>NW_026961432.1:921000-1228000 GCF_963924245.1 Chroicocephalus ridibundus
GGCGTGGGACCAGTTTCTAGCCATATGGCAATTTTTGTGCCTGGCGCGGCGCAAAGTGGGAAAGGGTGTTTTTGAGGCTGAAGGCAGCAGGAAAGCCTCCAGCCCCCAGGTCCGTGGGGCTACGCAAGCCGTTCCCAAAGAGCTTTAGAACAAGGCCTAGTTTTCCCTGCTGGCTCTTTGGGCGTGGGACCAAGCTCCAGCCATATGGCAATTTTTGTGCCTGGCGCGGCGCCAAGTGGGAAAGGGTGGTTTTGAGGCTGAAGGCAGCAGGAAAGGCTGCAGCCCCCAGGTGTGTGGGGCTATGAAAGCGTTTCCCAAAGAGCTTTAGAACAAGGCATAGTTTTCCCTGCTGGCTCTTTGGGTGTGGGACCCATATCCATACCTATGGCCATTTTTGTGCCTGCCGTTGCGCCAAGTGGGAAAGGGTGTTTTTGAGGCTGAAGGCAGCAGGAAAGCCTGCAGCCCCCAGGTCTGTGGGGCTACGCATGCCGTTCCCAAAGAGCTTTAAAACAAGGCATAGTTTTCCCTGCTGGCTCTTTCGGCGTTGGACCCATCTCCAGACATATGTCCATTTTGGGGCTTGGCGCGGCGCCAAGTGGGAAAGGGTGGTTTTGAGGCTGAAGGCAGCAGGAAAGCCTGCAGACCGCAGGTGTGTGGGGCTATGCAAGCGGTTCCCAAAGAGCTTTAGAACAAGGCCTAATTTTCCCTGCTGGCTCTTTGCGCGTGGGACCAGTTTCTAGCCATATGGCCGTTTTTGTGCCTGGCGCGGCGCCAAGTGGGAAAGGGTGGTTTTGAGGCTGAAGGCAGCAGGAAAGCCTGCAGCCCCCATGTGCGTGGGGCTACGCAAGCCGTTCCCAAAGAGCTTTAGAACAGGGCATAGTTTTCCCTGCTGGCTCTTTGGGTGTGGGACCAGTCTCCAGCCATATGGCCATTTTTGGGCCTGGCGCGGCGCCAAGTGGGAAAGGGTGGTTTTCATGCTGAAAGTGACGAAAAAGCCTGCAGCCCCCAGGTGTGTGGGGCTACGCAAGCGGTTCCTAAAGAGCTTTAGAACAAGGCCTAGTATTCCATGCTGGCTCTTTGGGCGTGGGACCCATCAACAGACATATGGCCATTTTTGTGCCTGGTGCGGCCAGAAGTGGGAATAGGTGGTTTTGAGGCTGAAAGTGCCAAAAAAGCCTGCAGCCCGCAGCTGTGTGGGGCTACGCAAGCGGTTCCCAAAGAGCTTTAGAAGAAGGCCTAGTTTTCCCTGCTGGCTCTTTGGGCGTGGGACCAGTCTCCAGCCATATGGCCATTTTTGTGCCTGGCGCGGCGCCAAGTGGGAAAGGGTGTTTTTGAGGCTGAAGGCAGCAGGAAAGCCTGCAGCCCCCAGGTCCATGGGGCTACGCAAGAGGTTCCCAAAGAGCTTTAGAACAAGGCCTAGTTTTCCCTGCTGGCTCTTTGGGCGTGGGACCAGTCTCCAGCCATATGGCCATTTTTGTGCCTGGCGCGGCGACAAGTGGGGAAGGGTGGTTTTGAGGCTGAAGGCAGCAGGAAAGCCTGCAGCCCCCAGGTGTGTGGGGCTACGCAAGCGGTTCCCAAAGAGCTTTAGAACAAGGCCTAGTTTTCCCTGCTGGCTCTTTGGGCGTGTGACCAAGCTCCAGCCATATGGCAATTTTTGTGCCTGGCGCGGCGACAAGTGGGAAAGGGTGGTTTTGAGGCTGAAGGCAGCAGGAAAGCCTGCAGCCCGCAGGTGTGTGGGGCTATGCAAGCGGTTCCCAAAGAGCTTTAGAACAAGGCATAGTTTTCCCTGCTGGCTCTTTGGGCGTGGGACCAGTTTCTAGCCATATGGCCATTTTTGTGCCTGGCGCGGCGCCAAGTGGGAAAGGGTGTTTTTGAGGCTGAAGGCAGCAGGAAAGCCTGCAGCCCCCAGGTCCGTGGGGCTACGCAAGCCGTTCCCAAAGAGCTTTAGAACAAGGCCTAGTTTTCCCTGCTGGCTCTTTGGGCGTTGGACTCATCTCCAGACATATGGCCATTTTGGGGCTTGGCGCGGCCACAAGTGGGGAAGGGTGGTTTTGAGGCTGAAGGCAGCAGGAAAGCCTGCAGCCCCCAGGTGTGTGGGGCTACGCAAGCGGTTCCCAAAGAGCTTTAGAACAAGGCCTAGTTTTCCCTGCTGGCTCTTTGGGCGTGTGACCAAGCTCCAGCCATATGGCAATTTTTGTGCCTGGCGCGGCGCAAAGTGGGAAAGGGTGTTTTTGAGGCTGAAGGCAGCAGGAAAGCCTGCAGCCCCCAGGTGTGTGGGGCTACGCAAGCCGTTCCCAAAGAGCTTTAAAACAAGGCCTAGTTTTCCCTGCTGGCTCTTTGGGCGTGGGACCAATCTCCAGACATATGGCCATTTTTGTGCCTGGCGCGGCGCCAAGTGTGAAAGGGTGGTTTTGAGGCTGAAGGCAGCAGGAAAGCCTGCAGCCCCCAGGTCTGTGGGGCTACGCAAGCCGTTCCCAAAGAGCTTTAGAACAAGGCATAGTTTTCCCTGCTGGCTCTTTGGGCGTGGGACCAATCTGCAGACATATGGCCATTTTTGTGCCTGGCGCGGTGCCAAGTGGGAAAGGGTGGTTTTGAGGCTGAAGGCAGCAGGAAAGCCTGCAGCCCCCAGGTGTGTGGGGCTACGCAAGCGGTTCCCAAAGAGCTTTAGAACAAGGCATAGTTTTCCCTGCTGTCTCCTTGGGTGTGGGACCCATATCCATACCTATGGCCATTTTTGTGCCTGGCGTGGCGCCAAGTGGGAAAGGGTGGTTTTGAGGCTGAAGGCAGCAGGAAAACCTGCAGCCCCCAGGTGTGTGGGGCTACCCAAGCTTTTCCAAAAGAGCTTTAGAACAAGGCATAGTTTTCCCTGCTGGCTCTTTGGGCGTGGGACCAGTCTCTAGCCATATGGCCATTTTTGGGCCTGGCGCGGCGCCAAGTGGGAAAGGGTGGTTTTGAGGCTGAAGGCAGCAGGAAAGCCTGCAGCCCCCAGGTGTGTGGGGCTACGCAAGCGGTTCCAAAGAGCTTTAGAACAAGGCATAGTTTTCCCTGCTGGCTCCTTGGGTGTGGGACCCATATCCATACCTATGGCAATTTTTGTGCCTGGCGTGGCGCCAAGTGGGAAAGGGTGGTTTTGAGGCTGAAGGCAGCAGGAAAGCCTGCAGCCCCCAGGTGTGTGGGGCTACGCAAGAGGTTCCCAAAGAGCTTTAGAACAAGGCATAGTTTTCCCTGCTGGCTCTTTGGGCGTGGGACCAGTCTCTAGCCATATGGCCATTTTGGGGCTTGGCCCGGCAACAAGTGGGGAAGGGAGGTTTTGAGGCTGAAGGCAGCAGGAAAGCCTGCAGCCCCCAGGTGTGTGGGGCTACGCAAGTGGTTTCCAAAGAGCTTTAGAACAAGGCCTAGTTTTCCCTGCTGGCTCCTTGGGTGTGGGATCCATATCCATACCTATGGCAATTTTTGTGCCTGCCGTGGCGCCAAGTGGGAAAGGGTGTTTTTGAGGCTGAAGGCAGCAGGAAAGCCTGCAGCCCCCAGGTCCGTGGGGCTACGCAAGCGGTTCCCAAAGAGCTTTAGAACAAGCCTAGTATTCCCTGCTGGCTCTTTGGGCGTGGGACCCATCAACAGACATATGGCCATTTTTGTGCCTGGTGCGGCCACAAGTGGGAAAGGGTGGTTTTGAGGCTGAAAGTGCCAAAAAAGCCTGCAGCCCGCAGGTGTGTAGGGCTACGCAAGCGGTTCCCAAAGAGCTTTAGAACAAGGCCTAGTTTTCCCTCCTGGCTCTTTGGGCGTGGGACCAGTCTCCAGACATATGGCCATTTTTGTGCCTGGCGCGGCGCCAAGTGGGAAAGGGTGGTTTTGAGGCTGAAGGCAGCAGGAAAGCCTGCAGCCCCCAGGTCTGTGGGGCTACGCAAGCCGTTCCCAAAGAGCTTTAGAACAAGGCATAGTTTTCCCTGCTGGCTCTTTGGGCGTGGGACCAATCTGCAGACATATGGCCATTTTTGTGCCTGGCGCGCTGCCAAGTGGGAAAGGGTGGTTTTAAGGCTGAAGGCAGCAGGAAAGCCTGCAGCCCCCAGGTGTGTGGGGCTACGCAAGCGTTTCCCAAAGAGCTTTAGAACAAGGCATAGTTTTCCCTGCTGGCTCTTTGGGTGTGGGACCCATATCCATACCTATGGCCATTTTTGTGCCTGGCGTGGCGCCAAGTGGGAAAGGGTGGTTTTGAGGCTGAAGGCAGCAGGAAAACCTGCAGCCCCCAGGTGTGTGGGGCTACCCAATCTTTTCCAAAAGAGCTTTAGAACAAGGCATAGTTTTCCCTGCTGGCTCTTTGGGCGTGGGACCAATCTCCAGCCATATGGCAATTTTTGTGCCTGGAGAGACGCCAAGTGGGAAAGGGTGGTTTTGAGGCTGAAGGCAGCAGGAAAGCCTGCAGCCCCCAGGTGTGTGGGGCTACGCAAGCGTTTCCCAAAGAGCTTTAGAACAAGGCCTAGTTTTCCCTGCTGGCTCTTTGGGCGTGGGACCAGTCTCTAGCCATATGGCCATTTTTGGGCCTGGCGCGGCGCCAAGTGGGAAAGGGTGGTTTTGAGGCTGAAGGCAGCAGGAAAGCCTGCAGCCCCCAGGTGTGTGGGGCTACGCAAGCGGTTCCAAAGAGCTTTAGAACAAGGCATAGTTTTCCCTGCTGGCTCCTTGGGTGTGGGACCCATATCCATACCTATGGCAATTTTTGTGCCTGGCGTGGCGCCAAGTGGGAAAGGGTGGTTTTGAGGCTGAAGGCAGCAGGAAAGCCTGCAGCCCCCAGGTGTGTGGGGCTACGCAAGAGGTTCCCAAAGAGCTTTAGAACAAGGCATAGTTTTCCCTGCTGGCTCTTTGGGCGTTGGACCTATCTCCAGACATATGGCCATTTTGGGGCTTCGCCCGGCAACAAGTGGGGAAGGGTGGTTTTGAGGCTGAAGGCAGCAGGAAAGCCTGCAGCCCCCAGGTGTGTGGGGCTACGCAAGCGTTTCCCAAAGAGCTTTAGAACAAGGCATAGTTTTCCCTGCTGGCTCTTTGGGCGTGGGACCAATCTCCAGCCATATGGCAATTTTTGTGCCTGGAGAGACGCCAAGTGGGAAAGGGTGGTTTTGAGGCTGAAGGCAGCAGGAAAGCCTGCAGCCCCCAGGTCCATGGGGCTACGCAAGCGGTTCCCAAAGAGCTTTAGAACAAGGCATAGTTTTCCCTGCTGGCTCTTTGGGCGTGGGACCAGTCTCTAGTCATATGGCCATTTTTGTGCCTGGCGCGGCGCCAAGTGGGAAAGGGTGGTTTTGAGGCTGAAGGCAGCAGGAAAGCCTGCAGCCCCCAGGTGTGTGGGGCTACGCAAGCGGTTCCAAAGAGCTTTAGAACAAGGCATAGTTTTCCCTGCTGGCTCCTTGGGTGTGGGACCCATATCCATACCTATGGCAATTTTTGTGCCTGGCGTGGCGCCAAGTGGGAAAGGGTGGTTTTGAGGCTGAAGGCAGCAGGAAAGCCTGCAGCCCCCAGGTGTGTGGGGCTACGCAAGCGTTTCCCAAAGAGCTTTAGAACAAGGCCTAGTTTTCCCTGCTGGCTCTTTGGGCATGGGACCAATCTCCAGACATATGGGCATTTTTGTGCCTGGCGCGGCGCCAAGTGGGAAAGGGTGGTTTTGAGGCTGAAGGCAGCAGGAAAGCCTGCAGCCCCCAGGTGTGTGGGGCTACGCAAGAGGTTCCCAAAGAGCTTTAGAACAAGGCCTAGTTTTCCCTGCTGGCTCTTTGGGCGTTGGACCCATCTCCAGACATATGGCCATTTTGGGGCTTGGCGCGGCAACAAGTGGGAAAGGGTGGTTTTGAGGCTGAAGGCAGCAGGAAAGCCTGCAGCCCCCAGGTGTGTGGGGCTATGCAAGCTGTTCCCAAAGAGCTTTAGAACAAGGCCTAGTTTTCCCTGCTGGCTCTTTGGTCGTGGGACCAGTCTCTAGCCATATGGCCATTTTTGTGCCTGGCGCGGCGCCAAGTGGGAAAGGGTGGTTTTGAGGCTGAAGGCAGCAGGAAAGCCTGCAGCCCCCAGGTGTGTGGGGCTACGCAAGCGGTTCCCAAAGAGATTTAGAACAAGGCATAGTTTTCCCTGCTGGCTCTTTGGGCGTTGGACTCATCTCCAGACATATGGGCATTTTTGTGCCTGGCGCGGCGCCAAGTGGGAAAGGGTGGTTTTGAGGCTTAAGGCAGCAGGAAAGCCTGCAGCCCCCATGTGTGTGGGGCTACGCAAGCGTTTCCCAAAGAGCTTTAGAACAAGGCATAGTTTCCCTGCTGGCTCTTTGGGCGTGGGACCAGTCCCCAGACATATGGGCTTTTTTGTGCCTGGCGCGGCGCCAAGTAGGAAAGGGTGGTTTTCAGGCTGAAAGTGCCGAAAAAGCCTGCAGCCCCCAGATCTGTGGGGCTACGCAAGCGGTTCCCAAAGAGCTTTAGAACAAGGCCTAGTTTTCCCTGCTGGCTCTTTGGGTGTGGGACCAGTCTCCAGCCATATGGCCATTTTTGTGCCTGGCGCGGCGCCAAGTGGGAAAGGGTGGTTTTGAGGCTGAAGGCAGCAGGAAAGCCTGCATCCCGCAGGTGTGTGGGTCTATGCAAGCGGTTCCCAAAGAGCTTTAGAACAAGGCCTAGTATTCCCTGCTGGCTCTTTGGGCGTGGGACCCATCAACAGACATATGGCCATTTTTGTGCCTGGTGCGTCCACAAGTGGGAAAGGGTGGTTTTGATACTGAAAGTGCCAAAAAAGTCTGCAGCCCGCAGGTGTGTAGGGCTACGCAAGAGGTTCCCAAAGAGCTTTAGAACAAGGCATAGTTTTCCCTGCTGGCTCTTTGGGCGTGGGACCAGTCTCCAGCCATATGGCCATTTTTGGGCCTGGCGCGGCGCCAAGTGGGAAAGGGTGGTTTTGAGGCTGAAGGCAGCAGGAAAGCCTGCAGCCCCCAGGTGTGTGGGGCTACGCAAGCGGTTCCCAAAGAGCTTTAGAACAAGGCCTAGTTTTCCCTGCTGGCTCCTTGGGTGTGGGACCCATATCCATACCTATGGCAATTTTTGTGCCTGGCATGGCGCCAAGTGGGAAAGGGTGGTTTTGAGGCTGAAGGCAGCAGGAAAGCCTGCAGCCCCCAGGTCCGTGGGGCTACGCAAGAGGTTCCCAAAGAGCTTTAGAACAAGGCCTAGTTTTCCCTGCTGGCTCTTTGGGCGTGGGACCAGTCTCCAGACATATGGCCATTTTTGTGCCTGGCGCGGCGCCAAGTGGGAAAGGGTGTTTTTGAGGCTGAAGGCAGCAGGAAAGCCTGCAGCCCCCAGGTCTGTGGGGCTACGCAAGCGGTTCCCAAAGAGATTTAGAACAAGGCCTAGTTTTCCCTGCTGACTCTTTGGGCGTGGGACCCATCAACAGACATATGGCCACTTTTGTGCCTGGTGCGGCCAGAAGTGGGAATAGGTGGTTTTGAGGCTGAAAGTGCCAAAAAACCCTGCAGCCCGCAGCTGTGTGGGGCTACGCAAGCGGTTCCCAAAGAGCTTTAGAACAAGGCATAGTTTTCCCTGCTGGCTCCTTGGGTGTGGGACCCATATCCATACCTATGGCCATTTTTGTGCCTGGCGTGGCGCCAAGTGGGAAAGGGTGGTTTTGAGGCTGAAGGCAGCAGGAAAGCCTGCAGCCCCCAGGTGTGTGGGGCTATGCAAGCGTTTCCCAAAGAGCTTTAGAACAAGGCATAGTTTTCCCTGCTGGCTCTTTGGGCGTGGGACCAGTCTCTAGCCATATGGCCATTTTTGTGCCTGGCGCGGCGCCAAGTGGGAAAGGGTGGTTTTGAGGCTGAAGGCAGCAGGAAAGCCTGCAGCCCCCAGGTGTGTGGGGCTACGCAAGAGGTTCCCAAAGAGCTTTAGAACAAGGCATAGTTTTCCCTGCTGGCTCTTTGGGCGTGGGACCAATCTCCAGCCATATGGCAATTTTTGTGCCTGGAGAGACGCCAAGTGGGAAAGGGTGGTTTTGAGGCTGAAGGCAGCAGGAAAGCCTGCAGCCCCCAGGTGTGTGGGGCTACGCAAGCCGTTCCCAAAGAGCTTTAGAACAAGGCATAGTTTTCCCTCCTGGCTCTTTGGGCGTTGGACCCATTTCCAGACATATGACCATTTTGGGGCTTGGCGCGGCGACAAGTGGGGAAGGGTGGTTTTGAGGGTGAAGGCAGCAGGAAAGCCTGCAGCCCCCAGGTCTGTGGGGCTATGCAAGCGGTTCCCAAAGAGCTTTAGAACAAGGCATAGTTTTCCCTGCTGGCTCTTTGGGCGTGGGACCAGTCTCCAGACATATGGGCATTTTTGTGCCTGGTGCGGCCAGAAGTGGGAATAGGTGTTTTTGAGGCTGAAAGTGCCAAAAAACCTGCAGCCCGCAGCTGTGTTGGGCTACGCAAGCGTTTCCCAAAGAGCTTTAGAACAAGGCATAGTTTTCCCTGCTGGCTCTTTGGGCGTGGGACCAATCTCCAGACATATGGGCATTTTTTTGCCTGGCACGGCGCCAAGTGGGAAAGGGTGGTTTTGAGGCTGAAGGCAGCAGGAAAGCCTGCAGCCCCCAGGTCCATGGGGCTACGCAAGCGGTTCCCAAAGAGCTTTAGAACAAGGCATAGTTTTCCCTGCTGGCTCTTTGGGCGTGGGACCAATATCCAGACATTGGCCATTTTTGTGCCTGGCGCGGCGCCAAGTGAGAAAGGGTGGTTTTGAGGCTGAAGGCAGCAGGAAAGCCTGCAGCCCGCAGGTGTGTGGGGCTACGCAAGCGGTTCCCAAAGAGCTTTAGAACAAGGCCTAGTTTTCCCTGCTGACTCTTTGGGCGTGGGACCAGTCTCCAGCCATATGGCCATTTTTGTGCCTGGCGCGGCGCCAAGTGGGAAAGGGTGTTTTTGAGGCTGAAGGCAGCAGGAAAGCCTGCAGCCCCCAGGTCCATGGGGCTACGCAAGAGGTTCCCAAAGA
Source organism: Chroicocephalus ridibundus (assembly GCF_963924245.1). Lineage (NCBI taxonomy): Eukaryota > Metazoa > Chordata > Aves > Charadriiformes > Laridae > Chroicocephalus > Chroicocephalus ridibundus. The sequence goes on from NW_026961432.1 coordinate 929,955, forward strand.
GCTTTAGAACAAGGAATAGTTTTCCCTGCTGGCTCTTTGGGCGTGGGCCCAGTCTCTAGCCATATGGCCATTTTTGGGCCTGGCGCGGTGCCAAGTGGGAAAGGGTGTTTTTGAGGCTGAAGGCAGCAGGAAAGCCTGCAGCCCGCAGGTGTGTGGGGCTACGCAAGCGGTTCCCAAAGAGCTTTAGAACAAGGCATAGTTTTCCCTGCTGGCTCTTTGGGCGTGGGACCAATCTCCAGACATATGGCCACTTTTGTGCCTGGCGTGGCGCCAAGTGTGAAAGGGTGTTTTTGAGGCTGAAGGCAGCAGGAAAGCCTGCAGCCCCCAGGTCTGTGGGGCTACGCAAGCCGTTCCCAAAGAGCTTTAAAACAAGGCCTAGTTTTCCCTGATGGCTCTTTGGGCGTGGGACCAATCTGCAGACATATGGCCATTTTGGGGCTTGGCGCGGCGACAAGTGGGGCAGGGTGGTTTTGAGGCTGAAAGTGCCGAAAAAGCCTGCAGCCCCCAGGTGTGTGGGGCTACGCAAGCGGTTCCCAAAGAGCTTTAGAACAAGGCATAGTTTTCCCAGCTGGCTCTTTGGGTGTGGGACCCATATCCATACCTATGGCAATTTTTGTGCCTGCCGTGGCGCCAAGTGGGAAAGGGTGGTTTTGAGGCTGAAGGCAGCAGGAAAGCCTGCAGCCCCCAGGTGTGTGGGGCTACCCAAGCGTTTCCCAAAGAGCTTTAGAACAAGGCATAGTTTTCCCTGCTGGCTCTTTGGGCGTGGGACCAATCTCCAGACATATGGGCATTTTGGGGCTTGGCGCGGCGACAAGTGGGGCAGGGTGGTTTTGAGGCTGAAGGCAGCAGGAAAGCCTGCAGCCCCCAGGTGTGTGGGGCTATGTAAGCGGTTCCCAAAGAGATTTAGAACAAGGCATAGTTTTCCCTGCTGGCTCTTTGGGCGTGGGACCAGTCTCTAGTCATATGGCCATTTTTGGGCCTGGCGCGGCGCCAAATGGGAAAGGGTGGTTTTGAGGCTGAAGGCAGCAGGAAAGCCTGCAGCCCCCAGGTGTGTGGGGCTACGCAAGCGTTTCCAAATAGCTTTAGAACAAGGCATAGTTTTCCCTGCTGGCTCCTTGGGTGTGGGACCCATATCCATACCTATGGCAATTTTTGTGCCTGCCGTTGCGCCAAGTGGGAAAGGGTGGTTTTGAGGCTGAAGGCAGCAGGAAAGCCTGCAGCCCCCAGGTCTGTGGGGCTACGCAAGCGGTTCCCAAAGAGCTTTAGAACAAGGCATAGTTTTCCCTGCTGGCTCTTTGGGCGTGGGACCAATCTCCAGCCATATGGGCATTTTTGTGCCTGGCGCGGCCACAAGTGGGAAAGGGTGTTTTTGAGGCTGAAGGCAGCAGGAAAGCCTGCAGCCCCCAGGTCCGTGGGGCTACGCAAGAGGTTCCCAAAGAGCTTTAGAACAAGGCATAGTTTTCCCTGCTGGCTCTTTGGGCGTTGGACCCATCTCCAGACATATGGCCATTTTGGGGCTTGGCGCGGCGACAAGTGGGGAAGGGTGGTTTTGAGGCTGAAGGCAGCAGGAAAGCCTGCAGCCCCCAGGTGTGTGGGGCTATGCAAGCGTTTCCCAAAGAGCTTTAGAACAAGGCCTAGTTTTCCCTGCTGGCTCTTTGGGCGTGGGACCAGTCTCTAGACATATGGCCATTTTTGGGCCTGGCGCGGCGCCAAGTGGGAAAGGGTGGTTTTGAGGCTGAAGGCAGCAGGAAAGCCTGCAGCCCCCAGGTGTGTGGGGCTACGCAAGCGGTTCCCAAAGAGCTTTAGAACAAGGCATAGTTTTCCCTGCTGGCTCCTTGGGTGTGGGACCCATATCTATACCTATGGCAATTTTTGTGCCTGGCGTGGCGCCAAGTGGGAAAGGGTGGTTTTGAGGCTGAAGGCAGCAGGAAAGCCTGCAGCCCGCAGGTGTGTGGGGCTATGCAAGCGGTTCCCAAAGAGCTTTAGAACAAGGCATAGTTTTCCCTGCTGGCTCTTTGGGTGTGGGACCCATATCCATACCTATGGATATTTTTGTGCCTGGCGTGGCGCCAAGTGGGAAAGGGTGGTTTTGAGGCTGAAGGCAGCAGGAAAGCCTGCAGCCCCCAGGTGTGTGGGGCTACGCAAGCGTTTCCCAAAGAGCTTTAGAACAAGGCATAGTTTTCCCTGCTGGCTCTTTGGGCGTGGGACCAATCTCCAGCCATATGGGCATTTTTGTGCCTGGCGCGGTGCCAAGTGGGAAAGGGTGGTTTTGAGGCTGAAGGCAGCAGGAAAGCCTGCAGCCCCCAGGTCCGTGGGGCTACGCAAGAGGTTCCCAAAGAGCTTTAGAACAAGGCATAGTTTTCCCTGCTGGCTCTTTGGGCGTTGGACCCATTTCCAGACATATGGCCATTTTGGGGCTTGGCGCGGCGACAAGTGGGGAAGGGTGGTTTTGAGGCTGAAGGCAGCAGGAAAGCCTGCAGCCCCCAGGTGTGTGGGGCTATGCAAGCGTTTCCCAAAGAGCTTTAGAACAAGGCCTAGTTTTCCCTGCTGGCTCTTTGGGCGTGGGACCAGTCTCCAGCCATATGGCCATTTTTGGGCCTGGCGCGGCGCCAAGTGGGAAAGGGTGGTTTTGAGGCTGAAGGCAGCAGGAAAGCCTGCAGCCCCCAGGTGTGTGGGGCTACGCAAGCGGTTCCCAAAGAGCTTTAGAACAAGGCATAGTTTTCCCTGCTGGCTCTTTGGGCGTGGGACCAATCTGCAGACATATGGCCATTTTTGTGCCTGGCGCGGTGCCAAGTGGGAAAGGGTGGTTTTGAGGCTGAAGGCAGCAGGAAAGCCTGCAGCCCCCAGGTGTGTGGGGCTACGCAAGCGGTTCCCAAAGAGCTTTAGAACAAGGCATAGTTTTCCCTGCTGGCTCCTTGGGTGTGGGACCCATATCCATACCTATGGCCATTTTTGTGCCTGGCGTGGCGCCAAGTGGGAAAGGGTGGTTTTGAGGCTGAAGGCAGCAGGAAAGCCTGCAGCCCCCAGGTCTGTGGGGCTACGCAAGCGTTTCCCAAAGAGCTTTAGAACAAGGCATAGTTTTCCCTGCTGGCTCTTTGGGCGTGGGACCAATCTCCAGACATATGGGCATTTTGGGGCTTGGCGCGGCGACAAGTGGGAAAGGGTGGTTTTGAGGCTGAAGGCAGCAGGAAAGCCTGCAGCCCCCAGGTGTGTGGGGCTACGCAAGCGTTTCCCAAAGAGCTTTAGAACAAGGCATAGTTTTCCCTGCTGGCTCTTTGGGCGTGGTACCAATCTCCAGCCATATGGGCATTTTTGTGCCTGGCGCGGCGCCAAGTGGGAAAGGGTGGTTTTGAGGCTGAAGGCAGCAGGAAAGCCTGCAGCCCCCAGGTCCGTGGGGCTACGCAAGAGGTTCCCAAAGAGCTTTAGAACAAGGCATAGTTTTCCCTGCTGGCTCTTTGGGCGTTGGACCCATTTCCAGACATATGACCATTTTGGGGCTTGGCGCGGCGACAAGTGGGGAAGGGTGGTTTTGAGGCTGAAGGCAGCAGGAAAGCCTGCAGCCCCCAGGTGTGTGGGGCTATGCAAGCGTTTCCCAAAGAGCTTTAGAACAAGGCCTAGTTTTCCCTGCTGGCTCTTTGGGCGTGGGACCAGTCTCTAGCCATATGGCCATTTTTGTGCCTGGCGCGGCGCCAAGTGGGAAAGGGTGGTTTTGAGGCTGAAGGCAGCAGGAAAGCCTGCAGCCCCCAGGTGTGTGGGGCTACGCAAGCGGTTCCCAAAGAGCTTTAGAACAAGGCATAGTTTTCCCTGCTGGCTCTTTGGGCGTGGGACCAATCTCCAGACATATGGGCATTTTTGTGCCTGGCGTGGTGCCAAGTGGGAAAGGGTGGTTTTGAGGCTGAAGGCAGCAGGAAAGCCTGCAGCCCCCAGGTGTGTGGGGCTACGCAAGCGGTTCCCAAAGAGCTTTAGAACAAGGCATAGTTTTCCCTGCTGGCTCCTTGGGTGTGGGACCCATATGTATACCTATGGCAATTTTTGTGCCTGGCGTGGTGCCAAGTGGGAAAGGGTGGTTTTGAGGCTGAAGGCAGCAGGAAAGCCTGCAGCCCCCAGGTGTGTGGGGCTACGCAAGAGGTTCCCAAAGAGCTTTAGAACAAGGCATAGTTTTCCCTGCTGGCTCTTTGGGCGTGGGACCAATCTCCAGCCATATGGCAATTTTTGTGCCTGGAGAGACGCCAAGTGGGAAAGGGTGGTTTTGAGGCTGAAGGCAGCAGGAAAGCCTGCAGCCCCCAGGTGTGTGGGGCTACGCAAGCCGTTCCCAAAGAGCTTTAGAACAAGGCATAGTTTTCCCTGCTGGCTCTTTGGGCGTTGGAGCCATCTCCAGACATATGGTCATTTTTGTGCCTGGCGCGGCGACAAGTGGGAAAGGGTGGTTTTGAGGGTGAAGGCAGCAGGAAAGCCTGCAGCCCCCAGGTCCATGGGGCTACGCAAGCGGTTCCCAAAGAGCTTTAGAACAAGGCATAGTTTTCCCTGCTGGCTCTTTGGGCGTGGGACCAATATCCAGACATTGGCCATTTTTGTGCCTGGCGCGGCGCCAAGTGAGAAAGGGTGGTTTTGAGGCTGAAGGCAGCAGGAAAGCCTGCAGCCCGCAGGTGTGTGGGGCTACGCAAGCGGTTCCCAAAGAGCTTTAGAACAAGGCCTAGTTTTCCCTGCTGACTCTTTGGGCGTGGGACCAGTCTCCAGCCATATGGCCATTTTTGTGCCTGGCGCGGCGCCAAGTGGGAAAGGGTGTTTTGGAGGCTGAAGGCAGCAGGAAAGCCTGCAGCCCCCAGGTCCATGGGGCTACGCAAGAGGTTCCCAAAGAGCTTTAGAACAAGGAATAGTTTTCCCTGCTGGCTCTTTGGGCGTGGGACCAGTCTCTAGCCATATGGCCATTTTTGGGCCTGGCGCGGTGCCAAGTGGGAAAGGGTGGTTTTGAGGCTGAAGGCAGCAGGAAAGCCTGCAGCCCGCAGGTGTGTGGGGCTACGCAAGCGGTTCCCAAAGAGCTTTAGAACAAGGCCTAGTTTTCCCTGCTGGCTCTTTGGGCGTGGGACCAATCTCCAGACATATGGCCACTTTTGTGCCTGGCGTGGCGCCAAGTGTGAAAGGGTGTTTTTGAGGCTGAAGGCAGCAGGAAAGCCTGCAGCCCCCAGGTCTGTGGGGCTACGCAAGCCGTTCCCAAAGAGCTTTAAAACAAGGCCTAGTTTTCCCTGCTGGCTCTTTGGGCGTGGGACCAATCTGCAGACATATGGCCATTTTGGGGCTTGGCGCGGCGACAAGTGGGGCAGGGTGGTTTTGAGGCTGAAAGTGCCGAAAAAGCCTGCAGCCCCCAGGTGTGTGGGGCTACGCAAGCGGTTCCCAAAGAGCTTTAGAACAAGGCATAGTTTTCCCAGCTGGCTCTTTGGGTGTGGGACCAGTCTCCAGACATATGGGCATTTTTGTGCCTGGCGCGGCGCCAAGTGGGAAAGGGTGGTTTTGAGGCTGAAGGCAGCAGGAAAGCCTGCAGCCCCCAGGTGTGTGGGGCTACGCAAGCGGTTCCCAAAGAGCTTTAGAACAAGGCCTAGTATTCCCTGCTGGCTCTTTGGGCGTGAGACCCATCAACAGACATATGGCCATTTTTGTGCCTGGTGCGGCCACAAGTGGGAAAGGGTGGTTTTGATGCTGAAGGCAGCAGGAAAGCCTGCAGCCCCCAGGTGTGTGGGGCTACGCAAGCGGTTCCCAAAGAGCTTTAGAACAAGGCATAGTTTTCCCAGCTGGCTCTTTGGGCGTGGGACCCATATCCATACCTATGGCAATTTTTGTGCCTGCCGTGGCGCCAAGTGGGAAAGGGTGGTTTTGAGGCTGAAGGCAGCAGGAAAGCCTGCAGCCCCCAGGTGTGTGGGGCTACCCAAGCGTTTCCCAAAGAGCTTTAGAACAAGGCATAGTTTTCCCTGCTGGCTCTTTGGGCGTGGGACCAATCTCCAGACATATGGGCATTTTGGGGCTTGGCGCGGCGACAAGTGGGGCAGGGTGGTTTTGAGGCTGAAGGCAGCAGGAAAGCCTGCAGCCCCCAGGTGTGTGGGGCTATGTAAGCGGTTCCCAAAGAGATTTAGAACAAGGCATAGTTTTCCCTGCTGGCTCTTTGGGCGTGGGACCAGTCTCTAGTCATATGGCCATTTTTGGGCCTGGCGCGGCGCCAAATGGGAAAGGGTGTTTTTGAGGCTGAAGGCAGCAGGAAAGCCTGCAGCCCCCAGGTGTGTGGGGCTACGCAAGCGTTTCCAAATAGCTTTAGAACAAGGCATAGTTTTCCCTGCTGGCTCCTTGGGTGTGGGACCCATATCCATACCTATGGCAATTTTTGTGCCTGCCGTTGCGCCAAGTGGGAAAGGGTGTTTTTGAGGCTGAAGGCAGCAGGAAAGCCTGCAGCCCGCAGGTGTGTGGGGCTACGCAAGCGGTTCCCAAAGAGCTTTAGAACAAGGCATAGTTTTCCCTGCTGGCTCTTTGGGCGTGGGACCAATCTCCAGCCATATGGGCATTTTTGTGCCTGGCGCGGCCACAAGTGGGAAAGGGTGGTTTTGAGGCTGAAGGCAGCAGGAAAGCCTGCAGCCCCCAGGTGTGTGGGGCTACGCAAGAGGTTCCCAAAGAGCTTTAGAACAAGGCATAGTTTTCCCTGCTGGCTCTTTGGGCGTTGGACCCATCTCCAGACATATGGCCATTTTGGGGCTTGGCGCGGCGACAAGTGGGGAAGGGTGGTTTTGAGGCTGAAGGCAGCAGGAAAGCCTGCAGCCCCCAGGTGTGTGGGGCTATGCAAGCGTTTCCCAAAGAGCTTTAGAACAAGGCCTAGTTTTCCCTGCTGGCTCTTTGGGCGTGGGACCAGTCTCTAGCCATATGGCCATTTTTGGGCCTGGCGCGGCGCCAAGTGGGAAAGGGTGGTTTTGAGGCTGAAGGCAGCAGGAAAGCCTGCAGCCCCCAGGTGTGTGGGGCTACGCAAGCGGTTCCCAAAGAGCTTTAGAACAAGGCATAGTTTTCCCTGCTGGCTCCTTGGGTGTGGGACCCATATCTATACCTATGGCAATTTTTGTGCCTGGCGTGGCGCCAAGTGGGAAAGGGTGGTTTTGAGGCTGAAGGCAGCAGGAAAGCCTGCAGCCCCCAGGTGTGTGGGGCTACGCAAGCGTTTCCCAAAGAGCTTTAGAACAAGGCATAGTTTTCCCTGCTGGCTCTTTGGGCGTGGGACCAATCTCCAGACATATGGGCATTTTGGGGCTTGGCGCGGCGACAAGTGGGGCAGGGTGGTTTTGAGGCTGAAGGCAGCAGGAAAGCCTGCAGCCCGCAGGTGTGTGGGGCTATGCAAGCGGTTCCCAAAGAGCTTTAGAACAAGGCATAGTTTTCCCTGCTGGCTCTTTGGGTGTGGGACCCATATCCATACCTATGGATATTTTTGTGCCTGGCGTGGCGCCAAGTGGGAAAGGGTGGTTTTGAGGCTGAAGGCAGCAGGAAAGCCTGCAGCCCGCAGGTGTGTGGGGCTACGCAAGCGTTTCCCAAAGAGCTTTAGAACAAGGCATAGTTTTCCCTGCTGGCTCTTTGGGCGTGGGACCAATCTCCAGCCATATGGGCATTTTTGTGCCTGGCGCGGCGCCAAGTGGGAAAGGGTGGTTTTGAGGCTGAAGGCAGCAGGAAAGCCTGCAGCCCCCAGGTCCGTGGGGCTACGCAAGAGGTTCCCAAAGAGCTTTAGAACAAGGCATAGTTTTCCCTGCTGGCTCTTTGGGCGTTGGACCCATTTCCAGACATATGGCCATTTTGGGGCTTGGCGCGGCGACAAGTGGGGAAGGGTGGTTTTGAGGCTGAAGGCAGCAGGAAAGCCTGCAGCCCCCAGGTGTGTGGGGCTATGCAAGCGTTTCCCAAAGAGCTTTAGAACAAGGCATAGTTTTCCCTGCTGGCTCTTTGGGCGTGGGACCAGTCTCCAGACATATGGCCATTTTTGTGCCTGCCGCGGCGCCAAGTGGGAAAGGGTGGTTTTGAGGCTGAAGGCAGCAGGAAAGCCTGCAGCCCCCAGGTGTGTGGGGCTACGCAAGCGGTTCCCAAAGAGCTTTAGAACAAGGCATAGTTTTCCCTGCTGGCTCTTTGGGCGTGGGACCAATCTGCAGACATATGGCCATTTTTGTGCCTGGCGCGGTGCCAAGTGGGAAAGGGTGGTTTTGAGGCTGAAGGCAGCAGGAAAGCCTGCAGCCCCCAGGTGTGTGGGGCTACGCAAGCGGTTCCCAAAGAGCTTTAGAACAAGGCATAGTTTTCCCTGCTGGCTCCTTGGCTGTGGGACCCATATCCATACCTATGGCCATTTTTGTGCCTGGCGTGGCGCCAAGTGGGAAAGGGTGGTTTTGAGGCTGAAGGCAGCAGGAAAGCCTGCAGCCCCCAGGTCTGTGGGGCTACGCAAGCGTTTCCCAAAGAGCTTTAGAACAAGGCATAGTTTTCCCTGCTGGCTCTTTGGGCGTGGGACCAATCTCCAGACATATGCGCATTTTGGGGCTTGGCGCGGCGACAAGTGGGAAAGGGTGGTTTTGAGGCTGAAGGCAGCAGGAAAGCCTGCAGCCCCCAGGTGTGTGGGGCTACGCAAGCGTTTCCCAAAGAGCTTTAGAACAAGGCATAGTTTTCCCTGCTGGCTCTTTGGGCGTGGTACCAATCTCCAGCCATATGGGCATTTTTGTGCCTGGCGCGGCGCCAAGTGGGAAAGGGTGGTTTTGAGGCTGAAGGCAGCAGGAAAGCCTGCAGCCCCCAGGTCCGTGGGGCTACGCAAGAGGTTCCCAAAGAGCTTTAGAACAAGGCATAGTTTTCCCTGCTGGCTCTTTGGGCGTTGGACCCATTTCCAGACATATGACCATTTTGGGGCTTGGCGCGGCGACAAGTGGGGAAGGGTGGTTTTGAGGCTGAAGGCAGCAGGAAAGCCTGCAGCCCCCAGGTCTGTGGGGCTATGCAAGCGTTTCCCAAAGAGCTTTAGAACAAGGCCTAGTTTTCCCTGCTGGCTCTTTGGGCGTGGGACCAGTCTCTAGCCATATGGCCATTTTTGTGCCTGGCGCGGCGCCAAGTGGGAAAGGGTGGTTTTGAGGCTGAAGGCAGCAGGAAAGCCTGCAGCCCCCAGGTGTGTGGGGCTACGCAAGCGGTTCCCAAAGAGCTTTAGAACAAGGCATAGTTTTCCCTGCTGGCTCTTTGGGCGTGGGACCAATCTCCAGACATATGGGCATTTTTGTGCCTGGCGTGGTGCCAAGTGGGAAAGGGTGGTTTTGAGGCTGAAGGCAGCAGGAAAGCCTGCAGCCCGCAGGTGTGTGGGGCTACGCAAGCGTTTCCCAAAGAGCTTTAGAACAAGGCATAGTTTTCCCTGCTGGCTCCTTGGGTGTGGGACCCATATCTATACCTATGGCAATTTTTGTGCCTGGCGTGGTGCCAAGTGGGAAAGGGTGGTTTTGAGGCTGAAGGCAGCAGGAAAGCCTGCAGCCCCCAGGTGTGTGGGGCTACGCAAGCGTTTCCCAAAGAGCTTTAGAACAAGGCATAGTTTTCCCTGCTGGCTCTTTGGGCGTGGGACCAATCTCCAGACATATGGGCATTTTGGGGCTTGGCGCGGCGACAAGTGGGGCAGGGTGGTTTTGAGGCTGAAGGCAGCAGGAAAGCCTGCAGCCCGCAGGTGTGTGGGGCTATGCAAGCGGTTCCCAAAGAGCTTTAGAACAAGGCATAGTTTTCCCTGCTGGCTCTTTGGGTGTGGGACCCATATCCATACCTATGGATATTTTTGTGCCTAGCGTGGCGCCAAGTGGGAAAGGGTGGTTTTGAGGCTGAAGGCAGCAGGAAAGCCTGCAGCCCCCAGGTGTGTGGGGCTACGCAAGCGTTTCCCAAAGAGCTTTAGAACAAGGCATAGTTTTCCCTGCTGGCTCTTTGGGCGTGGGACCAATCTCCAGCCATATGGGCATTTTTGTGCCTGGCGCAGCGCCAAGTGGGAAAGGGTGTTTTTGAGGCTGAAGGCAGCAGGAAAGCCTGCAGCCCCCAGGTCCGTGGGGCTACGCAAGAGGTTCCCAAAGAGCTTTAGAACAAGGCATAGTTTTCCCTGCTGGCTCTTTGGGCGTTGGACCCATTTCCAGACATATGGCCATTTTGGGGCTTGGCGCGGTGACAAGTGGGGAAGGGTGGTTTTGAGGCTGAAGGCAGCAGGAAAGCCTGCAGCCCCCAGGTGTGTGGGGCTATGCAAGCGTTTCCCAAAGAGCTTTAGAACAAGGCCTAGTTTTCCCTGCTGGCTCTTTGGGCGTGGGACCAGTCTCCAGCCATATGGGCATTTTTGTGCCTGGCGCGGCGCCAAGTGGGAAAGGGTGGTTTTGAGGCTGAAGGCAGCAGGAAAGCCTGCAGCCCCCAGGTGTGTGGGGCTACGCAAGCGGTTCCCAAAGAGCTTTAGAACAAGGCATAGTTTTCCCTGCTGGCTCTTTGGGCGTGGGACCAATCTGCAGACATATAGGCATTTTTGTGCCTGGCGCAGTGCCAAGTGGGAAGGGGTGGTTTTGAGGCTGAAGGCAGCAGGAAAGCCTGCAGCCCCCAGGTCCGTGGGGCTACGCAAGCGGTTCCCAAAGAGCTTTAGAACAAGGCATAGTTTTCCCTGCTGGCTCCTTGGGTGTGGGACCCATATCCATACCTATGGCCATTTTTGTGCCTGGCGTGGCGCCAAGTGGGAAAGGGTGGTTTTGAGGCTGAAGGCAGCAGGAAAGCCTGCAGCCCCCAGGTCTGTGGGGCTACGCAAGCGTTTCCCAAAGAGCTTTAGAACAAGGCATAGTTTTCCCTGCTGGCTCTTTGGGCGTGGGACCAATCTCCAGACATATGGGCATTTTGGGGCTTGGCGCGGCGACAAGTGGGGCAGGGTGGTTTTGAGGCTGAAGGCAGCAGGAAAGCCTGCAGCCCGCAGGTGTGTGGGGCTATGCAAGCGGTTCCCAAAGAGCTTTAGAACAAGGCATAGTTTTCCCTGCTGGCTCTTTGGGTGTGGGACCCATATCCTTACCTATGGATATTTTTGTGCCTGGCGTGGCGCCAAGTGGGAAAGGGTGGTTTTGAGGCTGAAGGCAGCAGGAAAGCCTGCAGCCCCCAGGTGTGTGGGGCTACGCAAGCGGTTCCCAAAGAGCTTTAGAACAAGGCATAGTTTTCCCTGCTGGCTCTTTGGGCGTGGGACCAGTCTCCAGCCATATGGCCATTTTTGTGCCTGGCGCGGCGCCAAGTGGGAAAGGGTGGTTTTGAGGCTGAAGGCAGCAGGAAAGCCTGCAGCCCCCAGGTCTGTGGGGCTACGCAAGCGTTTCCCAAAGAGCTTTAGAACAAGGCATAGTTTTCCCTGCTGGCTCTTTGGGCGTGGGACCAATCTGCAGACATATGGCCATTTTTGTGCCTGGCGCGGTGCCAAGTGGGAAAGGGTGGTTTTGAGGCTGAAGGCAGCAGGAAAGCCTGCAGCCCCCAGGTCTGTGGGGCTACGCAAGCGGTTCCCAAAGAGCTTAAGAACAAGGCATAGTTTTCCCTGCTGGCTCCTTGGGTGTGGGACCCATATCCATACCTATGGCCATTTTTGTGCCTGGCGTGGCGCCAAGTGGGAAAGGGTGGTTTTGAGGCTGAAGGCAGCAGGAAAGCCTGCAGCCCCCAGGTGTCTGGGGCTACGCAAGTGTTTCCCAAAGAGCTTTAGAACAAGGCATAGTTTTCCCTGCTGGCTCTTTGGGTGTGGGACCCATATCCATACCTATGGCAATTTTTGTGCCTGGCGTGGCGCCAAGTGGGAAAGGGTGGTTTTGAGGCTGAAGGCAGCAGGAAAGCCTGCAGCCCCCAGGTGTGTGGGGCTACGCAAGCGGTTCCCAAAGAGCTTTAGAACAAGGCATAGTTTTCCCTGCTGGCTCTTTGGGCGTGGGACCAATCTCCAGCCATATGGGCATTTTTGTGCCTGGCGCGGTGCCAAGTGGGAAAGGGTGGTTTTGAGGCTGAAGGCAGCAGGAAAGCCTGCAGCCCCCAGGTGTGTGGGGCTACGCAAGAGGTTCCCAAAGAGCTTTAGAACAAGGCATAGTTTTCCCTGCTGGCTCTTTGGGCATTGGACCCATTTCCAGACATATGGCCATTTTGGGGCTTGGCGCGGCGACAAGTGGGGAAGGGTGGTTTTGAGGCTGAAGGCAGCAGGAAAGCCTGAAGCCCCCAGGTGTGTGGGGCTATGCAAGCGTTTCCCAAAGAGCTTTAGAACAAGGCCTAGTTTTCCCTGCTGGCTCTTTGGGCGTGGGACCAGTCTCTAGCCATATGGCCATTTTTGTGCCTGGCGCGGCGCCAAGTGGGAAAGGGTGTTTTTGAGGCTGAAGGCAGCAGGAAAGCCTGCAGCCCCCAGGTGTGTGGGGCTACGCAAGCGGTTCCCAAAGAGCTTTAGAACAAGGCATAGTTTTCCATGCTGGCTCTTTGGGCGTGGGACCAATCTGCAGACATATGGCCATTTTTGTGCCTGGCGCGGTGCCAAGTGGGAAAGGGTGGTTTTGAGGCTGAAGGCAGCAGGAAAGCCTGCAGCCCCCAGGTGTATGGGGCTACGCAAGCGTTTCCCAAAGAGCTTTAGAACAAGGCATAGTTTTCCCTGCTGGCTCTTTGGGCGTGGGACCCATATCCATACCTATGGCCATTTTTGTGCCTGGCGTGGCGCCAAGTGGGAAAGGGTGGTTTTGAGGCTGAAGGCAGCAGGAAAGCCTGCAGCCCCCAGGTCCATGGGGCTACGCAAGCGGTTCCCAAAGAGCTTTAGAACAAGGCATAGTTTTCCCTGCTGGCTCCTTGGGTGTGGGACCAGTCTCCAGCCATATGGCCATTTTTGTGCCTGGCGCGGTGCCAAGTGGGAAAGGGTGGTTTTGAGGCTGAAGGCAGCAGGAAAGCCTGCAGCCCCCAGGTCTGTGGGGCTACGCAAGCTGTTCCCAAAGAGCTTAAGAACAAGGCATAGTTTTCCCTGCTGGCTCTTTGGGTGTGGGACCCATATCCATACCTAAGGCCACTTTTGTGTCTGGCGTGGCGACAAGTGGGGAAGGGTGGTTTTGAGGCTGAAGGCAGCAGGAAAGCCTGCAGCCCCCAGGTGTGGGGGCTATGCAAGCCGTTCCAAAGAGCTTTAGAACAAGGCATAGTTTTCCCTGCTGGCTCTTTGGGCGTGGGACCAGTCTCCAGCCATATGGCCATTTTTGTGCCTGGCGCGGCGCCAAGTGGGAAAGGGTGGTTTTGAGGCTGAAGGCAGCAGGAAAGCCTGCAGCCCCCAGGTGTGTGGGGCTACGCAAGCGTTTCCCAAAGAGCTTTAGAACAAGGCATAGTTTTCCCTGCTGGCTCTTTGGGCGTGGGACCAATCTCCAGCCATATGGGCATTTTTGTGCCTGGCGCGGCGCCAAGTGGGAAAGGGTGGTTTTGAGGCTGAAGGCAGCAGGAAAGCCTGCAGCCCCCAGGTCCGTGGGGCTACGCAAGAGGTTCCCAAAGAGCTTTAGAACAAGGCATAGTTTTCCCTGCTGGCTCTTTGGGCGTGGGACCAATCTCCAGACATATGGGCATTTTGAGGCTTGGCGCGGCGACAAGTGGGGCAGGGTGGTTTTGAGGCTGAAGGCAGCAGGAAAGCCTGCAGCCCGCAGGTGTGTGGGGCTATGCAAGCGGTTCCCAAAGAGCTTTAGAACAAGGCATAGTTTTCCCTGCTGGCTCTTTGGGTGTGGGACCAATCTCCAGCCATATGGGCATTTTTGTGCCTGGCGCGGCGCCAAGTGGGAAAGGGTGGTTTTGAGGCTGAAGGCAGCAGGAAAGCCTGCAGCCCCCAGGTCCGTGGGGCTACGCAAGAGGTTCCCAAAGAGCTTTAGAACAAGGCATAGTTTTCCCTGCTGGCTCTTTGGGCGTTGGACCCATTTCCAGACATATGGCCATTTTGGGGCTTGGCGCGGTGACAAGTGGGGAAGGGTGGTTTTGAGGCTGAAGGCAGCAGGAAAGCCTGCAGCCCCCAGGTGTGTGGGGCTATGCAAGCGTTTCCCAAAGAGCTTTAGAACAAGGCCTAGTTTTCCCTGCTGGCTCTTTGGGCGTGGGACCAGTCTCCAGCCATATGGGCATTTTTGTGCCTGGCGCGGCGCCAAGTGGGAAAGGGTGGTTTTGAGGCTGAAGGCAGCAGGAAAGCCTGCAGCCCCCAGGTGTGTGGGGCTACGCAAGCGGTTCCCAAAGAGCTTTAGAACAAGGCATAGTTTTCCCTGCTGGCTCTTTGGACGTGGGACCAATCTGCAGACATATGGCCATTTTTGTGCCTGGCGCGGTGCCAAGTGGGAAGGGGTGGTTTTGAGGCTGAAGGCAGCAGGAAAGCCTGCAGCCCCCAGGTGTGTGGGGCTACGCAAGCGGTTCCCAAAGAGCTTTAGAACAAGGCATAGTTTTCCCTGCTGGCTCCTTGGGTGTGGGACCCATATCCATACCTATGGCCATTTTTGTGCCTGGCGTGGCGCCAAGTGGGAAAGGGTGGTTTTGAGGCTGAAGGCAGCAGGAAAGCCTGCAGCCCCCAGGTCTGTGGGGCTACGCAAGCGTTTCCCAAAGAGCTTTAGAACAAGGCATAGTTTTCCCTGCTGGCTCTTTGGGCGTGGGACCAATCTCCAGACATATGGGCATTTTGGGGCTTGGCGCGGCGACAAGTGGGGCAGGGTGGTTTTGAGGCTGAAGGCAGCAGGAAAGCCTGCAGCCCCCAGGTCCATGGGGCTACGCAAGCGGTTCCCAAAGAGCTTTAGAACAAGGCATAGTTTTCCCTGCTGGCTCTTTGGGTGTGGGACCCATATCCTTACCTATGGATATTTTTGTGCCTGGCGTGGCGCCAAGTGGGAAAGGGTGGTTTTGAGGCTGAAGGCAGCAGGAAAGCCTGCAGCCCCCAGGTGTGTGGGGCTACGCAAGCGTTTCCCAAAGAGCTTTAGAACAAGGCATAGTTTTCCCTGCTGGCTCTTTGGGCGTGGGACCAGTCTCCAGCCATATGGCCATTTTTGTGCCTGGCGCGGCGCCAAGTGGGAAAGGGTGGTTTTGAGGCTGAAGGCAGCAGGAAAGCCTGCAGCCCCCAGGTGTGTGGGGCTACGCAAGCGTTTCCCAAAGAGCTTTAGAACAAGGCATAGTTTTCCCTGCTGGCTCTTTGGGCGTGGGACCAATCTGCAGACATATGGCCATTTTTGTGCCTGGCGCGGTGCCAAGTGGGAAAGGGTGGTTTTGAGGCTGAAGGCAGCAGGAAAGCCTGCAGCCCCCAGGTCTGTGGGGCTACGCAAGCGGTTCCCAAAGAGATTTAGAACAAGGCATAGTTTTCCCTGCTGGCTCCTTGGGTGTGGGACCCATATCCATACCTATGGCCATTTTTGTGCCTGGCGTGGCGCCAAGTGGGAAAGGGTGGTTTTGAGGCTGAAGGCAGCAGGAAAGCCTGCAGCCCCCAGGTGTCTGGGGCTACGCAAGTGTTTCCCAAAGAGCTTTAGAACAAGGCATAGTTTTCCCTGCTGGCTCTCTGGGTGTGGGACCCATATCCATACCTATGGCAATTTTTGTGCCTGGCGTGGCGCCAAGTGGGAAAGGGTGGTTTTGAGGCTGAAGGCAGCAGGAAAGCCTGCAGCCCCCAGGTGTGTGGGGCTACGCAAGCGTTTCCCAAAGAGCTTTAGAACAAGGCATAGTTTTCCCTGCTGGCTCTTTGGGCGTGGGACCAATCTCCAGCCATATGGGCATTTTTGTGCCTGGCGCGGTGCCAAGTGGAAAAGGGTGGTTTTGAGGCTGAAGGCAGCAGGAAAGCCTGCAGCCCCCAGGTGTGTGGGGCTACGCAAGAGGTTCCCAAAGAGCTTTAGAACAAGGCATAGTTTTCCCTGCTGGCTCTTTGGGCATTGGACCCATTTCCAGACATATGGCCATTTTGGGGCTTGGCGCGGCGACAAGTGGGGAAGGGTGGTTTTGAGGCTGAAGGCAGCAGGAAAGCCTGCAGCCCCCAGGTGTCTGGGGCTACGCAAGTGTTTCCCAAAGAGCTTTAGAACAAGGCCTAGTTTTCCCTGCTGGCTCTTTGGGCGTGGGACCAGTCTCTAGCCATATGGCCATTTTTGTGCCTGGCGCGGCGCCAAGTGGGAAAGGGTGGTTTTGAGGCTGAAGGCAGCAGGAAAGCCTGCAGCCCCCAGGTGTGTGGGGCTACGCAAGCGGTTCCCAAAGAGCTTTAGAACAAGGCATAGTTTTCCATGCTGGCTCTTTGGGCGTGGGACCAATCTGCAGACATATGGCCATTTTTGTGCCTGGCGCGGTTCCAAGTGGGAAGGGGTGGTTTTGAGGCTGAAGGCAGCAGGAAAGCCTGCAGCCCCCAGGTCCGTGGGGCTTCGCAAGCCGTTCCCAAAGAGCTTTAGAACAAGGCATAGTTTTCCCTGCTGGCTCCTTGGGTGTGGGACCCATATCCATACCTATGGCCATTTTTGTGCCTGGCGTGGCGCCAAGTGGGAAAGGGTGGTTTTGAGGCTGAAGGCAGCAGGAAAGCCTGCAGCCCCCAGGTGTGTGGGGCTACGCAAGCGGTTCCCAAAGAGCTTTAGAACAAGGCATAGTTTTCCCTGCTGGCTCCTTGGGTGTGGGACCAGTCTCCAGCCATATGGCCATTTTTGTGCCTGGCGCGGTGCCAAGTGGGAAAGGGTGGTTTTGAGGCTGAAGGCAGCAGGAAAGCCTGCAGCCCCCAGGTCTGTGGGGCTACGCAAGCTGTTCCCAAAGAGCTTAAGAACAAGGCATAGTTTTCCCTGCTGGCTCTTTGGGTGTGGGACCCATATCCATACCTAAGGCCACTTTTGTGTCTGGCGTGGCGACAAGTGGGGAAGGGTGGTTTTGAGGCTGAAGGCAGCAGGAAAGCCTGCAGCCCCCAGGTGTGTGGGGCTATGCAAGCGGTTCCCAAAGAGCTTTAGAACAAGGCATAGTTTTCCCTGCTGGCTCTTTGGGCGTGGGACCAGTCTCCAGCCATATGGCCATTTTTGTGCCTGGCGCTGCGCCAAGTGGGAAAGGGTGGTTTTGAGGCTGAAGGCAGCAGGAAAGCCTGCAGCCCCCAGGTGTGTAGGGCTACGCAAGCGGTTCCCAAAGAGCTTTAGAACAAGGCATAGTTTTCCCTGCTGGCTCTTTGGGTGTGGGACCCATATCCATACCTATGGCCATTTTTGTGCCTGGCGTGGCGCCAAGTGGGAAAGGGTGGTTTTGAGGCTGAAGGCAGCAGGAAAGCCTGCAGCCCCCAGGTGTGTGGGGCTACGCAAGCCGTTCCCAAAGAGCTTTAGAACAAGGCATAGTTTTCCCTGCTGGCTCTTTGGGCGTTGGACCCATCTCCAGACATATGGCCATTTTGGGGCTTGGCGCGGTGACAAGTGGGGAAGGGTGGTTTTGAGGCTGAAGGCAGCAGGAAAGCCTGCAGCCCCCAGGTCTGTGGGGCTACGCAAGCGTTTCCCAAAGAGCTTTAGAACAAGGCATAGTTTTCCCTGCTGGCTCTTTCAGCGTGGGACCAATCTCCAGCCATATGGCCATTTTTGTGCCTGGCGCGGCGCCAAGTGGGAAAGGGTGGTTTTGAGGCTGAAGGCAGCAGGAAAGCCTGCAGCCCCCAGGTCCGTGGGGCTACGCAAGAGGTTCCCAAAGAGCTTTAGAACAAGGCATAGTTTTCCCTGCTGGCTCTTTGGGCGTTGGACCCATTTCCAGACATATGGCCATTTTGGGGCTTGGCGCGGCGACAAGTGGGGAAGGGTGGTTTTGAGGCTGAAGGCAGCAGGAAAGCCTGCAGCCCCCAGGTGTGTGGGGCTATGCAAGCGTTTCCCAAAGAGCTTTAGAACAAGGCCTAGTTTTCCCTGCTGGCTCTTTGGGCGTGGGACCAGTCTCCAGCCATATGGGCATTTTTGTGCCTGGCGCGGCGCCAAGTGGGAAAGGGTGGTTTTGAGGCTGAAGGCAGCAGGAAAGCCTGCAGCCCCCAGGTGTGTGGGGCTACGCAAGCGGTTCCCAAAGAGCTTTAGAACAAGGCATAGTTTTCCCTGCTGGCTCTTTGGGCGTGGGACCAATCTGCAGACATATGGCCATTTTTGTGCCTGGCGCGGTGCCAAGTGGGAAGGGGTGGTTTTGAGGCTGAAGGCAGCAGGAAAGCCTGCAGCCCCCAGGTGTGTGGGGCTACGCAAGCGGTTCCCAAAGAGCTTTAGAACAAGGCATAGTTTTCCCTGCTGGCTCCTTGGGTGTGGGACCCATATCCATACCTATGGCCATTTTTGTGCCTGGCGTGGCGCCAAGTGGGAAAGGGTGGTTTTGAGGCTGAAGGCAGCAGGAAAGCCTGCAGCCCCCAGGTCTGTGGGGCTACGCAAGCGTTTCCCAAAGAGCTTTAGAACAAGGCATAGTTTTCCCTGCTGGCTCTTTGGGTGTGGGACCCATATCCATACCTATGGATATTTTTGTGCCTGGCGTGGCGCCAAGTGGGAAAGGGTGGTTTTGAGGCTGAAGGCAGCAGGAAAGCCTGCAGCCCCCAGGTGTGTGGGGCTACGCAAGCGTTTCCCAAAGAGCTTTAGAACAAGGCATAGTTTTCCCTGCTGGCTCTTTGGGCGTGGGACCAATCTCCAGCCATATGGCCATTTTTGTGCCTGGTGCGGTGCCAAGTGGGAAAGGGTGGTTTTGAGGCTGAAGGCAGCAGGAAAGCCTGCAGCCCCCACGTGTGTGGGGCTACGCAAGAGGTTCCCAAAGAGCTTTAGAACAAGGCATAGTTTTCCCTGCTGGCTCTTTGGGCATTGGACCCATTTCCAGACATATGGCCATTTTGGGGCTTGGCGCGGCGACAAGTGCGGAAGGGTGGTTTTGAGGCTGAAGGCAGCAGGAAAGCCTGAAGCCCCCAGGTGTGTGGGGCTATGCAAGCGTTTCCCAAAGAGCTTTAGAACAAGGCCTAGTTTTCCCTGCTGGCTCTTTGGGCGTGGGACCAGTCTCTAGCCATATGGCCATTTTTGTGCCTGGCGCGGTTCCAAGTGGGAAAGGGTGGTTTTGAGGCTGAAGGCAGCAGGAAAGCCTGCAGCCCCCAGGTGTGTGGGGCTTCGCAAGCCGTTCCCAAAGAGCTTTAGAACAAGGCATAGTTTTCCCTGCTGGCTCCTTGGGTGTGGGACCCATATCCATACCTATGGCCATTTTTGTGCCTGGCGTGGCGCCAAGTGGGAAAGGGTGGTTTTGAGGCTGAAGGCAGCAGGAAAGCCTGCAGCCCCCAGGTGTGTGGGGCTACGCAAGCGGTTCCCAAAGAGCTTTAGAACAAGGCATAGTTTTCCCTGCTGGCTCCTTGGGTGTGGGACCAGTCTCCAGCCATATGGCCATTTTTGTGCCTGGCGCGGTGCCAAGTGGGAAAGGGTGGTTTTGAGGCTGAAGGCAGCAGGAAAGCCTGCAGCCCCCAGGTCTGTGGGGCTACACAAGCTGTTCCCAAAGAGCTTAAGAACAAGGTATAGTTTACCCTGCTGGCTCTTTGGGTGTGGGACCCATATCC
The DNA here is from genome assembly GCF_963924245.1 of Chroicocephalus ridibundus. Taxonomy (NCBI): domain Eukaryota; kingdom Metazoa; phylum Chordata; class Aves; order Charadriiformes; family Laridae; genus Chroicocephalus; species Chroicocephalus ridibundus. The sequence continues at coordinate 949,447 of NW_026961432.1, forward strand.
ATACCTAAGGCCACTTTTGTGTCTGGCGTGGCGACAAGTGGGGAAGGGTGGTTTTGAGGCTGAAGGCAGCAGGAAAGCCTGCAGCCCCCAGGTGTGTGGGGCTACGCAAGCGGTTCCCAAAGAGCTTTAGAACAAGGCATAGTTTTCCCTGCTGGCTCTTTGGGCGTGGGACCAGTCTCCAGCCATATGGCCATTTTTGTGCCTGGCGCGGCGCCAAGTGGGAAAGGGTGGTTTTGAGGCTGAAGGCAGCAGGAAAGCCTGCAGCCCCCAGGTGTGTAGGGCTACGCAAGCGGTTCCCAAAGAGCTTTAGAACAAGGCATAGTTTTCCCTGCTGGCTCTTTGGGTGTGGGACCCATATCCATACCTATGGCCATTTTTGTGCCTGGCGTGGCGCCAAGTGGGAAAGGGTGTTTTTGAGGCTGAAGGCAGCAGGAAAGCCTGCAGCCCCCAGGTGTGTGGGGCTACGCAAGCCGTTCCCAAAGAGCTTTAGAACAAGGCATAGTTTTCCCTGCTGGCTCTTTGGGCGTTGGACCCATCTCCAGACATATGGCCATTTTGGGGCTTGGCGCGGTGACAAGTGGGGAAGGGTGGTTTTGAGGCTGAAGGCAGCAGGAAAGCCTGCAGCCCCCAGGTCTGTGGGGCTACGCAAGCGTTTCCCAAAGAGCTTTAGAACAAGGCATAGTTTTCCCTGCTGGCTCTTTCAGCGTGGGACCAATCTCCAGCCATATGGCCATTTTTGTGCCTGGCGCTGCGCCAAGTGGGAAAGGGTGGTTTTGAGGCTGAAGGCAGCAGGAAAGCCTGCAGCCCCCAGGTCCGTGGGGCTACGCAAGAGGTTCCCAAAGAGCTTTAGAACAAGGCATAGTTTTCCCTGCTGGCTCTTTGGGCGTTGGACCCATTTCCAGACATATGGCCATTTTGGGGCTTGGCGCGGCGACAAGTGGGGAAGGGTGGTTTTGAGGCTGAAGGCAGCAGGAAAGCCTGCAGCCCCCAGGTGTGTGGGGCTATGCAAGCGTTTCCCAAAGAGCTTTAGAACAAGGCCTAGTTTTCCCTGCTGGCTCTTTGGGCGTGGGACCAGTCTCTAGCCATATGGCCATTTTTGTGCCTGGCGCGGCGCCAAGTGGGAAAGGGTGGTTTTGAGGCTGAAGGCAGCAGGAAAGCCTGCAGCCCCCAGGTGTGTGGGGCTACGCAAGCGGTTCCCAAAGAGCTTTAGAACAAGGCATAGTTTTCCATGCTGGCTCTTTGGGCGTGGGACCAATCTGCAGACATATGGCCATTTTTTGCCTGGCGCGGTGCCAAGTGGGAAGGGGTGGTTTTGAGGCTGAAGGCAGCAGGAAAGCCTGCAGCCCCCAGGTGTGTGGGGCTACGCAAGCGGTTCCCAAAGAGCTTTAGAACAAGGCATAGTTTTCCCTGCTGGCTCTTTGGGTGTGGGACCCATATCCATACCTATGGCCATTTTTGTGCCTGGCGTGGCGCCAAGTGGGAAAGGGTGGTTTTGAGGCTGAAGGCAGCAGGAAAGCCTGCAGCCCCCAGGTCTGTGGGGCTACGCAAGAGGTTCCCAAAGAGCTTTAGAACAAGGCATAGTTTTCCCTGCTGGCTCTTTGGGCGTGGGACCAATCTCCAGACATATGGGCATTTTTGTGCCTGGCGTGGTGCCAAGTGGGAAAGGGTGGTTTTGAGGCTGAAGGCAGCAGGAAAGCCTGCAGCCCCCAGGTGTGTGGGGCTACGCAAGCGGTTCCCAAAGAGCTTTAGAACCAGGCATAGTTTTCCCTGCTGGCTCCTTGGGTGTGGGACCCATATCTATACCTATGGCAATTTTTGTTACTGGCGTGGCGCCAAGTGGGAAAGGGTGGTTTTGAGGCTGAAGGCAGCAGGAAAGCCTGCAGCCCCCAGGTGTGTAGGGCTACGCAAGTGTTTCCCAAAGAGCTTTAGAACAAGGCATAGTTTTCCCTGCTGGCTCTTTGGGCGTGGGACCAATCTCCAGACATATGGGCATTTTGGGGATTGGCGCGGCGACAAGTGGGGCAGGGTGGTTTTGAGGCTGAAGGCAGCAGGAAAGCCTGCAGCCCCCACGTGTGTGGGGCTATGCAAGCGGTTCCCAAAGAGCTTTAGAACAAGGCATAGTTTTCCCTCCTGGCTCTTTGGGTTTTGGACCCATATCCATACCTATGGATATTTTTGTGCCTGGCGTGGCGCCAAGTGGGAAAGGGTGGTTTTGAGGCTGAAGGCAGCAGGAAAGCCTGCAGCCCCCAGGTGTGTGCGGCTACGCAAGCGTTTCCCAAAGAGCTTTAGAACAAGGCATAGTTTTCCCTGCTGGCTCTTTGGGCGTGGGACCAATCTCCAGGCATATGGGCATTTTTGTGCCTGGCGCGGCGCCAAGTGGGAAAGGGTGGTTTTGAGGCTGAAGGCAGCAGGAAAGCCTGCAGCCCCCAGGTCCGTGGGGCTACGCAAGAGGTTCCCAAAGAGCTTTAGAACAAGGCATAGTTTTCCCTGCTGGCTCTTTGGGCGTTGGACCCATTTCCAGACATATGGCCATTTTGGGGCTTGGCGCGGTGACAAGTGGGGAAGGGTGGTTTTGAGGCTGAAGGCAGCAGGAAAGCCTGCAGCCCCCAGGTCCGTGGGGCTATGCAAGCGTTTCCCAAAGAGCTTTAGAACAAGGCCTAGTTTTCCCTGCTGGCTCTTTGGGCGTGGGACCAGTCTCCAGACATATGGCCATTTTTGTGCCTGGCGCGGCGCCAAGTGGGAAAGGGTGGTTTTGAGGCTGAAGGCAGCAGGAAAGCCTGCAGCCCCCAGGTGTGTGGGGCTACGCAAGCCGTTCCCAAAGAGCTTTAGAACAAGGCATAGTTTTCCCTGCTGGCTCTTTGGGCGTGGGACCAATCTGCAGACATATGGCCATTTTTGTGCCTGGCGCGGTGCCAAGTGGGAAGGGGTGGTTTTGAGGCTGAAGGCAGCAGGAAAGCCTGCAGCCCCCAGGTGTGTGGGGCTACGCAAGCGGTTCCCAAAGAGCTTTAGAACAAGGCATAGTTTTCCCTGCTGGCTCCTTGGGTGTGGGACCCATATCCATACCTATGGATATTTTTGTGCCTGGCGTGGCGCCAAGTGGGAAAGGGTGTTTTTGAGGCTGAAGGCAGCAGGAAAGCCTGCAGCCCCCAGGTGTGTGGGGCTACGCAAGCGTTTCCCAAAGAGCTTTAGAACAAGGCATAGTTTTCCCTGCTGGCTCTTTGGGCGTGGGACCAGTCTCCAGACATATGGGCATTTTTGTGCCTGGCGCGGCGCCAAGTGGGAAAGGGTGGTTTTGAGGCTGAAGGCAGCAGGAAAGCCTGCAGCCCCCAGGTCCGTGGGGCTATGCAAGCGTTTCCCAAAGAGCTTTAGAACAAGGCATAGTTTTCCCTGCTGGCTCTTTGGGCGTTGGACCCATTTCCAGACATATGGCCATTTTGGGGCTTGGCGCTGTGACAAGTGGGGAAGGGTGGTTTTGAGGCTGAAGGCAGCAGGAAAGCCTGCAGCCCCCAGGTGTGTGGGGCTATGCAAGCGGTTCCCAAAGAGCTTTAGAACAAGGCATAGTTTTCCCTGCTGGCTCTTTGGGCGTGGGACCAGTCTCCAGCCATATGGCCATTTTTGTGCCTGGCGCGGCGCCAAGTGGGAAAGGGTGGTTTTGAGGCTGAAGGCAGCAGGAAAGCCTGCAGCCCCCAGGTGTGTGGGGCTACGCAAGCGGTTCCCAAAGAGCTTTAGAACAAGGCCTAATTTTCCTTTCTGGCTCTTTGGGCGTGGGACCAATCTGCAGACATATGGCCATTTTTGTGCCTGGCGCTGTGCCAAGTGGGAAAGGGTGGTTTTGAGGCTGAAGGCAGCAGGAAAGCCTGCAGCCCCCAGGTCTGTGGGGCTACGCAAACCGTTCCCAAAGAGCTTTAGAACAAGGCATAGTTTTCCCTGCTGGCTCCTTGGGTGTGGGACCCATATCCATACCTATGGCCATTTTTGTGCCTGGCGTGGCGCCAAGTGGGAAAGGGTGGTTTTGAGGCTGAAGGCAGCAGGAAAGCCTGCAGCCCCCAGGTGTGTGGGGCTACGCAAGCGTTTCCCAAAGAGCTTTAGAACAAGGCATAGTTTTCCCTGCTGGCTTTTTGGGTGTGGGACCCATATCCATACCTATGGCAATTTTTGTGCCTGGCGTGGCGCCAAGTGGGAAAGGGTGGTTTTGAGGCTGAAGGCAGCAGGAAAGCCTGCAGCCCCGAGGTGTGTGGGGCTACGCAAGCGTTTCCCAAAGAGCTTTAGAACAAGGCATAGTTTTCCCTGCTGGCTCTTTGGGCGTGGGACCAATCTCCAGCCATATGGCCATTTTTGTGCCTGGCGCGGCGCCAAGTGGGAAAGGGTGGTTTTGAGGCTGAAGGCAGCAGGAAAGCCTGCAGCCCCCAGGTCCGTGGGGCTACACAAGAGGTTCCCAAAGAGCTTTAGAACAAGGCATAGTTTTCCCTGCTGGCTCTTTGGGCATTGGACCCATTTCCAGACATATGGCCATTTTGGGGCTTGGCGCGGCGACAAGTGGGAAAGGGTGGGTTGAGGCTGAAGGCAGCAGGAAAGCCTACAGCCCCCAGGTGTGTGGGGCTACGCAAGCGGTTCCCAAAGAGCTTTAGAACAAGGCATAGTTTTCCCTGCTGCCTCCTTGGGCGTGGGACCAGTCTCCAGACATATGGGCATTTTTGTGCCTGGCGCGGTGCCAAGTGGGAAAGGGTGGTTTTGAGGCTGAAGGCAGCAGGAAAGCTTGCAGCCCCCAGGTCTGTGGGGCTACGCAAGCTGTTCCCAAAGAGCTTAAGAACAAGGCATAGTTTTCCCTGCTGGCTCTTTGGGTGTGTGACCTATATCCATACCTAAGGCCACTTTTGTGTCTGGCTTGGCGACAAGTGGGGAAGGGTGGTTTTGAGGCTGAAGGCAGCAGGAAAGCCTGCAGCCCCCAGGTGTGTGGGGCTATGCAAGCGGTTCCCAAAGAGCTTTAGAACAAGGCATAGTTTTCCCTGCTGGCTCTTTGGGCGTGGGACCAGTCTCCAGCCATATGGCCATTTTTGTGCCTGGCGCGGCGCCAAGTGGGAAAGGGTGGTTTTGAGGCTGAAGGCAGCAGGAAAGCCTGCAGCCCGCAGGTGTGTAGGGCTACGCAAGCGGTTCCCAAAGAGCTTTAGAACAAGGCATAGTTTTCCCTGCTGGCTCTTTGGGTGTGGAACCCATATCCATACCTATGGCCATTTTTGTGCCTGGCGTGGCGCCAAGTGGGAAAGGGTGTTTTTGAGGCTGAAGGCAGCAGGAAAGCCTGCAGCCCCCAGGTCCGTGGGGCTACGCAAGAGGTTCCCAAAGAGCTTTAGAACAAGGCATAGTTTTCCCTGCTGGCTCTTTGGGCGTGGGACCAGTCTCCAGTCATATGCCCATTTTTGTGCCTGGCCCGGCGCCAAGTGGGAAAGGGTGGTTTTGAGGCTGAAGGCAGCAGGAAAGCCTGCAGCCCCCAGGTCCGTGGGGCTACGCAAGAGGTTCCCAAAGAGCTTTAGAACAAGGCATAGTTTTCCCTGCTGGCTCTTTGGGCGTGGGACCAATCTCCAGACATATGGCCATTTTTGTGCCTGGCGCGGCGCCAAGTGGGAAAGGGTGGGTTTTGAGGCTGAAGGCAGCAGGAAAGCCTGCAGCCCCCAGGTCCGTGGGGCTACGCAAGAGGTTCCCAAAGAGCTTTAGAACAAGGCATAGTTTTCCCTGCTGGCTCTTTGGGCATTGGACCCATTTCCAGACATATGGCCATTTTGGGGCTTGGCGCGGCGACAAGTGGGAAAGGGTGGTTTTGAGGCTGAAGGCAGCAGGAAAGCCTGCAGCCCCCAGGTGTGTGGGGCTACGCAAGCGGTTCCCAAAGAGCTTTAGAACAAGGCATAGTTTTCCCTGCTGGCTCCTTGGGTGTGGGACCAGTCTCCAGACATATGGCCATTTTTGTGCCTGGCGCGGTGCCAAGTGGGAAAGGGTGGTTTTGAGGCTGAAGGCAGCAGGAAAGCCTGCAGCCCCCAGGTCTGTGGGGCTACGCAAGCTGTTCCCAAAGAGCTCAAGAACAAGGCATAGTTTTCCCTGCTGGCTCTTTGGGGGTGGGACCCATATCCATACCTAAGGCCACTTTTGTGTCTGGCATGGCGACAAGTGGGGAAGGGTGGTTTTGAGGCTGAAGGCAGCAGGAAAGCCTGCAGCCCCCAGGTGTGTGGGGCTATGCAAGCGGTTCCCAAAGAGCTTTAGAACAAGGCATAGTTTTCCCTGCTGGCTCTTTGGGCGTGGGACCAGTCTCCAGCCATATGGCCATTTTTGTGCCTGGCGCTGTGCCAAGTGGGAAAGGGTGGTTTTGAGGCTGAAGGCAGCAGGAAAGCCTGCAGCCCGCAGGTGTGTAGGGCTACGCAAGCGGTTCCCAAAGAGCTTTAGAACAAGGCATAGTTTTCCCTGCTGGCTCTTTGGGTGTGGGACCCATATCCATACCTATGGCCATTTTTGTGCCTGGCGTGGCGCCAAGTGGGAAAGGGTGTTTTTGAGGCTGAAGGCAGCAGGAAAGCCTGCAGCCCCCAGGTGTGTGGGGCTACGCAAGAGGTTCCCAAAGAGCTTTAGAACAAGGCATAGTTTTCCCTGCTGGCTCTTTGGGCGTGGGACCAGTCTCCAGTCATATGCCCATTTTTGTGCCTGGCCCGGCGCCAAGTGGGAAAGGGTGGTTTTGAGGCTGAAGGCAGCAGGAAAGCCTGCAGCCCCCAGGTCCGTGGGGCTACGCAAGAGGTTCCCAAAGAGCTTTAGAACAAGGCATAGTTTTCCCTGCTGGCTCTTTGGGCGTGGGACCAATCTCCAGACATATGGCCATTTTTGTGCCTGGCGCGGCGCCAAGTGGGAAAGGGTGGGTTTTGAGGCTGAAGGCAGCAGGAAAGCCTGCAGCCCCCAGGTCCGTGGGGCTACGCAAGAGGTTCCCAAAGAGCTTTAGAACAAGGCATAGTTTTCCCTGCTGGCTCTTTGGGCATTGGACCCATTTCCAGACATATGGCCATTTTGGGGCTTGGCGCGGCGACAAGTGGGAAAGGGTGGTTTTGAGGCTGAAGGCAGCAGGAAAGCCTGCAGCCCCCAGGTGTGTGGGGCTACGCAAGCGGTTCCCAAAGAGCTTTAGAACAAGGCATAGTTTTCCCTGCTGGCTCCTTGGGTGTGGGACCAGTCTCCAGACATATGGCCATTTTTGTGCCTGGCGCGGTGCCAAGTGGGAAAGGGTGGTTTTGAGGCTGAAGGCAGCAGGAAAGCCTGCAGCCCCCAGGTCTGTGGGGCTACGCAAGCTGTTCCCAAAGAGCTTAAGAACAAGGCATAGTTTTCCCTGCTGGCTCTTTGGGTGTGGGACTCATATCCATACCTAAGGCCACTTTTGTGTCTGGCGTGGCGACAAGTGGGGAAGGGTGGTTTTGAGGCTGAAGGCAGCAGGAAAGCCTGCAGCCCCCAGGTGTGTGGGGCTACGCAAGCGGTTCCCAAAGAGCTTTAGAACAAGGCCTAGTTTTCCCTGCTGGCTCTTTGGGCGTGGGACCCATATCCATACCTATGACCACTTTTGTGTCTGGCGTGGCGACAAGTGGGAAAAGGGTGTTTTTGAGGCTGAAGGCAGCAGGAAAGCCTGCAGCCCCCAGGTGTGTGGGGCTACGCAAGCTGTTCCCAAAGAGCTTTAGAACAAGGCATAGTTTTCCCTGCTGGCTCTTTGGGCGTGGGACCAAGCTCCAGACATATGGGCATTTTTGTGCCTCGCGCGGCTCCAAGTGGGAAAGGGTGGTTTTGAGGCTGAAGGCAGCAGGAAAGCCTGCAGCCCCCAGGTGTGTGGGGCTTCGCAAGCCGTTCCCAAAGAGCTTTAGAACAAGGCATAGTTTTCCCTGCTGGCTCTTTGGGTGCGGGACCAGTCTCCAGCCATATGGCCATTTTTGTGCCTGGCCCGGCGGAAAGTGGGAAAGGGTGGTTTTGAGGCTGAAGGCAGCAGGAAAGCCTGCAGCCCCCAGGTCCATGGGGCTACGCAAGAGGTTCGCAAAGAGCTTTAGAACAAGGCATAGTTTTCCCTGCTGGCTCTTTGGGCGTGGGACCAATCTGCAGACATATGGCCATTTTTGTGCCTGGCGCGGCGACAAGTGGGAAAGGGTGGTTTTGAGGCTGAAGGCAGCAGGAAAGCCTGCAGCCCGCAGGTGTGTAGGGCTACTCAAGCGGTTCCCAAAGAGCTTTAGAACAAGGCATAGTTTTCCCTGCTGGCTCTTTGGGTGTGGGACCCATATCCATACCTATGGCGATTTTTGTGCCTGGCGTGGCGCCAAGTGGGAAAGGGTGTTTTTGAGGCTGAAGGCAGCAGGAAAGCCTGCAGCCCCCAGGTGTGTGGGGCTACGCAAGCCGTTCCCAAAGAGCTTTAGAACAAGGCATAGTTTTCCCTGCTGGCTCTTTGGACGTTGGACCCATCTCCAGATATATGGCCATTTTGGGGCTTGGCGCAGCGACAAGTGGGGAAGGGTGGTTTTGAGGCTGAAGGCAGCAGGAAAGCCTGCAGCCCCCAGGTCTGTGGGGCTACGCAAGCGTTTCCCAAAGAGCTTTAGAACAAGGCCTAGTTTTCCCTGCTGGCTCTTTGGGCGTGGGACCAGTCTCTAGCCATATGGCCATTTTTGTGCCTGGCGCAGCGCCAAGTGGGAAAGGGTGGTTTTGAGGCTGAAGGCAGCAGGAAAGCCTGCAGCCCCCAGGTCTGTGGGGCTTCGCAAGCCGTTCCCAAAGAGCTTTAGAACAAGGCATAGTTTTCCCTGCTGGCTCTTTGGGTGTGGGACCAATCTCCAGCCATATGCCCATTTTTGTGCCTGGCGCGGCGCCAAGTGGGAAAGGGTGGTTTTGAGGTGGTTCTTGGTTTCACTGCAGCTCTGAAGAGAATGTTAGAAAAGAGGTAACCGGGACAGTGCAAACAGTACTCAAAGACAGGGAGACAGGGAGACAGGGAGACAGACAAAGACAGGGAGAGCAAGCTCTGTCTTGGCACTTTGGATGTGGGACATACAGCGAGATGTTTGCTGCTTTTACATTTGGCTGTTGGGAGATTTACAGCACAAAGATATCTAGTTGATTTGAAGCAGTTCCGAGAAAGTCTAAGCATAATCCCTACTTTTCCCTCCTGGCACTTTCCATGTGGGAGATACCGCAAGACGTTTCTGTGTATTGGGTACAGCGCTCTGCAGGGTGTTAGCAGAGACTTTCCCGGGACAGTGAAACCCTATGTCAGAGACACTGAGAAGAAGCCCCAACGTTCCTTCCAGGCACTTTCAGTGTGGGTGCCTTCTCCACGTGGTTCCTGGTTTCACTGCAGCTCTGAAGAGAATGTTAGCAAAGAGGTAACCGGGACAGTGCAAACAGTACTCAAAGACAGGGAGAGCAAGTTCTCTCTTGGCACTTTGGATGTGGGACATACAGCGAGATGTTTGCTGCTTTTACATTTGGCTGTTGGGAGATTTACAGCACAAAGATATCTAGTTGATTTGAAGCAGTTCCGAGAAAGTCTAAGCATAATCCCTACTTCTCCCTCCTGGCACTTTCCATGTGGGAGATACCGCAAGACGTTTCTGTGTATTGGGTACAGCGCTCTGCAGGGTGTTAGCAGAGACTTTCCCGGGACAGTGAAACCCTATGTCAGAGACACTGAGAAGAAGCCCCAACGTTCCTTCCAGGCACTTTCAGTGTGGGTGCCTTCTCCACGTGGTTCCTGGTTTCACTGCAGCTCTGAAGAGAATGTTAGCAAAGAGGTAACCGGGACAGTGCAAACAGTACTCAAAGACAGGGAGAGCAAGCTCTCTCTTGGCACTTTGGATGTGGAACATACAGCGAGATGTTTGCTGCTTTTACATTTGGCTGTTGGGAGATTTACAGCACAAAGATATCTAGTTGATTTGAAGCAGTTCCGAGAAAGTCTAAGCATAATCCCCACTTTTCCCTCCTGGCACTTTCCATGTGGGAGATACCGCAAGACGTTTCTGTGTATTGGGTACAGCGCTCTGCAGGGTGTTAGCAGAGACTTTCCCGGGACAGTGAAACCCTATGTCAGAGACACTGAGAAGAAGCCCCAACGTTCCTTCCAGGCACTTTCAGTGTGCGCGCCTTCTCCACGTGGTTCCTGGTTTCACTGCAGCTCTGAAGAGAATGTTAGCAAAGAGGTAACCGGGACAGTGCAAACAGTACTCAAAGACAGGGAGAGCAAGCTCTCTCTTGGCACTTTGGATGTGGGACATACAGCGAGATGTTTGCTGCTTTTACATTTGGCTGTTGGGAGATTTACAGCACAAAGATATCTAGTTGATTTGAAGCAGTTCCGAGAAAGTCTAAGCATAATCCCCACTTCTCCCTCCTGGCACTTTCCATGTGGGAGATACTGCAAGACGTTTCTGTATATTGGGTACAGCGCTCTGCAGGGTGTTAGCAGAGACTTTCCCGGGACAGTGAAACCCTATGTCAGAGACACTGAGAAGAAGCCCCAACGTTCCTTCCAGGCACTTTCAGTGTGCGCGCCTTCTCCACGTGGTTCCTGGTTTCACTGCAGCTCTGAAGAGAATGTTAGCAAAGAGGTAACCGGGACAGTGCAAACAGTACTCAAAGACAGGGAGAGCAAGCTCTCTCTTGGCGCTTTGGATGTGGAACATACAGCGAGATGTTTGCTGCTTTTACATTTGGCTGTTGGGAGATTTACAGCACAAAGATATCTAGTTGATTTGAAGCAGTTCCGAGAAAGTCTAAGCATAATCCCTACTTCTCCCTCCTGGCACTTTCCATGTGGGAGATACCGCAAGACGTTTCTGTGTATTGGGTACAGCGCTCTGCAGGGTGTTAGCAGATACTTTCCCGGGACAGTGAAACCCTATGTCAGAGACACTGAGAAGAAGCCCCAACGTTCCTTCCAGGCACTTTCAGTGTGGGTGCCTTCTCCACGTGGTTCCTGGTTTCACTGCAGCTCTGAAGAGAATGTTAGCAAAGAGGTAACCGGGACAGTGCAAACAGTACTCAAAGACAGGGAGAGCAAGCTCTCTCTTGGCACTTTGGATGTGGAACATACAGCGAGATGTTTGCTGCTTTTACATTTGGCTGTTGGGAGATTTACAGCACAAAGATATCTAGTTGATTTGAAGCAGTTCCGAGAAAGTCTAAGCATAATCCCCACTTTTCCCTCCTGGCACTTTCCATGTGGGAGATACCGCAAGACGTTTCTGTGTATTGGGTACAGCGCTCTGCAGGGTGTTAGCAGAGACTTTCCCGGGACAGTGAAACCCTATGTCAGAGACAATGAAAAGAAGCCCCAATGTTCCTTCTAGTCATTTTCAGTGTGGGTGCCTTCTCCACGTGGTTCCTGGTTTCACAGCAGCTCTGAAGAGAATGTTAGCAAAGAGGTAACCGGGACAGTGCAAACAGTACTCAAAGACAGGGAGAGCAAGCTCTCTCTTGGCACTTTGGATGTGTGACATACAGCGAGATGTTTGCTGCTTTTACATTTGGCTGTTGGGAGATTTACAGCACAAAGATATCTAGTTGATTTGAAGCAGTTCCGAGAAAGTCTAAGCATAATCCCCACTTTTCCCTCCTGGCACTTTCCATGTGGGAGATACCGCAAGACGTTTCTGTATATTGGGTACAGCGCTCTGCAGGGTGTTAGCAGAGACTTTCCCGGGACAGTGAAACCCTATGTCAGAGACACTGAGAAGAAGCCCCAACGTTCCTTCCAGGCACTTTCAGTGTGGGTGCCTTCTCCACGTGGTTCCTGGTTTCACTGCAGCTCTGAAGAGAATGTTAGCAAAGAGGTAACCGGGACAGTGCAAACAGTACTCAAAGACAGGGAGAGCAAGCTCTCTCTTGGCAATTTGGATGTGGGACATACAGCGAGATGTTTGCTGCTTTTACATTTGGCTGTTGGGAGATTTACAGCACAAAGATATCTAGTTGATTTGAAGCAGTTCCGAGAAAGTCTAAGCATAATCCCTACTTTTCCCTCCTGGCACTTTCCATGTGGGAGATACCGCAAGACGTTTCTGTGTATTGGGTACAGCGCTCTGCAGGGTGTTAGCAGAGACTTTCCCGGGACAGTGAAACCCTATGTCAGAGACACTGAGAAGAAGCCCCAACGTTCCTTCCAGGCACTTTCAGTGTGGGTGCCTTCTCCACGTGGTTCCTGGTTTCACTGCAGCTCTGAAGAGAATGTTAGCAAAGAGGTAACCGGGACAGTGCAAACAGTACTCAAAGACAGGGAGAGCAAGATCTCTCTTGGCACTTTGGATGTGGGACATACAGCGAGATGTTTGCTGCTTTTACATTTGGCTGTTGGGAGATTTACAGCACAAAGATATCTAGTTGATTTGAAGCAGTTCCGAGAAAGTCTAAGCATAATCCCTACTTCTCCCTCCTGGCACTTTCCATGTGGGAGATACCGCAAGACGTTTCTGTGTATTGGGTACAGCGCTCTGCAGGGTGTTAGCAAAGACTTTCCCGGGACAGTGAAACCCTATGTCAGAGACACTGAGAAGAAGCCCCAACGTTCCTTCCAGGCACTTTCAGTGTGGGTGCCTTCTCCACGTGGTTCCTGGTTTCACTGCAGCTCTGAAGAGAATGTTAGCAAAGAGGTAACCGGGACAGTGCAAACAGTACTCAAAGACAGGGAGAGCAAGCTCTCTCTTGGCACTTTGGATGTGGAACATACAGCGAGATGTTTGCTGCTTTTACATTTGGCTGTTGGGAGATTTACAGCACAAAGATATCTAGTTGATTTGAAGCAGTTCCGAGAAAGTCTAAGCATAATCCCCACTTTTCCCTCCTGGCACTTTCCATGTGGGAGATACCGCAAGACGTTTCTGTGTATTGGGTACAGCGCTCTGCAGGGTGTTAGCAGAGACTTTCCCGGGACAGTGAAACCCTATGTCAGAGACACTGAGAAGAAGCCCCAACGTTCCTTCCAGGCACTTTCAGTGTGCGCGCCTTCTCCACGTGGTTCCTGGTTTCACTGCAGCTCTGAAGAGAATGTTAGCAAAGAGGTAACCGGGACAGTGCAAACAGTACTCAAAGACAGGGAGAGCAAGCTCTCTCTTGGCACTTTGGATGTGGGACATACAGCGAGATGTTTGCTGCTTTTACATTTGGCTGTTGGGAGATTTACAGCACAAAGATATCTAGTTGATTTGAAGCAGTTCCGAGAAAGTCTAAGCATAATCCCCACTTCTCCCTCCTGGCACTTTCCATGTGGGAGATACCGCAAGACGTTTCTGTATATTGGGTACAGCGCTCTGCAGGGTGTTAGCAGAGACTTTCCCGGGACAGTGAAACCCTATGTCAGAGACACTGAGAAGAAGCCCCAACGTTCCTTCCAGGCACTTTCAGTGTGCGCGCCTTCTCCACGTGGTTCCTGGTTTCACTGCAGCTCTGAAGAGAATGTTAGCAAAGAGGTAACCGGGACAGTGCAAACAGTACTCAAAGACAGGGAGAGCAAGCTCTCTCTTGGCGCTTTGGATGTGGAACATACAGCGAGATGTTTGCTGCTTTTACATTTGGCTGTTGGGAGATTTACAGCACAAAGATATCTAGTTGATTTGAAGCAGTTCCGAGAAAGTCTAAGCATAATCCCTACTTCTCCCTCCTGGCACTTTCCATGTGGGAGATACCGCAAGACGTTTCTGTGTATTGGGTACAGCGCTCTGCAGGGTGTTAGCAGATACTTTCCCGGGACAGTGAAACGCTATGTCAGAGACACTGAGAAGAAGCCCCAACGTTCCTTCCAGGCACTTTCAGTGTGGGTGCCTTCTCCACGTGGTTCCTGGTTTCACTGCAGCTCTGAAGAGAATGTTAGCAAAGAGGTAACCGGGACAGTGCAAACAGTACTCAAAGACAGGGAGAGCAAGCTCTCTCTTGGCACTTTGGATGTGGAACATACAGCGAGATGTTTGCTGCTTTTACATTTGGCTGTTGGGAGATTTACAGCACAAAGATATCTAGTTGATTTGAAGCAGTTCCGAGAAAGTCTAAGCATAATCCCCACTTTTCCCTCCTGGCACTTTCCATGTGGGAGATACCGCAAGACGTTTCTGTGTATTGGGTACAGCGCTCTGCAGGGTGTTAGCAGAGACTTTCCCGGGACAGTGAAACCCTATGTCAGAGACAATGAAAAGAAGCCCCAGTGTTCCTTCTAGTCATTTTCAGTGTGGGTGCCTTCTACACGTGGTTCCTGGTTTCACAGCAGCTCTGAAGAGAATGTTAGCAAAGAGGTAACCGGGACAGTGCAAACAGTACTCAAAGACAGGGAGAGCAAGCTCTCTCTTGGCACTTTGGATGTGGGACATACAGCGAGATGTTTGCTGCTTTTACATTTGGCTGTTGGGAGATTTACAGCACAAAGATATCTAGTTGATTTGAAGCAGTTCCGAGAAAGTCTAAGCATAATCCCCACTTTTCCCTCCTGGCACTTTCCATGTGGGAGATACCGCAAGACGTTTCTGTATATTGGGTACAGCGCTCTGCAGGGTGTTAGCAGAGACTTTCCCGGGACAGTGAAACCCTATGTCAGAGACACTGAGAAGAAGCCCCAACGTTCCTTCCAGGCACTTTCAGTGTGGGTGCCTTCTCCACGTGGTTCCTGGTTTCACTGCAGCTCTGAAGAGAATGTTAGCAAAGAGGTAACCGGGACAGTGCAAACAGTACTCAAAGACAGGGAGAGCAAGCTCTCTCTTGGCAATTTGGATGTGGGACATACAACGAGATGTTTGCTGCTTTTACATTTGGCTGTTGGGAGATTTACAGCACAAAGATATCTAGTTGATTTGAAGCAGTTCCGAGAAAGTCTAAGCATAATCCCCACTTTTCCCTCCTGGCACTTTCCATGTGGGAGATACCGCAAGACGTTTCTGTGTATTGGGTACAGCGCTCTGCAGGGTGTTAGCAGAGACTTTCCCGGGACAGTGAAACCCTATGTCAGAGACAATGAAAAGAAGCCCCAATGTTCCTTCTAGTCATTTTCAGTGTGCGCGCCTTCTCCACGTGGTTCCTGGTTTCACAGCAGCTCTGAAGAGAATGTTAGCAAAGAGGTAACCGGGACAGTGCAAACAGTACTCAAAGACAGGGAGAGCAAGCTCTCTCTTGGCGCTTTGGATGTGGAACATACGGCGAGATGTTTGCTGCTTTTACATTTGGCTGTTGGGAGATTTACAGCACAAAGATATCTAGTTGATTTGAAGCAGTTCCGAGAAAGTCTAAGCATAATCCCCACTTTTCCCTCCTGGCACTTTCTATGTGGGAGATACCGCAAGACGTTTCTGTGTATTGGGTACAGCGCTCTGCAGGTTGTTAGCAGAGACTTTCCCGGGACAGTGAAACCCTATGTCAGAGACAATGAAAAGAAGCCCCAATGTTCCTTCTAGTCATTTTCAGTGTGGGTGCCTTCTACACGTGGTTCCTGGTTTCACTGCAGCTCTGAAGAGAATGTTAGAAAAGAGGTAACCGGGACAGTGCAAACAGTACTCAAAGACAGGGAGAGCAAGCTCTCTCTTGGCACTTTGGATGTGGGACATACAGCGAGATGTTTGCTGCTTTTACATTTGGCTGTTGGGAGATTTACAGCACAAAGATAGCTAGTTGATTTGAAGCAGTTCCGAGAAAGTCTAAGCATAATCCCCACTTTTCCCTCCTGGCACTTCCCATGTGGGAGATACCGCAAGACGTTTCTGTGTATTGGGTACAGCGCTCTGCAGGGTGTTAGCAGAGATTTTCCCGGGACAGTGAAACCCTATGTCAGAGACAATGAAAAGAAGCCCCAATGTTCCTTCTAGTCATTTTCAGTGTGGGTGCCTTCTCCACGTGGTTCCTGGTTTCACAGCAGCTCTGAAGAGAATGTTAGCAAAGAGGTAACCGGGACAGTGCAAACAGTACTCAAAGACAGGGAGAGCAAGCTCTCTCTTGGCACTTTGGATGTGGGACATACAGCGAGATGTTTGCTGCTTTTACATTTGGCTGTTGGGAGATTTACAGCACAAAGATATCTAGTTGATTTGAAGCAGTTCCGAGAAAGTCTAAGCATAATCCCCACTTTTCCCTCCTGGCACTTCCCATGTGGGAGATACCGCAAGACGTTTCTGTGTATTGGGTACAGCGCTCTGCAGGGTGTTAGCAGAGATTTTCCCGGGACAGTGAAACCCTATGTCAGAGACAATGAAAAGAAGCCCCAATGTTCCTTCTAGTCATTTTCAGTGTGGGTGCCTTCTCCACGTGGTTCCTGGTTTCACAGCAGCTCTGAAGAGAATGTTAGCAAAGAGGTAACCGGGACAGTGCAAACAGTACTCAAAGACAGGGAGAGCAAGCTCTCTCTTGGCAATTTGGATGTGGGACATACAGCGAGATGTTTGCTGCTTTTACATTTGGCTGTTGGGAGATTTACAGCACAAAGATATCTAGTTGATTTGAAGCAGTTCCGAGAAAGTCTAAGCATAATCCCCACTTTTCCCTCCTGGCACTTTCCATGTGGGAGATACCGCAAGACGTTTCTGTGTATTGGGTACAGCGCTCTGCAGGGTGTTAGCAGAGACTTTCCCGGGACAGTGAAACCCTATGTCAGAGACACTGAGAAGAAGCCCCAACTTTCCTTCCAGGCACTTTCAGTGTGGGTGCCTTCTCCACGTGGTTCCTGGTTTCACAGCAGCTCTGAAGAGAATGTTAGCAAAGAGGTAACCGGGACAGTGCAAACAGTACTCAAAGACAGGGAGAGCAAGCTCTCTCTTGGCACTTTGGATGTGGGACATACAGCGAGATGTTTGCTGCTTTTACATTTGGCTGTTGGGAGATTTACAGCACAAAGATATCTAGTTGATTTGAAGCAGTTCCGAGAAAGTCTAAGCATAATCCCCACTTTTCCCTCCTGGCACTTTCCATGTGGGAGATACCGCAAGACGTTTCTGTGTATTGGGTACAGCGCTCTGCAGGGTGTTAGCAGAGACTTTCCCGGGACAGTGAAACCCTATGTCAGAGACACTGAGAAGAAGCCCCAACGTTCCTTCCAGGCACTTTCAGTGTGCGTGCCTTCTCCACGTGGTTCCTGGTTTCACAGCAGCTCTGAAGAGAATGTTAGCAAAGAGGTAACCGGGACAGTGCAAACAGTACTCAAAGACAGGGAGAGCAAGCTCTCTCTTGGCACTTTGGATGTGTGACATACAGCGAGATGTTTGCTGCTTTTACATTTGGCTGTTGGGAGATTTACAGCACAAAGATATCTAGTTGATTTGAAGCAGTTCCGAGAAAGTCTAAGCATAATCCCCACTTTTCCCTCCTGGCACTTTCCATGTGGGAGATACCGCAAGACGTTTCTGTATATTGGGTACAGCGCTCTGCAGGGTGTTAGCAGAGACTTTCCCGGGACAGTGAAACCCTATGTCAGAGACACTGAGAAGAAGCCCCAACGTTCCTTCCAGGCACTTTCAGTGTGGGTGCCTTCTCCACGTGGTTCCTGGTTTCACAGCAGCTCTGAAGAGAATGTTAGCAAAGAGGTAACCGGGACAGTGCAAACAGTACTCAAAGACAGGGAGAGCAAGCTCTCTCTTGGCACTTTGGATGTGGGACATACAGCGAGATGTTTGCTGCTTTTACATTTGGCTGTTGGGAGATTTACAGCACAAAGATATCTAGTTGATTTGAAGCAGTTCCGAGAAAGTCTAAGCATAATCCCCACTTCTCCCTCCTGGCACTTTCCATGTGGGAGATACCGCAAGACGTTTCTGTGTATTGGGTACAGCGCTCTGCAGGGTGTTAGCAGAGACTTTCCCGGGACAGTGAAACCCTATGTCAGAGACAATGAAAAGAAGCCCCAATGTTCCTTCTAGTCATTTTCAGTGTGCGCGCCTTCTCCACGTGGTTCCTGGTTTCACAGCAGCTCTGAAGAGAATGTTAGCAAAGAGGTAACCGGGACAGTGCAAACAGTACTCAAAGACAGGGAGAGCAAGCTCTCTCTTGGCACTTTGGATGTGTGACATACAGCGAGATGTTTGCTGCTTTTACATTTGGCTGTTGGGAGATTTACAGCACAAAGATATCTAGTTGATTTGAAGCAGTTCCGAGAAAGTCTAAGCATAATCCCCACTTTTCCCTCCTGGCACTTTCCATGTGGGAGATACCGCAAGACGTTTCTGTGTATTGGGTACAGCGCTCTGCAGGGTGTTAGCAGAGACTTTCCCGGGACAGTGAAACCCTATGTCAGAGACACTGAGAAGAAGCCCCAACGTTCCTTCCAGGCACTTTCAGTGTGCGTGCCTTCTCCACGTGGTTCCTGGTTTCACAGCAGCTCTGAAGAGAATGTTAGCAAAGAGGTAACCGGGACAGTGCAAACAGTACTCAAAGACAGGGAGAGCAAGCTCTCTCTTGGCACTTTGGATGTGGGACATACAGCGAGATGTTTGCTGCTTTTACATTTGGCTGTTGGGAGATTTACAGCACAAAGATATCTAGTTGATTTGAAGCAGTTCCAAGAAAGTCTAAGCATAATCCCCACTTCTCCCTCCTGGCACTTTCCATGTGGGAGATACCGCAAGACGTTTCTGTGTATTGGGTACAGCGCTCTGCAGGGTGTTAGCAGAGACTTTCCCGGGACAGTGAAACCCTATGTCAGAGACAATGAAAAGAAGCCCCAATGTTCCTTCTAGTCATTTTCAGTGTGCGCGCCTTCTCCACGTGGTTCCTGGTTTCACTGCAGCTCTGAAGAGAATGTTAGCAAAGAGGTAACCGGGACAGTGCAAACAGTACTCAAAGACAGGGAGAGCAAGCTCTCTCTTGGCGCTTTGGATGTGGGACATACAGCGAGATGTTTGCTGCTTTTACATTTGGCTGTTGGGAGATTTACAGCACAAAGATATCTAGTTGATTTGAAGCAGTTCCGAGAAAGTCTAAGCATAATCCCCACTTTTCCCTCCTGGCACTTCCCATGTGGGAGATACCGCAAGACGTTTCTGTATATTGGGTACAGCGCTCTGCAGGGTGTTAGCAGAGACTTTCCCGGGACAGTGAAACCCTATGTCAGAGACACTGAGAAGAAGCCCCAACGTTCCTTCCAGGCACTTTCAGTGTGGGTGCCTTCTCCACGTGGTTCCTGGTTTCACAGCAGCTCTGAAGAGAATGTTAGCAAAGAGGTAACCGGGACAGTGCAAACAGTACTCAAAGACAGGGAGAGCAAGCTCTCTCTTGGCACTTTGGATGTGGGACATACAGCGAGATGTTTGCTGCTTTTACATTTGGCTGTTGGGAGATTTACAGCACAAAGATATCTAGTTGATTTGAAGCAGTTCCGAGAAAGTCTAAGCATAATCCCCACTTCTCCCTCCTGGCACTTTCCATGTGGGAGATACCGCAAGACGTTTCTGTGTATTGGGTACAGCGCTCTGCAGGGTGTTAGCAGAGACTTTCCCGGGACAGTGAAACCC
Source organism: Chroicocephalus ridibundus (assembly GCF_963924245.1). Classification (NCBI taxonomy): domain Eukaryota; kingdom Metazoa; phylum Chordata; class Aves; order Charadriiformes; family Laridae; genus Chroicocephalus; species Chroicocephalus ridibundus. The sequence continues at coordinate 968,898 of NW_026961432.1, forward strand.
TATGTCAGAGACAATGAAAAGAAGCCCCAATGTTCCTTCTAGTCATTTTCAGTGTGCGCGCCTTCTCCACGTGGTTCCTGGTTTCACAGCAGCTCTGAAGAGAATGTTAGCAAAGAGGTAACCGGGACAGTGCAAACAGTACTCAAAGACAGGGAGAGCAAGCTCTCTCTTGGCACTTTGGATGTGTGACATACAGCGAGATGTTTGCTGCTTTTACATTTGGCTGTTGGGAGATTTACAGCACAAAGATATCTAGTTGATTTGAAGCAGTTCCGAGAAAGTCTAAGCATAATCCCCACTTTTCCCTCCTGGCACTTTCCATGTGGGAGATACCGCAAGACGTTTCTGTGTATTGGGTACAGCGCTCTGCAGGGTGTTAGCAGAGACTTTCCCGGGACAGTGAAACCCTATGTCAGAGACACTGAGAAGAAGCCCCAACGTTCCTTCCAGGCACTTTCAGTGTGCGTGCCTTCTCCACGTGGTTCCTGGTTTCACAGCAGCTCTGAAGAGAATGTTAGCAAAGAGGTAACCGGGACAGTGCAAACAGTACTCAAAGACAGGGAGAGCAAGCTCTCTCTTGGCACTTTGGATGTGGGACATACAGCGAGATGTTTGCTGCTTTTACATTTGGCTGTTGGGAGATTTACAGCACAAAGATATCTAGTTGATTTGAAGCAGTTCCAAGAAAGTCTAAGCATAATCCCCACTTCTCCCTCCTGGCACTTTCCATGTGGGAGATACCGCAAGACGTTTCTGTGTATTGGGTACAGCGCTCTGCAGGGTGTTAGCAGAGACTTTCCCGGGACAGTGAAACCCTATGTCAGAGACAATGAAAAGAAGCCCCAATGTTCCTTCTAGTCATTTTCAGTGTGCGCGCCTTCTCCACGTGGTTCCTGGTTTCACTGCAGCTCTGAAGAGAATGTTAGCAAAGAGGTAACCGGGACAGTGCAAACAGTACTCAAAGACAGGGAGAGCAAGCTCTCTCTTGGCGCTTTGGATGTGGGACATACAGCGAGATGTTTGCTGCTTTTACATTTGGCTGTTGGGAGATTTACAGCACAAAGATATCTAGTTGATTTGAAGCAGTTCCGAGAAAGTCTAAGCATAATCCCCACTTTTCCCTCCTGGCACTTCCCATGTGGGAGATACCGCAAGACGTTTCTGTGTATTGGGTACAGCGCTCTGCAGGGTGTTAGCAGAGATTTTCCCGGGACAGTGAAACCCTATGTCAGAGACAATGAAAAGAAGCCCCAATGTTCCTTCTAGTCATTTTCAGTGTGGGTGCCTTCTCCACGTGGTTCCTGGTTTCACAGCAGCTCTGAAGAGAATGTTAGCAAAGAGGTAACCGGGACAGTGCAAACAGTACTCAAAGACAGGGAGAGCAAGCTCTCTCTTGGCACTTTGGATGTGGGACATACAGCGAGATGTTTGCTGCTTTTACATTTGGCTGTTGGGAGATTTACAGCACAAAGATATCTAGTTGATTTGAAGCAGTTCCGAGAAAGTCTAAGCATAATCCCCACTTTTCCCTCCTGGCACTTTCCATGTGGGAGATACCGCAAGACGTTTCTGTGTATTGGGTACAGCGCTCTGCAGGGTGTTAGCAGAGACTTTCCCGGGACAGTGAAACCCTATGTCAGAGACACTGAGAAGAAGCCCCAACTTTCCTTCCAGGCACTTTCAGTGTGGGTGCCTTCTCCACGTGGTTCCTGGTTTCACAGCAGCTCTGAAGAGAATGTTAGCAAAGAGGTAACCGGGACAGTGCAAACAGTACTCAAAGACAGGGAGAGCAAGCTCTCTCTTGGCACTTTGGATGTGGGACATACAGCGAGATGTTTGCTGCTTTTACATTTGGCTGTTGGGAGATTTACAGCACAAAGATATCTAGTTGATTTGAAGCAGTTCCGAGAAAGTCTAAGCATAATCCCCACTTTTCCCTCCTGGCACTTTCCATGTGGGAGATACCGCAAGACGTTTCTGTGTATTGGGTACAGCGCTCTGCAGGGTGTTAGCAGAGACTTTCCCTGGACAGTGAAACCCTATGTCAGAGACACTGAGAAGAAGCCCCAACTTTCCTTCCAGGCACTTTCAGTGTGGGTGCCTTCTCCACGTGGTTCCTGGTTTCACAGCAGCTCTGAAGAGAATGTTAGCAAAGAGGTAACCGGGACAGTGCAAACAGTACTCAAAGACAGGGAGAGCAAGCTCTCTCTTGGCACTTTGGATGTGGGACATACAGCGAGATGTTTGCTGCTTTTACATTTGGCTGTTGGGAGATTTACAGCACAAAGATATCTAGTTGATTTGAAGCAGTTCCGAGAAAGTCTAAGCATAATCCCCACTTTTCCCTCCTGGCACTTTCCATGTGGGAGATACCGCAAGACGTTTCTGTGTATTGGGTACAGCGCTCTGCAGGGTGTTAGCAGAGACTTTCCCGGGACAGTGAAACCCTATGTCAGAGACACTGAGAAGAAGCCCCAACGTTCCTTCCAGGCACTTTCAGTGTGGGTGCCTTCTCCACGTGGTTCCTGGTTTCACTGCAGCTCTGAAGAGAATGTTAGCAAAGAGGTAACCGGGACAGTGCAAACAGTACTCAAAGACAGGGAGAGCAAGCTCTCTCTTGGCACTTTGGATGTGGGACATACAGCGAGATGTTTGCTGCTTTTACATTTGGCTGTTGGGAGATTTACAGCACAAAGATATCTAGTTGATTTGAAGCAGTTCCGAGAAAGTCTAAGCATAATCCCCACTTTTCCCTCCTGGCACTTTCCATGTGGGAGATACCGCAAGACGTTTCTGTGTATTGGGTACAGCGCTCTGCAGGGTGTTAGCAGAGACTTTCCCGGGACAGTGAAACCCTATGTCAGAGACACTGAGAAGAAGCCCCAATGTTCCTTCCAGGCACTTTCAGTGTGGGTGCCTTCTACACGTGGTTCCTGGTTTCACTGCAGCTCTGAAGAGAATGTTAGCAAAGAGGTAACCGGGACAGTGCAAACAGTACTCAAAGACAGGGAGAGCAAGCTCTCTCTTGGCACTTTGGATGTGGGACATACAGCGAGATGTTTGCTGCTTTTACATTTGGCTGTTGGGAGATTTACAGCACAAAGATATCTAGTTGATTTGAAGCAGTTCCGAGAAAGTCTAAGCATAATCCCCACTTTTCCCTCCTGGCACTTTCCATGTGGGAGATACCGCAAGACGTTTCTGTGTATTGGGTACAGCGCTCTGCAGGGTGTTAGCAGAGACTTTCCCGGGACAGTGAAACCCTATGTCAGAGACACTGAGAAGAAGCCCCAACTTTCCTTCCAGGCACTTTCAGTGTGCGCGCCTTCTCCACGTGGTTCCTGGTTTCACTGCAGCTCTGAAGAGAATGTTAGCAAAGAGGTAACCGGGACAGTGCAAACAGTACTCAAAGACAGGGAGAGCAAGCTCTCTCTTGGCACTTTGGATGTGGGACATACAGCGAGATGTTTGCTGCTTTTACATTTGGCTGTTGGGAGATTTACAGCACAAAGATATCTAGTTGATTTGAAGCAGTTCCGAGAAAGTCTAAGCATAATCCCCACTTTTCCCTCCTGGCACTTTCCATGTGGGAGATACCGCAAGACGTTTCTGTGTATTGGGTACAGCGCTCTGCAGGGTGTTAGCAGAGACTTTCCCGGGACAGTGAAACCCTATGTCAGAGACACTGAGAAGAAGCCCCAACGTTCCTTCCAGGCACTTTCAGTGTGCGCGCCTTCTCCACGTGGTTCCTGGTTTCACTGCAGCTCTGAAGAGAATGTTAGCAAAGAGGTAACCGGGACAGTGCAAACAGTACTCAAAGACAGGGAGAGCAAGCTCTCTCTTGGCAATTTGGATGTGGGACATACAGCGAGATGTTTGCTGCTTTTACATTTGGCTGTTGGGAGATTTACAGCACAAAGATATCTAGTTGATTTGAAGCAGTTCCGAGAAAGTCTAAGCATAATCCCCACTTTTCCCTCCTGGCACTTTCCATGTGGGAGATACCGCAAGACGTTTCTGTGTATTGGGTACAGCGCTCTGCAGGGTGTTAGCAGAGACTTTCCCGGGACAGTGAAACCCTATGTCAGAGACACTGAGAAGAAGCCCCAACTTTCCTTCCAGGCACTTTCAGTGTGGGTGCCTTCTCCACGTGGTTCCTGGTTTCACAGCAGCTCTGAAGAGAATGTTAGCAAAGAGGTAACCGGGACAGTGCAAACAGTACTCAAAGACAGGGAGAGCAAGCTCTCTCTTGGCACTTTGGATGTGGGACATACAGCGAGATGTTTGCTGCTTTTACATTTGGCTGTTGGGAGATTTACAGCACAAAGATATCTAGTTGATTTGAAGCAGTTCCGAGAAAGTCTAAGCACAATCCCCACTTTTCCCTCCTGGCACTTTCCATGTGGGAGATACCGCAAGACGTTTCTGTGTATTGGGTACAGCGCTCTGCAGGGTGTTAGCAGAGACTTTCCCGGGACAGTGAAACCCTATGTCAGAGACACTGAGAAGAAGCCCCAACGTTCCTTCCAGGCACTTTCAGTGTGGGTGCCTTCTCCACGTGGTTCCTGGTTTCACTGCAGCTCTGAAGAGAATGTTAGCAAAGAGGTAACCGGGACAGTGCAAACAGTACTCAAAGACAGGGAGAGCAAGCTCTCTCTTGGCACTTTGGATGTGGGACATACAGCGAGATGTTTGCTGCTTTTACATTTGGCTGTTGGGAGATTTACAGCACAAAGATATCTAGTTGATTTGAAGCAGTTCCGAGAAAGTCTAAGCATAATCCCCACTTTTCCCTCCTGGCACTTTCCATGTGGGAGATACCGCAAGACGTTTCTGTATATTGGGTACAGCGCTCTGCAGGGTGTTAGCAGAGACTTTCCCGGGACAGTGAAACCCTATGTCAGAGACACTGAGAAGAAGCCCCAACGTTCCTTCCAGGCACTTTCAGTGTGGGTGCCTTCTCCACGTGGTTCCTGGTTTCACTGCAGCTCTGAAGAGAATGTTAGCAACGAGGTAACCGGGACAGTGCAAACAGTACTCAAAGACAGGGAGAGCAAGCTCTCTCTTGGCACTTTGGATGTGGAACATACAGCGAGATGTTTCCTGCTTTTACATTTGGCTGTTGGGAGATTTACAGCACAAAGATATCTAGTTGATTTGAAGCAGTTCCAAGAAAGTCTAAACATAATCCCTACTTCTCCCTCCTGGCACTTTCCATGTGGGAGATACCGCAAGACGTTTCTGTGTATTGGGTACAGCGCTCTGCAGGGTGTTAGCAGATACTTTCCCGGGACAGTGAAACGCTATGTCAGAGACACTGAGAAGAAGCCCCAACGTTCCTTCCAGGCACTTTCAGTGTGCGCGCTTTCTCCACGTGGTTCCTGGTTTCACTGCAGCTCTGAAGAGAATGTTAGCAAAGAGGTAACCGGGACAGTGCAAACAGTACTCAAAGACAGGGAGAGCAAGCTCTCTCTTGGCACTTTGGATGTGGGACATACAGCGAGATGTTTGCTGCTTTTACATTTGGCTGTTGGGAGATTTACAGCACAAAGATATCTAGTTGATTTGAAGCAGTTCCGAGAAAGTCTAAGCATAATCCCCACTTCTCCCTCCTGGCACTTTCCATGTGGGAGATACCGCAAGACGTTTCTGTGTATTGGGTACAGCGCTCTGCAGGGTGTTAGCAGAGACTTTCCCGGGACAGTGAAACCCTATGTCAGAGACACTGAGAAGAAGCCCCAATGTTCCTTCTAGTCATTTTCAGTGTGGGTGCCTTCTCCACGTGGTTCCTGGTTTCACAGCAGCTCTGAAGAGAATGTTAGCAAAGAGGTAACCGGGACAGTGCAAACAGTACTCAAAGACAGGGAGAGCAAGCTCTCTCTTGGCACTTTGGATGTGGGACATACAGCGAGATGTTTGCTGCTTTTACATTTGGCTGTTGGGAGATTTACAGCACAAAGATATCTAGTTGATTTGAAGCAGTTCCGAGAAAGTCTAAGCATAATCCCCACTTTTCCCTCCTGGCACTTTCCATGTGGGAGATACCGCAAGACGTTTCTGTGTATTGGGTACAGCGCTCTGCAGGGTGTTAGCAGAGACTTTCCCGGGACAGTGAAACCCTATGTCAGAGACACTGAGAAGAAGCCCCAACGTTCCTTCCAGGCACTTTCAGTGTGGGTGCCTTCTCCACGTGGTTCCTGGTTTCACTGCAGCTCTGAAGAGAATGTTAGCAAAGAGGTAACCGGGACAGTGCAAACAGTACTCAAAGACAGGGAGAGCAAGCTCTCTCTTGGCACTTTGGATGTGGGACATACAGCGAGATGTTTGCTGCTTTTACATTTGGCTGTTGGGAGATTTACAGCACAAAGATATCTAGTTGATTTGAAGCAGTTCCGAGAAAGTCTAAGCATAATCCCCACTTCTCCCTCCTGGCACTTTCCATGTGGGAGATACCGCAAGACGTTTCTGTGTATTGGGTACAGCACTCTGCAGGGTGTTAGCAGAGACTTTCCCGGGACAGTGAAACCCTATGTCAGAGACACTGAGAAGAAGCCCCAACGTTCCTTCCAGGCACTTTCAGTGTGGGTGCCTTCTCCACGTGGTTCCTGGTTTCACTGCAGCTCTGAAGAGAATGTTAGCAAAGAGGTAACCGGGACAGTGCAAACAGTACTCAAAGACAGGGAGAGCAAGCTCTCTCTTGGCAATTTGGATGTGGGACATACAGCGAGATGTTTGCTGCTTTTACATTTGGCTGTTGGGAGATTTACAGCACAAAGATATCTAGTTGATTTGAAGCAGTTCCGAGAAAGTCTAAGCATAATCCCCACTTTTCCCTCCTGGCACTTTCCATGAGGGAGATACCGCAAGACGTTTCTGTGTATTGGGTACAGCGCTCTGCAGGGTGTTAGCAGAGACTTTCCCGGGACAGTGAAACCCTATGTCAGAGACACTGAGAAGAAGCCCCAACGTTCCTTCCAGGCACTTTCAGTGTGCGCGCCTTCTCCACGTGGTTCCTGGTTTCACTGCAGCTCTGAAGAGAATGTTAGCAAAGAGGTAACCGGGACAGTGCAAACAGTACTCAAAGACAGGGAGAGCAAGCTCTCTCTTGGCACTTTGGATGTGGGACATACAGCGAGATGTTTGCTGCTTTTACATTTGGCTGTTGGGAGATTTACAGCACAAAGATATCTAGTTGATTTGAAGCAGTTCCGAGAAAGTCTAAGCATAATCCCCACTTTTCCCTCCTGGCACTTTCCATGTGGGAGATACCGCAAGACGTTTCTGTGTATTGGGTACAGCGCTCTGCAGGGTGTTAGCAGAGACTTTCCCGGGACAGTGAAACCCTATGTCAGAGACACTGAGAAGAAGCCCCAACTTTCCTTCCAGGCAATTTCAGTGTGCGCGCCTTCTCCACGTGGTTCCTGGTTTCACTGCAGCTCTGAAGAGAATGTTAGCAAAGAGGTAACCGGGACAGTGCAAACAGTACTCAAAGACAGGGAGAGCAAGCTCTCTCTTGGCACTTTGGATGTGGGACATACAGCGAGATGTTTGCTGCTTTTACATTTGGCTGTTGGGAGATTTACAGCACAAAGATATCTAGTTGATTTGAAGCAGTTCCGAGAAAGTCTAAGCATAATCCCCACTTTTCCCTCCTGGCACTTTCCATGTGGGAGATACCGCAAGACGTTTCTGTGTATTGGGTACAGCACTCTGCAGGGTGTTAGCAGAGACTTTCCCGGGACAGTGAAACCCTATGTCAGAGACACTGAGAAGAAGCCCCAACGTTCCTTCCAGGCACTTTCAGTGTGGGTGCCTTCTCCACGTGGTTCCTGGTTTCACTGCAGCTCTGAAGAGAATGTTAGCAAAGAGGTAACCGGGACAGTGCAAACAGTACTCAAAGACAGGGAGAGCAAGCTCTCTCTTGGCACTTTGGATGTGGGACATACAGCGAGATGTTTGCTGCTTTTACATTTGGCTGTTGGGAGATTTACAGCACAAAGATATCTAGTTGATTTGAAGCAGTTCCGAGAAAGTCTAAGCATAATCCCCACTTTTCCCTCCTGGCACTTTCCATGAGGGAGATACCGCAAGACGTTTCTGTGTATTGGGTACAGCGCTCTGCAGGGTGTTAGCAGAGACTTTCCCGGGACAGTGAAACCCTATGTCAGAGACACTGAGAAGAAGCCCCAACTTTCCTTCCAGGCACTTTCAGTGTGCGCGCCTTCTCCACGTGGTTCCTGGTTTCACTGCAGCTCTGAAGAGAATGTTAGCAAAGAGGTAACCGGGACAGTGCAAACAGTACTCAAAGACAGGGAGAGCAAGCTCTCTCTTGGCACTTTGGATGTGGGACATACAGCGAGATGTTTGCTGCTTTTACATTTGGCTGTTGGGAGATTTACAGCACAAAGATATCTAGTTGATTTGAAGCAGTTCCGAGAAAGTCTAAGCATAATCCCCACTTTTCCCTCCTGGCACTTTCCATGTGGGAGATACCGCAAGACGTTTCTGTGTATTGGGTACAGCGCTCTGCAGGGTGTTAGCAGAGACTTTCCCGGGACAGTGAAACCCTATGTCAGAGACACTGAGAAGAAGCCCCAACGTTCCTTCCAGGCACTTTCAGTGTGCGCGCCTTCTCCACGTGGTTCCTGGTTTCACTGCAGCTCTGAAGAGAATGTTAGCAAAGAGGTAACCGGGACAGTGCAAACAGTACTCAAAGACAGGGAGAGCAAGCTCTCTCTTGGCAATTTGGATGTGGGACATACAGCGAGATGTTTGCTGCTTTTACATTTGGCTGTTGGGAGATTTACAGCACAAAGATATCTAGTTGATTTGAAGCAGTTCCGAGAAAGTCTAAGCATAATCCCCACTTTTCCCTCCTGGCACTTTCCATGTGGGAGATACCGCAAGACGTTTCTGTGTATTGGGTACAGCGCTCTGCAGGGTGTTAGCAGAGACTTTCCCGGGACAGTGAAACCCTATGTCAGAGACACTGAGAAGAAGCCCCAACTTTCCTTCCAGGCACTTTCAGTGTGGGTGCCTTCTCCACGTGGTTCCTGGTTTCACAGCAGCTCTGAAGAGAATGTTAGCAAAGAGGTAACCGGGACAGTGCAAACAGTACTCAAAGACAGGGAGAGCAAGCTCTCTCTTGGCACTTTGGATGTGGGACATACAGCGAGATGTTTGCTGCTTTTACATTTGGCTGTTGGGAGATTTACAGCACAAAGATATCTAGTTGATTTGAAGCAGTTCCGAGAAAGTCTAAGCACAATCCCCACTTTTCCCTCCTGGCACTTTCCATGTGGGAGATACCGCAAGACGTTTCTGTGTATTGGGTACAGCGCTCTGCAGGGTGTTAGCAGAGACTTTCCCGGGACAGTGAAACCCTATGTCAGAGACACTGAGAAGAAGCCCCAACGTTCCTTCCAGGCACTTTCAGTGTGGGTGCCTTCTCCACGTGGTTCCTGGTTTCACTGCAGCTCTGAAGAGAATGTTAGCAAAGAGGTAACCGGGACAGTGCAAACAGTACTCAAAGACAGGGAGAGCAAGCTCTCTCTTGGCACTTTGGATGTGGGACATACAGCGAGATGTTTGCTGCTTTTACATTTGGCTGTTGGGAGATTTACAGCACAAAGATATCTAGTTGATTTGAAGCAGTTCCGAGAAAGTCTAAGCATAATCCCCACTTTTCCCTCCTGGCACTTTCCATGTGGGAGATACCGCAAGACGTTTCTGTATATTGGGTACAGCGCTCTGCAGGGTGTTAGCAGAGACTTTCCCGGGACAGTGAAACCCTATGTCAGAGACACTGAGAAGAAGCCCCAACGTTCCTTCCAGGCACTTTCAGTGTGGGTGCCTTCTCCACGTGGTTCCTGGTTTCACTGCAGCTCTGAAGAGAATGTTAGCAAAGAGGTAACCGGGACAGTGCAAACAGTACTCAAAGACAGGGAGAGCAAGCTCTCTCTTGGCACTTTGGATGTGGAACATACAGCGAGATGTTTGCTGCTTTTACATTTGGCTGTTGGGAGATTTACAGCACAAAGATATCTAGTTGATTTGAAGCAGTTCCGAGAAAGTCTAAACATAATCCCTACTTCTCCCTCCTGGCACTTTCCATGTGGGAGATACCGCAAGACGTTTCTGTATATTGGGTACAGCGCTCTGCAGGGTGTTAGCAGAGACTTTCCCGGGACAGTGAAACCCTATGTCAGAGACACTGAGAAGAAGCCCCAACGTTCCTTCCAGGCACTTTCAGTGTGGGTGCCTTCTCCACGTGGTTCCTGGTTTCACTGCAGCTCTGAAGAGAATGTTAGCAAAGAGGTAACCGGGACAGTGCAAACAGTACTCAAAGACAGGGAGAGCAAGCTCTCTCTTGGCAATTTGGATGTGGGACATACAGCGAGATGTTTGCTGCTTTTACATTTGGCTGTTGGGAGATTTACAGCACAAAGATATCTAGTTGATTTGAAGCAGTTCCGAGAAAGTCTAAGCATAATCCCCACTTTTCCCTCCTGGCACTTTCCATGAGGGAGATACCGCAAGACGTTTCTGTGTATTGGGTACAGCGCTCTGCAGGGTGTTAGCAGAGACTTTCCCGGGACAGTGAAACCCTATGTCAGAGACACTGAGAAGAAGCCCCAACTTTCCTTCCAGGCACTTTCAGTGTGCGCGCCTTCTCCACGTGGTTCCTGGTTTCACTGCAGCTCTGAAGAGAATGTTAGCAAAGAGGTAACCGGGACAGTGCAAACAGTACTCAAAGACAGGGAGAGCAAGCTCTCTCTTGGCACTTTGGATGTGGGACATACAGCGAGATGTTTGCTGCTTTTACATTTGGCTGTTGGGAGATTTACAGCACAAAGATATCTAGTTGATTTGAAGCAGTTCCGAGAAAGTCTAAGCACAATCCCCACTTTTCCCTCCTGGCACTTTCCATGTGGGAGATACCGCAAGACGTTTCTGTGTATTGGGTACAGCGCTCTGCAGGGTGTTAGCAGAGACTTTCCCGGGACAGTGAAACCCTATGTCAGAGACACTGAGAAGAAGCCCCAACGTTCCTTCCAGGCACTTTCAGTGTGGGTGCCTTCTCCACGTGGTTCCTGGTTTCACAGCAGCTCTGAAGAGAATGTTAGCAAAGAGGTAACCGGGACAGTGCAAACAGTACTCAAAGACAGGGAGAGCAAGCTCTCTCTTGGCACTTTGGATGTGGGACATACAGCGAGATGTTTGCTGCTTTTACATTTGGCTGTTGGGAGATTTACAGCACAAAGATATCTAGTTGATTTGAAACAGTTCCGAGAAAGTCTAAGCATAATCCCCACTTTTCCCTCCTGGCACTTTCCATGTGGGAGATACCGCAAGACGTTTCTGTATATTGGGTACAGCGCTCTGCAGGGTGTTAGCAGAGACTTTCCCGGGACAGTGAAACCCTATGTCAGAGACACTGAGAAGAAGCCCCAACGTTCCTTCCAGGCACTTTCAGTGTGGGTGCCTTCTCCACGTGGTTCCTGGTTTCACTGCAGCTCTGAAGAGAATGTTAGCAAAGAGGTAACCGGGACAGTGCAAACAGTACTCAAAGACAGGGAGAGCAAGCTCTCTCTTGGCACTTTGGATGTGGAACATACAGCGAGATGTTTGCTGCTTTTACATTTGGCTGTTGGGAGATTTACAGCACAAAGATATCTAGTTGATTTGAAGCAGTTCCGAGAAAGTCTAAACATAATCCCTACTTCTCCCTCCTGGCACTTTCCATGTGGGAGATACCGCAAGACGTTTCTGTGTATTGGGTACAGCGCTCTGCAGGGTGTTAGCAGATACTTTCCCGGGACAGTGAAACGCTATGTCAGAGACACTGAGAAGAAGCCCCAACGTTCCTTCCAGGCACTTTCAGTGTGCGCGCTTTCTCCACGTGGTTCCTGGTTTCACTGCAGCTCTGAAGAGAATGTTAGCAAAGAGGTAACCGGGACAGTGCAAACAGTACTCAAAGACAGGGAGAGCAAGCTCTCTCTTGGCACTTTGGATGTGGAACATACAGCGAGATGTTTGCTGCTTTTACATTTGGCTGTTGGGAGATTTACAGCACAAAGATATCTAGTTGATTTGAAGCAGTTCCGAGAAAGTCTAAGCATAATCCCCACTTCTCCCTCCTGGCACTTTCCATGTGGGAGATACCGCAAGACGTTTCTGTGTATTGGGTACAGCGCTCTGCAGGGTGTTAGCAGAGACTTTCCCGGGACAGTGAAACCCTATGTCAGAGACACTGAGAAGAAGCCCCAATGTTCCTTCTAGTCATTTTCAGTGTGGGTGCCTTCTCCACGTGGTTCCTGGTTTCACAGCAGCTCTGAAGAGAATGTTAGCAAAGAGGTAACCGGGACAGTGCAAACAGTACTCAAAGACAGGGAGAGCAAGCTCTCTCTTGGCACTTTGGATGTGGGACATACAGCGAGATGTTTGCTGCTTTTACATTTGGCTGTTGGGAGATTTACAGCACAAAGATATCTAGTTGATTTGAAGCAGTTCCGAGAAAGTCTAAGCATAATCCCCACTTTTCCCTCCTGGCACTTCCCATGTGGGAGATACCGCAAGACGTTTCTGTGTATTGGGTACAGCGCTCTGCAGGGTGTTAGCAGAGACTTTCCCGGGACAGTGAAACCCTATGTCAGAGACACTGAGAAGAAGCCCCAACGTTCCTTCCAGGCACTTTCAGTGTGGGTGCCTTCTCCACGTGGTTCCTGGTTTCACTGCAGCTCTGAAGAGAATGTTAGCAAAGAGGTAACCGGGACAGTGCAAACAGTACTCAAAGACAGGGAGAGCAAGCTCTCTCTTGGCACTTTGGATGTGGGACATACAGCGAGATGTTTGCTGCTTTTACATTTGGCTGTTGGGAGATTTACAGCACAAAGATATCTAGTTGATTTGAAGCAGTTCCGAGAAAGTCTAAGCATAATCCCCACTTCTCCCTCCTGGCACTTTCCATGTGGGAGATACCGCAAGACGTTTCTGTGTATTGGGTACAGCGCTCTGCAGGGTGTTAGCAGAGACTTTCCCGGGACAGTGAAACCCTATGTCAGAGACACTGAGAAGAAGCCCCAACGTTCCTTCCAGGCACTTTCAGTGTGGGTGCCTTCTCCACGTGGTTCCTGGTTTCACTGCAGCTCTGAAGAGAATGTTAGCAAAGAGGTAACCGGGACAGTGCAAACAGTACTCAAAGACAGGGAGAGCAAGCTCTCTCTTGGCAATTTGGATGTGGGACATACAGCGAGATGTTTGCTGCTTTTACATTTGGCTGTTGGGAGATTTACAGCACAAAGATATCTAGTTGATTTGAAGCAGTTCCGAGAAAGTCTAAGCATAATCCCCACTTTTCCCTCCTGGCACTTTCCATGTGGGAGATACCGCAAGACGTTTCTGTGTATTGGGTACAGCGCTCTGCAGGGTGTTAGCAGAGACTTTCCCGGGACAGTGAAACCCTATGTCAGAGACACTGAGAAGAAGCCCCAACGTTCCTTCCAGGCACTTTCAGTGTGCGCGCCTTCTCCACATGGTTCCTGGTTTCACTGCAGCTCTGAAGAGAATGTTAGCAAAGAGGTAACCGGGACAGTGCAAACAGTACTCAAAGACAGGGAGAGCAAGCTCTCTCTTGGCAATTTGGATGTGGGACATACAGCGAGATGTTTGCTGCTTTTACATTTGGCTGTTGGGAGATTTACAGCACAAAGATATCTAGTTGATTTGAAGCAGTTCCGAGAAAGTCTAAGCATAATCCCCACTTTTCCCTCCTGGCACTTTCCATGTGGGAGATACCGCAAGACGTTTCTGTGTATTGGGTACAGCGCTCTGCAGGGTGTTAGCAGAGACTTTCCCGGGACAGTGAAACCCTATGTCAGAGACACTGAGAAGAAGCCCCAACTTTCCTTCCAGGCACTTTCAGTGTGGGTGCCTTCTCCACGTGGTTCCTGGTTTCACAGCAGCTCTGAAGAGAATGTTAGCAAAGAGGTAACCGGGACAGTGCAAACAGTACTCAAAGACAGGGAGAGCAAGCTCTCTCTTGGCACTTTGGATGTGGGACATACAGCGAGATGTTTGCTGCTTTTACATTTGGCTGTTGGGAGATTTACAGCACAAAGATATCTAGTTGATTTGAAGCAGTTCCGAGAAAGTCTAAGCACAATCCCCACTTTTCCCTCCTGGCACTTTCCATGTGGGAGATACCGCAAGACGTTTCTGTGTATTGGGTACAGCGCTCTGCAGGGTGTTAGCAGAGACTTTCCCGGGACAGTGAAACCCTATGTCAGAGACACTGAGAAGAAGCCCCAACGTTCCTTCCAGGCACTTTCAGTGTGCGCGCCTTCTCCACGTGGTTCCTGGTTTCACTGCAGCTCTGAAGAGAATGTTAGCAAAGAGGTAACCGGGACAGTGCAAACAGTACTCAAAGACAGGGAGAGCAAGCTCTCTCTTGGCACTTTGGATGTGGGACATACAGCGAGATGTTTGCTGCTTTTACATTTGGCTGTTGGGAGATTTACAGCACAAAGATATCTAGTTGATTTGAAGCAGTTCCGAGAAAGTCTAAGCATAATCCCCACTTTTCCCTCCTGGCACTTTCCATGTGGGAGATACCGCAAGACGTTTCTGTATATTGGGTACAGCGCTCTGCAGGGTGTTAGCAGAGACTTTCCCGGGACAGTGAAACCCTATGTCAGAGACACTGAGAAGAAGCCCCAACGTTCCTTCCAGGCACTTTCAGTGTGGGTGCCTTCTCCACGTGGTTCCTGGTTTCACTGCAGCTCTGAAGAGAATGTTAGCAAAGAGGTAACCGGGACAGTGCAAACAGTACTCAAAGACAGGGAGAGCAAGCTCTCTCTTGGCACTTTGGATGTGGAACATACAGCGAGATGTTTGCTGCTTTTACATTTGGCTGTTGGGAGATTTACAGCACAAAGATATCTAGTTGATTTGAAGCAGTTCCGAGAAAGTCTAAACATAATCCCTACTTCTCCCTCCTGGCACTTTCCATGTGGGAGATACCGCAAGACGTTTCTGTGTATTGGGTACAGCGCTCTGCAGGGTGTTAGCAGATACTTTCCCGGGACAGTGAAACGCTATGTCAGAGACACTGAGAAGAAGCCCCAACGTTCCTTCCAGGCACTTTCAGTGTGCGCGCTTTCTCCACGTGGTTCCTGGTTTCACTGCAGCTCTGAAGAGAATGTTAGCAAAGAGGTAACCGGGACAGTGCAAACAGTACTCAAAGACAGGGAGAGCAAGCTCTCTCTTGGCACTTTGGATGTGGAACATACAGCGAGATGTTTGCTGCTTTTACATTTGGCTGTTGGGAGATTTACAGCACAAAGATATCTAGTTGATTTGAAGCAGTTCCGAGAAAGTCTAAGCATAATCCCCACTTCTCCCTCCTGGCACTTTCCATGTGGGAGATACCGCAAGACGTTTCTGTGTATTGGGTACAGCGCTCTGCAGGGTGTTAGCAGAGACTTTCCCGGGACAGTGAAACCCTATGTCAGAGACACTGAGAAGAAGCCCCAATGTTCCTTCTAGTCATTTTCAGTGTGGGTGCCTTCTCCACGTGGTTCCTGGTTTCACAGCAGCTCTGAAGAGAATGTTAGCAAAGAGGTAACCGGGACAGTGCAAACAGTACTCAAAGACAGGGAGAGCAAGCTCTCT
Organism: Chroicocephalus ridibundus; assembly: GCF_963924245.1. Lineage (NCBI taxonomy): Eukaryota > Metazoa > Chordata > Aves > Charadriiformes > Laridae > Chroicocephalus > Chroicocephalus ridibundus. The sequence goes on from NW_026961432.1 coordinate 984,570, forward strand.
CTTGGCACTTTGGATGTGGGACATACAGCGAGATGTTTGCTGCTTTTACATTTGGCTGTTGGGAGATTTACAGCACAAAGATATCTAGTTGATTTGAAGCAGTTCCGAGAAAGTCTAAGCATAATCCCCACTTTTCCCTCCTGGCACTTTCCATGTGGGAGATACCGCAAGACGTTTCTGTGTATTGGGTACAGCGCTCTGCAGGGTGTTAGCAGAGACTTTCCCGGGACAGTGAAACCCTATGTCAGAGACACTGAGAAGAAGCCCCAACGTTCCTTCCAGGCACTTTCAGTGTGGGTGCCTTCTCCACGTGGTTCCTGGTTTCACTGCAGCTCTGAAGAGAATGTTAGCAAAGAGGTAACCGGGACAGTGCAAACAGTACTCAAAGACAGGGAGAGCAAGCTCTCTCTTGGCACTTTGGATGTGGGACATACAGCGAGATGTTTGCTGCTTTTACATTTGGCTGTTGGGAGATTTACAGCACAAAGATATCTAGTTGATTTGAAGCAGTTCCGAGAAAGTCTAAGCATAATCCCCACTTCTCCCTCCTGGCACTTTCCATGTGGGAGATACCGCAAGACGTTTCTGTGTATTGGGTACAGCGCTCTGCAGGGTGTTAGCAGAGACTTTCCCGGGACAGTGAAACCCTATGTCAGAGACACTGAGAAGAAGCCCCAACGTTCCTTCCAGGCACTTTCAGTGTGCGCGCCTTCTCCACGTGGTTCCTGGTTTCACTGCAGCTCTGAAGAGAATGTTAGCAAAGAGGTAACCGGGACAGTGCAAACAGTACTCAAAGACAGGGAGAGCAAGCTCTCTCTTGGCGCTTTGGATGTGGAACATACAGCGAGATGTTTGCTGCTTTTACATTTGGCTGTTGGGAGATTTACAGCACAAAGATATCTAGTTGATTTGAAGCAGTTCCGAGAAAGTCTAAGCATAATCCCTACTTCTCCCTCCTGGCACTTTCCATGTGGGAGATACCGCAAGACGTTTCTGTGTATTGGGTACAGCGCTCTGCAGGGTGTTAGCAGATACTTTCCCGGGACAGTGAAACCCTATGTCAGAGACACTGAGAAGAAGCCCCAACGTTCCTTCCAGGCACTTTCAGTGTGGGTGCCTTCTCCACGTGGTTCCTGGTTTCACTGCAGCTCTGAAGAGAATGTTAGCAAAGAGGTAACCGGGACAGTGCAAACAGTACTCAAAGACAGGGAGAGCAAGCTCTCTCTTGGCACTTTGGATGTGGAACATACAGCGAGATGTTTGCTGCTTTTACATTTGGCTGTTGGGAGATTTACAGCACAAAGATATCTAGTTGATTTGAAGCAGTTCCGAGAAAGTCTAAGCATAATCCCCACTTTTCCCTCCTGGCACTTTCCATGTGGGAGATACCGCAAGACGTTTCTGTGTATTGGGTACAGCGCTCTGCAGGGTGTTAGCAGAGACTTTCCCGGGACAGTGAAACCCTATGTCAGAGACAATGAAAAGAAGCCCCAATGTTCCTTCTAGTCATTTTCCGTGTGGGTGCCTTCTACACGTGGTTCCTGGTTTCACAGCAGCTCTGAAGAGAATGTTAGCAAAGAGGTAACCGGGACAGTGCAAACAGTACTCAAAGACAGGGAGAGCAAGCTCTCTCTTGGCACTTTGGATGTGGGACATACAGCGAGATGTTTGCTGCTTTTACATTTGGCTGTTGGGAGATTTACAGCACAAAGATATCTAGTTGATTTGAAGCAGTTCCGAGAAAGTCTAAGCATAATCCCCACTTCTCCCTCCTGGCACTTTCCATGTGGGAGATACCGCAAGACGTTTCTGTGTATTGGGTACAGCGCTCTGCAGGGTGTTAGCAGAGACTTTCCCGGGACAGTGAAACCCTATGTCAGAGACACTGAGAAGAAGCCCCAACGTTCCTTCCAGGCACTTTCAGTGTGCGCGCCTTCTCCACGTGGTTCCTGGTTTCACTGCAGCTCTGAAGAGAATGTTAGCAAAGAGGTAACCGGGACAGTGCAAACAGTACTCAAAGACAGGGAGAGCAAGCTCTCTCTTGGCACTTTGGATGTGGAACATACAGCGAGATGTTTGCTGCTTTTACATTTGGCTGTTGGGAGATTTACAGCACAAAGATATCTAGTTGATTTGAAGCAGTTCCGAGAAAGTCTAAGCATAATCCCCACTTTTCCCTCCTGGCACTTTCCATGTGGGAGATACCGCAAGACGTTTCTGTGTATTGGGTACAGCGCTCTGCAGGGTGTTAGCAGAGACTTTCCCGGGACAGTGAAACCCTATGTCAGAGACAATGAAAAGAAGCCCCAATGTTCCTTCTAGTCATTTTCAGTGTGGGTGCCTTCTACACGTGGTTCCTGGTTTCACTGCAGCTCTGAAGAGAATGTTAGCAAAGAGGTAACCGGGACAGTGCAAACAGTACTCAAAGACAGGGAGAGCAAGCTCTCTCTTGGCAATTTGGATGTGGGACATACAGCGAGATGTTTGCTGCTTTTACATTTGGCTGTTGGGAGATTTACAGCACAAAGATATCTAGTTGATTTGAAGCAGTTCCGAGAAAGTCTAAGCATAATCCCCACTTTTCCCTCCTGGCACTTTCCATGTGGGAGATACCGCAAGACGTTTCTGTGTATTGGGTACAGCGCTCTGCAGGGTGTTAGCAGAGACTTTCCCGGGACAGTGAAACCCTATGTCAGAGACACGGAGAAGAAGCCCCAACGTTCCTTCCAGGCACTTTCAGTGTGGGTGCCTTCTCCACGTGGTTCCTGGTTTCACTGCAGCTCTGAAGAGAATGTTAGCAAAGAGGTAACCGGGACAGTGCAAACAGTACTCAAAGACAGGGAGAGCAAGCTCTCTCTTGGCACTTTGGATGTGGGACATACAGCGAGATGTTTGCTGCTTTTACATTTGGCTGTTGGGAGATTTACAGCACAAAGATATCTAGTTGATTTGAAGCAGTTCCGAGAAAGTCTAAACATAATCCCTACTTCTCCCTCCTGGCACTTTCCATGTGGGAGATACCGCAAGACGTTTCTGTGTATTGGGTACAGCGCTCTGCAGGGTGTTAGCAGATACTTTCCCGGGACAGTGAAACGCTATGTCAGAGACACTGAGAAGAAGCCCCAACGTTCCTTCCAGGCACTTTCAGTGTGGGTGCCTTCTCCACGTGGTTCCTGGTTTCACTGCAGCTCTGAAGAGAATGTTAGCAAAGAGGTAACCGGGACAGTGCAAACAGTACTCAAAGACAGGGAGAGCAAGCTCTCTCTTGGCACTTTGGATGTGGAACATACAGCGAGATGTTTGCTGCTTTTACATTTGGCTGTTGGGAGATTTACAGCACAAAGATATCTAGTTGATTTGAAGCAGTTCCGAGAAAGTCTAAGCATAATCCCCACTTTTCCCTCCTGGCACTTTCCATGTGGGAGATACCGCAAGACGTTTCTGTGTATTGGGTACAGCGCTCTGCAGGGTGTTAGCAGAGACTTTCCCGGGACAGTGAAACCCTATGTCAGAGACAATAAAAAGAAGCCCCAATGTTCCTTCTAGTCATTTTCAGTGTGGGTGCCTTCTCCACGTGGTTCCTGGTTTCACAGCAGCTCTGAAGAGAATGTTAGCAAAGAGGTAACCGGGACAGTGCAAACAGTACTCAAAGACAGGGAGAGCAAGCTCTCTCTTGGCACTTTGGATGTGGGACATACAGCGAGATGTTTGCTGCTTTTACATTTGGCTGTTGGGAGATTTACAGCACAAAGATATCTAGTTGATTTGAAGCAGTTCCGAGAAAGTCTAAGCATAATCCCCACTTTTCCCTCCTGGCACTTTCCATGTGGGAGATACCGCAAGACGTTTCTGTGTATTGGGTACAGCGCTCTGCAGGGTGTTAGCAGAGACTTTCCCGGGACAGTGAAACCCTATGTCAGAGACACTGAGAAGAAGCCCCAACGTTCCTTCCAGGCACTTTCAGTGTGCGCGCCTTCTCCACGTGGTTCCTGGTTTCACTGCAGCTCTGAAGAGAATGTTAGCAAAGAGGTAACCGGGACAGTGCAAACAGTACTCAAAGACAGGGAGAGCAAGCTCTCTCTTGGCGCTTTGGATGTGGAACATACAGCGAGATGTTTGCTGCTTTTACATTTGGCTGTTGGGAGATTTACAGCACAAAGATATCTAGTTGATTTGAAGCAGTTCCGAGAAAGTCTAAACATAATCCCTACTTCTCCCTCCTGGCACTTTCCATGTGGGAGATACCGCAAGACGTTTCTGTGTATTGGGTACAGCGCTCTGCAGGGTGTTAGCAGAGACTTTCCCGGGACAGTGAAACCCTATGTCAGAGACACTGAGAAGAAGCCCCAACGTTCCTTCCAGGCACTTTCAGTGTGCGCGCCTTCTCCACGTGGTTCCTGGTTTCACTGCAGCTCTGAAGAGAATGTTAGCAAAGAGGTAACCGGGACAGTGCAAACAGTACTCAAAGACAGGGAGAGCAAGCTCTCTCTTGGCGCTTTGGATGTGGAACATACAGCGAGATGTTTGCTGCTTTTACATTTGGCTGTTGGGAGATTTACAGCACAAAGATATCTAGTTGATTTGAAGCAGTTCCGAGAAAGTCTAAGCATAATCCCCACTTTTCCCTCCTGGCACTTCCCATGTGGGAGATACCGCAAGACGTTTCTGTGTATTGGGTACAGCGCTCTGCAGGGTGTTAGCAGAGACTTTCCCGGGACAGTGAAACCCTATGTCAGAGACACTGAGAAGAAGCCCCAGCGTTCCTTCCAGGCACTTTCAGTGTGGGTGCCTTCTCCACGTGGTTCCTGGTTTCACTGCAGCTCTGAAGAGAATGTTAGCAAAGAGGTAACCGGGACAGTGCAAACAGTACTCAAAGACAGGGAGAGGAAGCTCTCTCTTGGCACTTTGGATGTGGGACATACAGCGAGATGTTTGCTGCTTTTACATTTGGCTGTTGGGAGATTTACAGCACAAAGATATCTAGTTGATTTGAAGCAGTTCCGAGAAAGTCTAAGCATAATCCCCACTTTTCCCTCCTGGCACTTCCCATGTGGGAGATACCGCAAGACGTTTCTGTGTATTGGGTACAGCGCTCTGCAGGGTGTTAGCAGAGACTTTCCCGGGACAGTGAAACCCTATGTCAGAGACACTGAGAAGAAGCCCCAACGTTCCTTCCAGGCACTTTCAGTGTGGGTGCCTTCTCCACGTGGTTCCTGGTTTCACTGCAGCTCTGAAGAGAATGTTAGCAAAGAGGTAACCGGGACAGTGCAAACAGTACTCAAAGAGAGGGAGAGCAAGCTCTCTCTTGGCACTTTGGATGTGGAATATACAGCGAGATGTTTGCTGCTTTTACATTTGGCTGTTGGGAGATTTACAGCACAAAGATATCTAGTTGATTTGAAGCAGTTCCGAGAAAGTCTAAGCATAATCCCCACTTTTCCCTCCTGGCACTTCCCATGTGGGAGATACCGCAAGACGTTTCTGTGTATTGGGTACAGCGCTCTGCAGGGTGTTAGCAGAGACTTTCCCGGGACAGTGAAACCCTATGTCAGAGACACTGAGAAGAAGCCCCAACGTTCCTTCCAGGCACTTTCAGTGTGGGTGCCTTCTCCACGTGGTTCCTGGTTTCACTGCAGCTCTGAAGAGAATGTTAGCAAAGAGGTAACCGGGACAGTGCAAACAGTACTCAAAGACAGGGAGAGCAAGCTCTCTCTTGGCACTTTGGATGTGGAACATACAGCGAGATGTTTGCTGCTTTTACATTTGGCTGTTGGGAGATTTACAGCACAAAGATATCTAGTTGATTTGAAGCAGTTCCGAGAAAGTCTAAGCATAATCCCCACTTTTCCCTCCTGGCACTTTCCATGTGGGAGATACCGCAAGACGTTTCTGTGTATTGGGTACAGCGCTCTGCAGGGTGTTAGCAGAGACTTTCCCGGGACAGTGAAACCCTATGTCAGAGACACTGAGAAGAAGCCCCAATGTTCCTTCTAGTCATTTTCAGTGTGGGTGCCTTCTCCACGTGGTTCCTGGTTTCACAGCAGCTCTGAAGAGAATGTTAGCAAAGAGGTAACCGGGACAGTGCAAACAGTACTCAAAGACAGGGAGAGCAAGCTCTCTCTTGGCAATTTGGATGTGGGACATACAGCGAGATGTTTGCTGCTTTTACATTTGGCTGTTGGGAGATTTACAGCACAAAGATATCTAGTTGATTTGAAGCAGTTCCGAGAAAGTCTAAGCATAATCCCCACTTTTCCCTCCTGGCACTTTCCATGTGGGAGATACCGCAAGACGTTTCTGTATATTGGGTACAGCGCTCTGCAGGGTGTTAGCAGAGACTTTCCCGGGACAGTGAAACCCTATGTCAGAGACACTGAGAAGAAGCCCCAACGTTCCTTCCAGGCACTTTCAGTGTGCGCGCCTTCTCCACGTGGTTCCTGGTTTCACTGCAGCTCTGAAGAGAATGTTAGCAAAGAGGTAACCGGGACAGTGCAAACAGTACTCAAAGACAGGGAGAGCAAGCTCTCTCTTGGCACTTTGGATGTGGAACATACAGCGAGATGTTTGCTGCTTTTACATTTGGCTGTTGGGAGATTTACAGCACAAAGATATCTAGTTGATTTGAAGCAGTTCCGAGAAAGTCTAAGCATAATCCCCACTTTTCCCTCCTGGCACTTCCCATGTGGGAGATACCGCAAGACGTTTCTGTGTATTGGGTACAGCGCTCTGCAGGGTGTTAGCAGAGACTTTCCCGGGACAGTGAAACCCTATGTCAGAGACACTGAGAAGAAGCCCCAACGTTCCTTCCAGGCACTTTCAGTGTGGGTGCCTTCTCCACGTGGTTCCTGGTTTCACTGCAGCTCTGAAGAGAATGTTAGCAAAGAGGTAACCGGGACAGTGCAAACAGTACTCAAAGACAGGGAGAGGAAGCTCTCTCTTGGCACTTTGGATGTGGGACATACAGCGAGATGTTTGCTGCTTTTACATTTGGCTGTTGGGAGATTTACAGCACAAAGATATCTAGTTGATTTGAAGCAGTTCCGAGAAAGTCTAAGCATAATCCCCACTTTTCCCTCCTGGCACTTCCCATGTGGGAGATACCGCAAGACGTTTCTGTGTATTGGGTACAGCGCTCTGCAGGGTGTTAGCAGAGACTTTCCCGGGACAGTGAAACCCTATGTCAGAGACACTGAGAAGAAGCCCCAACGTTCCTTCCAGGCACTTTCAGTGTGGGTGCCTTCTCCACGTGGTTCCTGGTTTCACTGCAGCTCTGAAGAGAATGTTAGCAAAGAGGTAACCGGGACAGTGCAAACAGTACTCAAAGAGAGGGAGAGCAAGCTCTCTCTTGGCACTTTGGATGTGGAACATACAGCGAGATGTTTGCTGCTTTTACATTTGGCTGTTGGGAGATTTACAGCACCAAGATATCTAGTTGATTTGAAGCAGTTCCGAGAAAGTCTAAGCATAATCCCCACTTTTCCCTCCTGGCACTTCCCATGTGGGAGATACCGCAAGACGTTTCTGTGTATTGGGTACAGCGCTCTGCAGGGTGTTAGCAGAGACTTTCCCGGGACAGTGAAACCCTATGTCAGAGACACTGAGAAGAAGCCCCAACGTTCCTTCCAGGCACTTTCAGTGTGGGTGCCTTCTCCACGTGGTTCCTGGTTTCACTGCAGCTCTGAAGAGAATGTTAGCAAAGAGGTAACCGGGACAGTGCAAACAGTACTCAAAGACAGGGAGAGCAAGCTCTCTCTTGGCACTTTGGATGTGGAACATACAGCGAGATGTTTGCTGCTTTTACATTTGGCTGTTGGGAGATTTACAGCACAAAGATATCTAGTTGATTTGAAGCAGTTCCGAGAAAGTCTAAGCATAATCCCCACTTTTCCCTCCTGGCACTTCCCATGTGGGAGATACCGCAAGACGTTTCTGTGTATTGGGTACAGCGCTCTGCAGGGTGTTAGCAGAGACTTTCCCGGGACAGTGAAACCCTATGTCAGAGACACTGAGAAGAAGCCCCAACGTTCCTTCCAGGCACTTTCAGTGTGGGTGCCTTCTCCACGTGGTTCCTGGTTTCACTGCAGCTCTGAAGAGAATGTTAGCAAAGAGGTAACCGGGACAGTGCAAACAGTACTCAAAGACAGGGAGAGGAAGCTCTCTCTTGGCACTTTGGATGTGGGACATACAGCGAGATGTTTGCTGCTTTTACATTTGGCTGTTGGGAGATTTACAGCACAAAGATATCTAGTTGATTTGAAGCAGTTCCGAGAAAGTCTAAGCATAATCCCCACTTTTCCCTCCTGGCACTTCCCATGTGGGAGATACCGCAAGACGTTTCTGTGTATTGGGTACAGCGCTCTGCAGGGTGTTAGCAGAGACTTTCCCGGGACAGTGAAACCCTATGTCAGAGACACTGAGAAGAAGCCCCAACGTTCCTTCCAGGCACTTTCAGTGTGGGTGCCTTCTCCACGTGGTTCCTGGTTTCACTGCAGCTCTGAAGAGAATGTTAGCAAAGAGGTAACCGGGACAGTGCAAACAGTACTCAAAGACAGGGAGAGCAAGCTCTCTCTTGGCACTTTGGATGTGGGACATACAGCGAGATGTTTGCTGCTTTTACATTTGGCTGTTGGGAGATTTACAGCACAAAGATATCTAGTTGATTTGAAGCAGTTCCGAGAAAGTCTAAGCATAATCCCCACTTTTCCCTCCTGGCACTTCCCATGTGGGAGATACCGCAAGACGTTTCTGTGTATTGGGTACAGCGCTCTGCAGGGTGTTAGCAGAGACTTTCCCGGGACAGTGAAACCCTATGTCAGAGACACTGAGAAGAAGCCCCAACGTTCCTTCCAGGCACTTTCAGTGTGGGTGCCTTCTCCACGTGGTTCCTGGTTTCACTGCAGCTCTGAAGAGAATGTTAGCAAAGAGGTAACCGGGACAGTGCAAACAGTACTCAAAGACAGGGAGAGCAAGCTCTCTCTTGGCACTTTGGATGTGGAACATACAGCGAGATGTTTGCTGCTTTTACATTTGGCTGTTGGGAGATTTACAGCACAAAGATATCTAGTTGATTTGAAGCAGTTCCGAGAAAGTCTAAGCATAATCCCCACTTTTCCCTCCTGGCACTTTCCATGTGGGAGATACCGCAAGACGTTTCTGTGTATTGGGTACAGCGCTCTGCAGGGTGTTAGCAGAGACTTTCCCGGGACAGTGAAACCCTATGTCAGAGACACTGAGAAGAAGCCCCAACGTTCCTTCCAGGCACTTTCAGTGTGGGTGCCTTCTCCACGTGGTTCCTGGTTTCACTGCAGCTCTGAAGAGAATGTTAGCAAAGAGGTAACCGGGACAGTGCAAACAGTACTCAAAGACAGGGAGAGCAAGCTCTCTCTTGGCACTTTGGATGTGGGACATACAGCGAGATGTTTGCTGCTTTTACATTTGGCTGTTGGGAGATTTACAGCACAAAGATATCTAGTTGATTTGAAGCAGTTCCGAGAAAGTCTAAGCATAATCCCCACTTTTCCCTCCTGGCACTTTCCATGTGGGAGATACCGCAAGACGTTTCTGTGTATTGGGTACACAGACTTTAGACTTTCTCGGAACTGCTTCAAATCAACTAGATATCTTTGTGCTGTAAATCTCCCAACAGCCAAATGTAAAAGCAGCAAACATCTCGCTGTATGTCCCACATCCAAAGTGCCAAGAGAGAGCTTCCTCTCCCTGTCTTTGAGTACTGTTTGCACTGTCCCGGTTACCTCTTTGCTAACATTCTCTTCAGAGCTGTAGTGAAACCAGGAACCACGTGGAGAAGGCACCCACACTGAAAATGACTAGAAGGAACATTGGGGCTTCTTTTCATTGTCTCTGACATAGGGTTTCACTGTCCCGGAAAATCTCTGCTAACACCCTGCAGAGCGCTGTACCCAATACACAGAAACGTCTTGCGGTATCTCCCACATGGGAAGTGCCAGGAGGGAAAAGTGGGGATTATGCTTAGACTTTCTCGGAACTGCTTCAAATCAACTAGATATCTTTGTGCTGTAAATCTCCCAACAGCCAAATGTAAAAGCAGCAAACATCTCGCTGTATGTCCCACATCCAAAGTGCCAAGAGAGAGCTTGCTCTCCCTGTCTTTGACTACTGTTTGCACTGTCCCGGTTACCTCTTTGCTAACATTCTCTTCAGAGCTGCTGTGAAACCAGGAACCACGTGGAGAAGGCACGCACACTGAAAGTGCCTGGAAGGAAAGTTGGGGCTTCTTCTCAGTGTCTCTGACATAGGGTTTCACTGTCCAGGGGAAATCTCTGCTAACACCCTGCAGAGCGCTGTACCCAATACACAGAAACGTCTTGCGGTATCTCCCACATGGAAAGTGCCAGGAGGGAAAAGTGGGGATTATGCTTAGACTTTCTCGGAACTGCTTCAAATCAACTAGATATCTTTGTGCTGTAAATCTCCCAACAGCCAAATGTAAAAGCAGCAAACATCTCGCTGTATGTCCCACATCCAAAGTGCCAAGAGAGAGCTTGCTCTCCCTGTCTTTGAGTACTGTTTGCACTGTCCCGGTTACCTCTTTGCTAACATTCTCTTCAGAGCTGTAGTGAAACCAGGAACCACGTGGAGAAGGCACCCACACTGAAAATGACTAGAAGGAACATTGGGGCTTCTTTTCATTGTCTCTGACATAGGGTTTCACTGTCCCGGGAAAATCTCTGCTAACACCCTGCAGAGCGCTGTACCCAATACACAGAAACGTCTTGCGGTATCTCCCACATGGGAAGTGCCAGGAGGGAAAAGTGGGGATTATGCTTAGACTTTCTCGGAACTGCTTCAAATCAACTAGATATCTTTGTGCTGTAAATCTCCCAACAGCCAAATGTAAAAGCAGCAAACATCTCGCTGTATGTCCCACATCCAAAGTGCCAAGAGAGAGCTTGCTCTCCCTGTCTTTGACTACTGTTTGCACTGTCCCGGTTACCTCTTTGCTAACATTCTCTTCAGAGCTGCTGTGAAACCAGGAACCACGTGGAGAAGGCACGCACACTGAAAGTGCCTGGAAGGAAAGTTGGGGCTTCTTCTCAGTGTCTCTGACATAGGGTTTCACTGTCCAGGGAAAGTCTCTGCTAACACCCTGCAGAGCGCTGTACCCAATACACAGAAACGTCTTGCGGTATCTCCCACATGGAAAGTGCCAGGAGGGAAAAGTGGGGATTATGCTTAGACTTTCTCGGAACTGCTTCAAATCAACTAGATATCTTTGTGCTGTAAATCTCCCAACAGCCAAATGTAAAAGCAGCAAACATCTCGCTGTATGTCCCACATCCAAAGTGCCAAGAGAGAGCTTCCTCTCCCTGTCTTTGAGTACTGTTTGCACTGTCCCGGTTACCTCTTTGCTAACATTCTCTTCAGAGCTGTAGTGAAACCAGGAACCACGTGGAGAAGGCACCCACACTGAAAATGACTAGAAGGAACATTGGGGCTTCTTTTCATTGTCTCTGACATAGGGTTTCACTGTCCCGGGAAAGTCTCTGCTAACACCCTGCAGAGCGCTGTACCCAATACACAGAAACGTCTTGCGGTATCTCCCACATGGGAAGTGCCAGGAGGGAAAAGTGGGGATTATGCTTAGACTTTCTCGGAACTGCTTCAAATCAACTAGATATCTTTGTGCTGTAAATCTCCCAACAGCCAAATGTAAAAGCAGCAAACATCTCGCTGTATGTCCCACATCCAAAGTGCCAAGAGAGAGCTTGCTCTCCCTGTCTTTGACTACTGTTTGCACTGTCCCGGTTACCTCTTTGCTAACATTCTCTTCAGAGCTGCTGTGAAACCAGGAACCACGTGGAGAAGGCACGCACACTGAAAGTGCCTGGAAGGAAAGTTGGGGCTTCTTCTCAGTGTCTCTGACATAGGGTTTCACTGTCCAGGGAAAGTCTCTGCTAACACCCTGCAGAGCGCTGTACCCAATACACAGAAACGTCTTGCGGTATCTCCCACATGGAAAGTGCCAGGAGGGAAAAGTGGGGATTATGCTTAGACTTTCTCGGAACTGCTTCAAATCAACTAGATATCTTTGTGCTGTAAATCTCCCAACAGCCAAATGTAAAAGCAGCAAACATCTCGCTGTATGTCCCACATCCAAAGTGCCAAGAGAGAGCTTGCTCTCCCTCTCTTTGAGTACTGTTTGCACTGTCCCGGTTACCTCTTTGCTAACATTCTCTTCAGAGCTGCTGTGAAACCAGGAACCACGTGGAGAAGGCACGCACACTGAAAGTGCCTGGAAGGAAAGTTGGGGCTTCTTCTCAGTGTCTCTGACATAGGGTTTCACTGTCCCGGGAAAGTCTCTGCTAACACCCTGCAGAGCGCTGTACCCAATACACAGAAACGTCTTGCGGTATCTCCCACATGGAAAGTGCCAGGAGGGAAAAGTGGGGATTATGCTTAGACTTTCTCGGAACTGCTTCAAATCAACTAGATATCTTTGTGCTGTAAATCTCCCAACAGCCAAATGTAAAAGCAGCAAACATCTCGCTGTATGTCCCACATCCAAATTGCCAAGAGAGAGCTTGCTCTCCCTGTCTTTGAGTACTGTTTGCACTGTCCCGGTTACCTCTTTGCTAACATTCTCTTCAGAGCTGCTGTGAAACCAGGAACCACGTGGAGAAGGCACGCACACTGAAAGTGCCTGGAAGGAAAGTTGGGGCTTCTTCTCAGTGTCTCTGACATAGGGTTTCACTGTCCCGGGAAAGTCTCTGCTAACACCCTGCAGAGCGCTGTACCCAATACACAGAAACGTCTTGCGGTATCTCCCACATGGGAAGTGCCAGGAGGGAAAAGTGGGGATTATGCTTAGACTTTCTCGGAACTGCTTCAAATCAACTAGATATCTTTGTGCTGTAAATCTCCCAACAGCCAAATGTAAAAGCAGCAAACATCTCGCTGTATGTCCCACATCCAAAGTGCCAAGAGAGAGCTTGCTCTCCCTCTCTTTGAGTACTGTTTGCACTGTCCCGGTTACCTCTTTGCTAACATTCTCTTCAGAGCTGCAGTGAAACCAGGAACCACGTGGAGAAGGCGCGCACACTGAAAGTGCCTGGAAGGAACGTTGGGGCTTCTTCTCAGTGTCTCTGACATAGGGTTTCACTGTCCCGGGAAAGTCTCTGCTAACACCCTGCAGAGCGCTGTACCCAATACACAGAAACGTCTTGCGGTATCTCCCACATGGAAAGTGCCAGGAGGGAAAAGTGGGGATTATGCTTAGACTTTCTCGGAACTGCTTCAAATCAACTAGATATCTTTGTGCTGTAAATCTCCCAACAGCCAAATGTAAAAGCAGCAAACATCTCGCTGTATGTCCCACATCCAAAGTGCCAAGAGAGAGCTTGCTCTCCCTGTCTTTGAGTACTGTTTGCACTGTCCCGGTTACCTCTTTGCTAACATTCTCTTCAGAGCTGCAGTGAAACCAGGAACCACGTGGAGAAGGCACCCACACTGAAAGTGCCTGGAAGGAACGTTGGGGCTTCTTCTCAGTGTCTCTGACATAGGGTTTCACTGTCCCGGGAAAGTCTCTGCTAACACCCTGCAGAGCGCTGTACCCAATACACAGAAACGTCTTGCGGTATCTCCCACATGGAAAGTGCCAGGAGGGAAAAGTGGGGATTATGCTTAGACTTTCTCGGAACTGCTTCAAATCAACTAGATATCTTTGTGCTGTAAATCTCCCAACAGCCAAATGTAAAAGCAGCAAACATCTCGCTGTATGTCCCACATCCAAAGTGCCAAGAGAGAGCTTGCTCTCCCTGTCTTTGAGTACTGTTTGCACTGTCCCGGTTACCTCTTTGCTAACATTCTCTTCAGAGCTGCTGTGAAACCAGGAACCACGTGGAGAAGGCACCCACACTGAAAGTGCCTGGAAGGAACGTTGGGGCTTCTTCTCAGTGTCTCTGACATAGGGTTTCACTGTCCCGGGAAAGTCTCTGCTAACACCCTGCAGAGCGCTGTACCCAATACACAGAAACGTCTTGCGGTATCTCCCACATGGAAAGTGCCAGGAGGGAAAAGTGGGGTTTATGCTTAGACTTTCTCGGAACTGCTTCAAATCAACTAGATATCTTTGTGCTGTAAATCTCCCAACAGCCAAATGTAAAAGCAGCAAACATCTCGCTGTATGTCCCACATCCAAAGTGCCAAGAGAGAGCTTGCTCTCCCTGTCTTTGAGTACTGTTTGCACTGTCCCGGTTACCTCTTTGCTAACATTCTCTTCAGAGCTGCAGTGAAACCAGGAACCACGTGGAGAAGGCACCCACACTGAAAGTGCCTGGAAGGAACGTTGGGGCTTCTTCTCAGTGTCTCTGACATAGGGTTTCACTGTCCCGGGAAAGTCTCTGCTAACACCCTGCAGAGCGCTGTACCCAATACACAGAAACGTCTTGCGGTATCTCCCACATGGAAAGTGCCAGGAGGGAAAAGTGGGGATTATGCTTAGACTTTCTCGGAACTGCTTCAAATCAACTAGATATCTTTGTGCTGTAAATCTCCCAACAGCCAAATGTAAAAGCAGCAAACATCTCGCTGTATGTCCCACATCCAAAGTGCCAAGAGAGAGCTTGCTCTCCCTGTCTTTGAGTACTGTTTGCACTGTCCCAGTTACCTCTTTGCTAACATTCTCTTCAGAGCTGCTGTGAAAACAGGAACCACGTGGAGAAGGCACGCACACTGAAAGTGCCTGGAAGGAACGTTGGGGCTTCTTCTCAGTTTCTCTGACATAGGGTTTCACTGTCCCGGGAAAGTCTCTGCTAACACCCTGCAGAGCGCTGTACCCAATACACAGAAACGTCTTGCGGTATCTCCCACATGGAAAGTGCCAGGAGGGAGAAGTGGGGATTATGCTTAGACTTTCTCGGAACTGCTTCAAATCAACTAGATATCTTTGTGCTGTAAATCTCCCAACAGCCAAATGTAAAAGCAGCAAACATCTCGCTGTATGTCCCACATCCAAAGTGCCAAGAGAGAGCTTGCTCTCCCTGTCTTTGAGTACTGTTTGCACTGTCCCGGTTACCTCTTTGCTAACATTCTCTTCAGAGCTGCAGTGAAACCAGGAACCACGTGGAGAAGGCACCCACACTGAAAGTGCCTGGAAGGAACGTTGGGGCTTCTTCTCAGTGTCTCTGACATAGGGTTTCACTGTCCCGGGAAAGTCTCTGCTAACACCCTGCAGAGCGCTGTACCCAATACACAGAAACGTCTTGCGGTATCTCCCACATGGAAAGTGCCAGGAGGGAAAAGTGGGGATTATGCTTAGACTTTCTCGGAACTGCTTCAAATCAACTAGGTATCTTTGTGCTGTAAATCTCCCAACAGCCAAATGTAAAAGCAGCAAACATCTCGCTGTATGTCCCACATCCAAAGTGCCAAGAGAGAGCTTGCTCTCCCTCTCTTTGAGTACTGTTTGCACTGTCCCGGTTACCTCTTTGCTAACATTCTCTTCAGAGCTGCTGTGAAACCAGGAACCACGTGGAGAAGGCACCCACACTGAAAATGACTAGAAGGAACATTGGGTTTCTTTTCATTGTCTCTGACATAGGGTTTCACTGTCCAGGGAAAGTCTCTGCTAACACCCTGCAGAGCGCTGTACCCAATATACAGAAACGTCTTGCGGTATCTCCCACATGGAAAGTGCCAGGAGGGAAAAGTGGGGATTATGCTTAGACTTTCTCGGAACTGCTTCAAATCAACTAGATATCTTTGTGCTGTAAATCTCCCAACAGCCAAATGTAAAAGCAGCAAACATCTCGCTGTATGTCCCACATCCAAAGTGCCAAGAGAGAGCTTGCTCTCCCTCTCTTTGAGTACTGTTTGCACTGTCCCGGTTACCTCTTTGCTAACATTCTCTTCAGAGCTGCTGTGAAACCAGGAACCACGTGTAGAAGGCAGGCACACTGAAAATGCCTGGAGGGAACGTTGGTGCTTCTTCTCCGTGCCTCTGACATAGGGTTTCACTGTCCCGGGAAAGTCTCTGCTAACACCCTGCAGAGCGCTGTACCCAATACACAGAAACGTCTTGCGGTATCTCCCACATGGAAAGTGCCAGGAGGGAGAAGTAGGGATTATGCTTAGACTTTCTCGGAACTGCTTCAAATCAACTAGATATCTTTGTGCTGTAAATCTCCCAACAGCCAAATGTAAAAGCAGCAAACATCTCGCTGTATGTCCCACATCCAAAGTGCCAAGAGAGAGCTTCCTCTCCCTGTCTTTGAGTACTGTTTGCACTGTCCCGGTTACCTCTTTGCTAACATTCTCTTCAGAGCTGTAGTGAAACCAGGAACCACGTGGAGAAGGCACCCACACTGAAAATGACTAGAAGGAACGTTGGGGCTTCTTTTCATTGTCTCTGACATAGGGTTTCACTGTCCCGGGAAAGTCTCTGCTAACACCCTGCAGAGCGCTGTACCCAATACACAGAAACATCTTGCGGTATCTCCCACATGGAAAGTGCCAGGAGGGAAAAGTGGGGATTATGCTTAGACTTTCTCGGAACTGCTTCAAATCAACTAGATATCTTTGTGCTGTAAATCTCCCAACAGCCAAATGTAAAAGCAGCAAACATCTCGCTGTATGTCCCACATCCAAAGTGCCAAGAGAGAGCTTGCTCTCCCTGTCTTTGAGTACTGTTTGCACTGTCCCGGTTACCTCTTTGCTAACATTCTCTTCAGAGCTGCTGTGAAACCAGGAACCACGTGGAGAAGGCACCCACACTGAAAATGACTAGAAGGAACATTGGGGCTTCTTTTCATTGTCTCTGACATAGGGTTTCACTGTCCCGGGAAAGTCTCTGCTAACACCCTGCAGAGCGCTGTACCCAATACACAGAAACGTCTTGCGGTATCTCCCACATGGAAAGTGCCAGGAGGGAAAAGTGGGGATTATGCTTAGACTTTCTCGGAACTGCTTCAAATCAACTAGATATCTTTGTGCTGTAAATCTCCCAACAGCCAAATGTAAAAGCAGCAAACATCTCGCTGTATGTCCCACATCCAAAGTGCCAAGAGAGAGCTTGCTCTCCCTGTCTTTGAGTACTGTTTGCACTGTCCCGGTTACCTCTTTGCTAACATTCTCTTCAGAGCTGCTGTGAAACCAGGAACCACGTGGAGAAGGCACCCACACTGAAAATGACTAGAAGGAACATTGGGGCTTCTTTTCATTGTCTCTGACATAGGGTTTCACTGTCCCGGGAAAGTCTCTGCTAACACCCTGCAGAGCGCTGTACCCAATACACAGAAACGTCTTGCGGTATCTACCACATGGAAAGTGCCAGGAGGTAAAAGTGGGGATTATGCTTAGACTTTCTCGGAACTGCTTCAAATCAACTAGATATCTTTGTGCTGTAAATCTCCCAACAGCCAAATGTAAAAGCAGCAAACATCTCGCTGTATGTCCCACATCCAAAGTGCCAAGAGAGAGCTTGCTCTCCCTGTCTTTGAGTACTGTTTGCACTGTCCCGGTTACCTCTTTGCTAACATTCTCTTCAGAGCTGCTGTGAAACCAGGAACCACGTGGAGAAGGCACCCACACTGAAAATGACTAGAAGGAACATTGGGTTTCTTTTCATTGTCTCTGACATAGGGTTTCACTGTCCAGGGAAAGTCTCTGCTAACACCCTGCAGAGCGCTGTACCCAATATACAGAAACGTCTTGCGGTATCTCCCACATGGAAAGTGCCAGGAGGGAAAAGTGGGGATTATGCTTAGACTTTCTCGGAACTGCTTCAAATCAACTAGATATCTTTGTGCTGTAAATCTCCCAACAGCCAAATGTAAAAGCAGCAAACATCTCGCTGTATGTCCCACATCCAAAGTGCCAAGAGAGAGCTTGCTCTCCCTGTCTTTGAGTACTGTTTGCACTGTCCCGGTTACCTCTTTGCTAACATTCTCTTCAGAGCTGCTGTGAAACCAGGAACCACGTGGAGAAGGCACCCACACTGAAAATGACTAGAAGGAACATTGGGGCTTCTTTTCATTGTCTCTGACATAGGGTTTCACTGTCCCGGGAAAATCTCTGCTAACACCCTGCAGAGCGCTGTACCCAATACACAGAAACGTCTTGCGGTATCTCCCACATGGAAAGTGCCAGGAGGGAAAAGTGGGGATTATGCTTAGACTTTCTCGGAACTGCTTCAAATCAACTAGATATCTTTGTGCTGTAAATCTCCCAACAGCCAAATGTAAAAGCAGCAAACATCTCGCTGTATGTCCCACATCCAAAGTGCCAAGAGAGAGCTTGCTCTCCCTGTCTTTGAGTACTGTTTGCACTGTCCCGGTTACCTCTTTGCTAACATTCTCTTCAGAGCTGCTGTGAAACCAGGAACCACGTGGAGAAGGCACCCACACTGAAAATGACTAGAAGGAACATTGGGGCTTCTTTTCATTGTCTCTGACATAGGGTTTCACTGTCCCGGGAAAATCTCTGCTAACACCCTGCAGAGCGCTGTACCCAATACACAGAAACGTCTTGCGGTATCTCCCACCTGGAAAGTGCCAGGAGGGAAAAGTGGGGATTATGCTTAGACTTTCTCGGAACTGCTTCAAATCAACTAGATATCTTTGTGCTGTAAATCTCCCAACAGCCAAATGTAAAAGCAGCAAACATCTCGCTGTATGTCCCACATCCAAAGTGCCAAGAGAGAGCTTGCTCTCCCTGTCTTTGAGTACTGTTTGCACTGTCCCGGTTACCTCTTTGCTAACATTCTCTTCAGAGCTGCTGTGAAACCAGGAACCACGTGAAGAAGGCACCCACACTGAAAATGACTAGAAGGAACATTGGGGCGTCTTTTCATTGTCTCTGACATAGGGTTTCACTGTCCCGGGAAAGTCTCTGCTAACACCCTGCAGAGCGCTGTACCCAATACACAGAAACGTCTTGCGGTATCTCCCACATGGAAAGTGCCAGGAGGGAAAAGTGGGGATTATGCTTAGACTTTCTCGGAACTGCTTCAAATCAACTAGATATCTTTGTGCTGTAAATCTCCCAACAGCGAAATGTAAAAGCAGCAAACATCTCGCTGTATGTCCCACATCCAAAGTGCCAAGAGAGAGCTTGCTCTCCCTGTCTTTGAGTACTGTTTGCACTGTCCTGGTTACCTCTTTGCTAACATTCTCTTCAGAGCTGCAGTGAAACCAGGAACCACGTGGAGAAGGCGCGCACACTGAAAGTGCCTGGAAGGAACGTTGGGGCTTCTTCTCAGTGTCTCTGACATAGGGTTTCACTGTCCCGGGAAAGTCTCTGCTAACACCCTGCAGAGCGCTGTACCCAATACACAGAAACATCTTGCGGTATCTCCCACATGGAAAGTGCCAGGAGGGAAAAGTGGGGATTATGCTTAGACTTTCTCGGAACTGCTTCAAATCAACTAGATATCTTTGTGCTGTAAATCTCCCAACAGCCAAATGTAAAAGCAGCAAACATCTCGCTGTATGTCCCACATCCAAAGTGCCAAGAGAGAGCTTGCTCTCCCTGTCTTTGAGTACTGTTTGCACTGTCCCGGTTACCTCTTTGCTAACATTCTCTTCAGAGCCGTAGTGAAACCAGGAACCACGTGGAGAAGGCACGCACACTGAAAATGCCTGGAGGGAACGTTGGGGCTTCTTCTCCGTGTCTCTGACATAGGGTTTCACTGTCCCGGGAAAGTCTCTGCTAACACCCTGCAGAACGCTGTACCCAATACACAGAAACGTCTTGCGGTATCTCCCACATGGAAAGTGCCAGGAGGGAGAAGTAGGGATTATGCTTAGACTTTCTCGGAACTGCTTCAAATCAACTAGATATCTTTGTGCTGTAAATCTCCCAACAGCCAAATGTAAAAGCAGCAAACATCTCGCTGTATGTCCCACATCCAAAGTGCCAAGAGAGAGCTTGCTCTCCCTGTCTTTGAGTACTGTTTGCACTGTCCTGGTTACCTCTTTGCTAACATTCTCTTCAGAGCTGCTGTGAAACCAGGAACCACGTGGAGAAGGCACCCACACTGAAAATGACTAGAAGGAACATTGGGGCTTCTTTTCATTGTCTCTGACATAGGGTTTCACTGTCCCGGGAAAGTCTCTGCTAACACCCTGCAGAGCGCTGTACCCAATACACAGAAACGTCTTGCGGTATCTCCCACCTGGAAAGTGCCAGGAGGTAAAAGTGGGGATTATGCTTAGACTTTCTCGGAACTGCTTCAAATCAACTAGATATCTTTGTGCTGTAAATCTCCCAACAGCCAAATGTAAAAGCAGCAAACATCTCGCTGTATGTCCCACATCCAAAGTGCCAAGAGAGAGCTTGCTCTCCCTGTCTTTGAGTACTGTTTGCACTGTCCCGGTTACCTCTTTGCTAACATTCTCTTCAGAGCTGCTGTGAAACCAGGAACCACGTGGAGAAGGCACCCACACTGAAAATGCCTGGAGGGAACGTTGGGGCTTCTTTTCCGTGTCTCTGACATAGGGTTTCACTGTCCCGGGAAAGTCTCTGCTAACACCCTGCAGAGCGCTGTACCCAATACACAGAAACGTCTTGCGGTATCTCCCACATGGAAAGTGCCAGGAGGGAGAAGTAGGGATTATGCTTAGACTTTCTCGGAACTGCTTCAAATCAACTAGATATCTCTGTGCTGTAAATCTCCCAACAGCCAAATGTAAAAGCAGCAAACATCTCGCTGTATGTCCCACATCCAAAGTGCCAAGAGAGAGCTTGCTCTCCCTGTCTTTGAGTACTGTTTGCACTGTCCTGGTTACCTCTTTGCTAACATTCTCTTCAGAGCTGCTGTGAAACCAGGAACCACGTGGAGAAGGCACCCACACTGAAAATGACTAGAAGGAACATTGGGGCTTCTTTTCATTGTCTCTGACATAGGGTTTCACTGTCCCGGGAAAATCTCTGCTAACACCCTGCAGAGCGCTGTACCCAATATACAGAAACGTCTTGCGGTATCTCCCACCTGGAAAGTGCCAGGAGGTAAAAGTGGGGATTATGCTTAGACTTTCTCGGAACTGCTTCAAATCAACTAGATATCTTTGTGCTGTAAATCTCCCAACAGCCAAATGTAAAAGCAGCAAACATCTCGCTGTATGTCCCACATCCAAAGTGCCAAGAGAGAGCTTGCTCTCCCTGTCTTTGAGTACTGTTTGCACTGTCCCGGTTACCGCTTTGCTAACATTCTCTTCAGAGCCGTAGTGAAACCAGGAACCACGTGGAGAAGGCACGCACACTGAAAATGCCTGGAGGGAACGTTGGGGCTTCTTTTCCGTGTCTCTGACATAGGGTTTCACTGTCCCGGGAAAGTCTCTGCTAACACCCTGCAGAGCGCTGTACCCAATACACAGAAACGTCTTGCGGTATCTCCCACATGGAAAGTGCCAGGAGGGAGAAGTAGGGATTATGCTTAGACTTTCTCGGAACTGCTTCAAATCAACTAGATATCTCTGTGCTGTAAATCTCCCAACAGCCAAATGTAAAAGCAGCAAACATCTCGCTGTATGTCCCACATCCAAAGTGCCAAGAGAGAGCTTGCTCTCCCTGTCTTTGAGTACTGTTTGCACTGTCCCGGTTACCTCTTTGCTAACATTCTCTTCAGAGCTGCTGTGAAACCAGGAACCACGGGGAGAAGGCACCCACACTGAAAATGACTAGAAGGAACATTGGGGCTTCTTTTCATTGTCTCTGACATAGGGTTTCACTGTCCAGGGAAAGTCTCTGCTAACACCCTGCAGAGCGCTGTACCCAATACACAGAAACGTCTTGCGGTATCTCCCACCTGGAAAGTGCCAGGAGGGAAAAGTGGAGATTATGCTTAGACTTTCTCGGAACTGCTTCAAATCAACTAGATATCTTTGTGCTGTAAATCTCCCAACAGCCAAATGTAAAAGCAGCAAACATCTCGCTGTATGTTCCACATCCAAAGTGCCAAGAGAGAGCTTGCTCTCCCTGTCTTTGAGTACTGTTTGCACAGTCCCGGTTACCTCTTTGCTAACATTCTCTTCAGAGCTGCAGTGAAACCAGGAACCACGTGGAGAAGGCACCCACACTGAAAATGCCTGGAGGGAACGTTGGGGCTTCTTCTCCGTGCCTCTGACATAGGGTTTCACTGTCCCGGGAAAGTCTCTGCTAACACCCTGCAGAGCGCTGTACCCAATACACAGAAACGTCTTGCGGTATCTCCCACATGGAAAGTGCCAGGAGGGAGAAGTAGGGATTATGCTTAGACTTTCTCGGAACTGCTTCAAATCAACTAGATATCTCTGTGCTGTAAATCTCCCAACAGCCAAATGTAAAAGCAGCAAACATCTCGCTGTATGTCCCACATCCAAAGTGCCAAGAGAGAGCTTGCTCTCCCTGTCTTTGAGTACTGTTTGCACTGTCCCGGTTACCTCTTTGCTAACATTCTCTTCAGAGCTGCTGTGAAACCAGGAACCACGGGGAGAAGGCACCCACACTGAAAATGACTAGAAGGAACATTGGGGCTTCTTTTCATTGTCTCTGACATAGGGTTTCACTGTCCAGGGAAAGTCTCTGCTAACACCCTGCAGAGCGCTGTACCCAATACACAGAAACGTCTTGCGGTATCTCCCACCTGGAAAGTGCCAGGAGGGAAAAGTGGGGATTATGCTTAGACTTTCTCGGAACTGCTTCAAATCAACTAGATATCTTTGTGCTGTAAATCTCCCAACAGCCAAATGTAAAAGCAGCAAACATCTCGCTGTATGTTCCACATCCAAAGTGCCAAGAGAGAGCTTGCTCTCCCTGTCTTTGAGTACTGTTTGCACTGTCCCGGTTACCTCTTTGCTAACATTCTCTTCAGAGCTGCAGTGAAACCAGGAACCACGTGTAGAAGGCAGGCACACTGAAAATGCCTGGAGGGAACGTTGGGGCTTCTTCTCCGTGCCTCTGACATAGGGTTTCACTGTCCCGGGAAAGTCTCTGCTAACACCCTGCAGAGCGCTGTACCCAATACACAGAAACGTCTTGCGGTATCTCCCACATGGAAAGTGCCAGGAGGGAGAAGTAGGGATTATGCTTAGACTTTCTCGGAACTGCTTCAAATCAACTAGATATCTTTGTGCTGTAAATCTCCCAACAGCCAAATGTAAAAGCAGCAAACATCTCGCTGTATGTCCCACATCCAAAGTGCCAAGAGAGAGCTTGCTCTCCCTGTCTTTGAGTACTGTTTGCACTGTCCCGGTTACCTCTTTGCTAACATTCTCTTCAGAGCTGCTGTGAAACCAGGAACCACGTGGAGAAGGCACCCACACTGAAAATGACTAGAAGGAACATTGGGGCTTCTTTTCATTGTCTCTGACATAGGGTTTCACTGTCCCGGGAAAGTCTCTGCTAACACCCTGCAGAGCGCTGTACCCAATACACAGAAACGTCTTGCGGTATCTCCCACATGGAAAGTGCCAGGAGGGAAAAGTGGGGATTATGCTTAGACTTTCTCGGAACTGCTTCAAATCAACTAGATATCTTTGTGCTGTAAATCTCCCAACAGCCAAATGTAAAAGCAGCAAACATCTCGCTGTATGTCCCACATCCAAAGTGCCAAGAG
This sequence comes from Chroicocephalus ridibundus, assembly GCF_963924245.1. NCBI lineage: Eukaryota > Metazoa > Chordata > Aves > Charadriiformes > Laridae > Chroicocephalus > Chroicocephalus ridibundus. The sequence continues at coordinate 1,008,142 of NW_026961432.1, forward strand.
AGAGCTTGCTCTCCCTGTCTTTGAGTACTGTTTGCACTGTCCCGGTTACCTCTTTGCTAACATTCTCTTCAGAGCTGCTGTGAAACCAGGAACCACGTGGAGAAGGCACCCACACTGAAAATGACTAGAAGGAACATTGGGTTTCTTTTCATTGTCTATGACATAGGGTTTCACTGTCCAGGGAAAGTCTCTGCTAACACCCTGCAGAGCGCTGTACCCAATACACAGAAACGTCTTGCGGTATCTCCCACATGGAAAGTGCCAGGAGGGAAAAGTGGGGATTATGCTTAGACTTTCTCGGAACTGCTTCAAATCAACTAGATATCTTTGTGCTGTAAATCTCCCAACAGCCAAATGTAAAAGCAGCAAACATCTCGCTGTATGTCCCACATCCAAAGTGCCAAGAGAGAGCTTGCTCTCCCTGTCTTTGAGTACTGTTTGCACTGTCCCGGTTACCTCTTTGCTAACATTCTCTTCAGAGCTGCTGTGAAACCAGGAACCACGTGGAGAAGGCACCCACACTGAAAATGACTAGAAGGAACATTGGGGCTTCTTTTCATTGTCTCTGACATAGGGTTTCACTGTCCCGGGAAAGTCTCTGCTAACACCCTGCAGAGCGCTGTACCCAATACACAGAAACATCTTGCGGTATCTCCCACATGGAAAGTGCCAGGAGGGAAAAGTGGGGATTATGCTTAGACTTTCTCGGAACTGCTTCAAATCAACTAGATATCTTTGTGCTGTAAATCTCCCAACAGCCAAATGTAAAAGCAGCAAACATCTCGCTGTATGTCCCACATCCAAAGTGCCAAGAGAGAGCTTGCTCTCCCTGTCTTTGAGTACTGTTTGCACTGTCCCGGTTACCTCTTTGCTAACATTCTCTTCAGAGCTGCTGTGAAACCAGGAACCACGTGGAGAAGGCACCCACACTGAAAATGACTAGAAGGAACATTGGGTTTCTTTTCATTGTCTCTGACATAGGGTTTCACTGTCCCGGGAAAGTCTCTGCTAACACCCTGCAGAGCGCTGTACCCAATACACAGAAACGTCTTGCGGTATCTCCCACATGGAAAGTGCCAGGAGGGAAAAGTGGGGATTATGCTTAGACTTTCTCGGAACTGCTTCAAATCAACTAGATATCTTTGTGCTGTAAATCTCCCAACAGCCAAATGTAAAAGCAGCAAACATCTCGCTGTATGTCCCACATCCAAAGTGCCAAGAGAGAGCTTGCTCTCCCTGTCTTTGAGTACTGTTTGCACTGTCCCGGTTACCTCTTTGCTAACATTCTCTTCAGAGCTGCTGTGAAACCAGGAACCACGTGGAGAAGGCACCCACACTGAAAATGACTAGAAGGAACATTGGGTTTCTTTTCATTGTCTATGACATAGGGTTTCACTGTCCAGGGAAAGTCTCTGCTAACACCCTGCAGAGCGCTGTACCCAATACACAGAAACGTCTTGCGGTATCTCCCACATGGAAAGTGCCAGGAGGGAAAAGTGGGGATTATGCTTAGACTTTCTCGGAACTGCTTCAAATCAACTAGATATCTTTGTGCTGTAAATCTCCCAACAGCCAAATGTAAAAGCAGCAAACATCTCGCTGTATGTCCCACATCCAAAGTGCCAAGAGAGAGCTTGCTCTCCCTGTCTTTGAGTACTGTTTGCACTGTCCCGGTTACCTCTTTGCTAACATTCTCTTCAGAGCTGCTGTGAAACCAGGAACCACGTGGAGAAGGCACCCACACTGAAAATGACTAGAAGGAACATTGGGGCTTCTTTTCATTGTCTCTGACATAGGGTTTCACTGTCCCGGGAAAGTCTCTGCTAACACCCTGCAGAGCGCTGTACCCAATACACAGAAACGTCTTGCGGTATCTCCCACATGGAAAGTGCCAGGAGGGAAAAGTGGGGATTATGCTTAGACTTTCTCGGAACTGCTTCAAATCAACTAGATATCTTTGTGCTGTAAATCTCCCAACAGCCAAATGTAAAAGCAGCAAACATCTCGCTGTATGTCCCACATCCAAAGTGCCAAGAGAGAGCTTGCTCTCCCTGTCTTTGAGTACTGTTTGCACTGTCCCGGTTACCTCTTTGCTAACATTCTCTTCAGAGCTGCTGTGAAACCAGGAACCACGGGGAGAAGGCACCCACACTGAAAATGACTAGAAGGAACATTGGGGCTTCTTTTCATTGTCTCTGACATAGGGTTTCACTGTCCCGGGAAAATCTCTGCTAACACCCTGCAGAGCGCTGTACCCAATACACAGAAACGTCTTGCGGTATCTCCCACCTAAAAAGTGCCAGGAGGGAAAAGTGGGGATTATGCTTAGACTTTCTCGGAACTGCTTCAAATCAACTAGATATCTTTGTGCTGTAAATCTCCCAACAGCCAAATGTAAAAGCAGCAAACATCTCGCTGTATGTCCCACATCCAAAGTGCCAAGAGAGAGCTTGCTCTCCCTGTCTTTGAGTACTGTTTGCACTGTCCCGGTTACCTCTTTGCTAACATTCTCTTCAGAGCTGCTGTGAAACCAGGAACCACGGGGAGAAGGCACCCACACTGAAAATGACTAGAAGGAACATTGGGGCTTCTTTTCATTGTCTCTGACATAGGGTTTCACTGTCCCGGGAAAGTCTCTGCTAACACCCTGCAGAGCGCTGTACCCAATACACAGAAACGTCTTGCGGTATCTCCCACATGGAAAGTGCCAGGAGGGAAAAGTGGGGATTATGCTTAGACTTTCTCGGAACTGCTTCAAATCAACTAGATATCTTTGTGCTGTAAATCTCCCAACAGCCAAATGTAAAAGCAGCAAACATCTCGCTGTATGTCCCACATCCAAAGTGCCAAGAGAGAGCTTGCTCTCCCTGTCTTTGAGTACTGTTTGCACTGTCCCGGTTACCTCTTTGCTAACATTCTCTTCAGAGCTGCTGTGAAACCAGGAACCACGTGGAGAAGGCACCCACACTGAAAATGACTAGAAGGAACATTGGGTTTCTTTTCATTGTCTATGACATAGGGTTTCACTGTCCAGGGAAAGTCTCTGCTAACACCCTGCAGAGCGCTGTACCCAATACACAGAAACGTCTTGCGGTATCTCCCACATGGAAAGTGCCAGGAGGGAAAAGTGGGGATTATGCTTAGACTTTCTCGGAACTGCTTCAAATCAACTAGATATCTTTGTGCTGTAAATCTCCCAACAGCCAAATGTAAAAGCAGCAAACATCTCGCTGTATGTCCCACATCCAAAGTGCCAAGAGAGAGCTTGCTCTCCCTGTCTTTGAGTACTGTTTGCACTGTCCCGGTTACCTCTTTGCTAACATTCTCTTCAGAGCTGCTGTGAAACCAGGAACCACGTGGAGAAGGCACCCACACTGAAAATGACTAGAAGGAACATTGGGGCTTCTTTTCATTGTCTCTGACATAGGGTTTCACTGTCCCGGGAAAGTCTCTGCTAACACCCTGCAGAGCGCTGTACCCAATACACAGAAACATCTTGCGGTATCTCCCACATGGAAAGTGCCAGGAGGGAAAAGTGGGGATTATGCTTAGACTTTCTCGGAACTGCTTCAAATCAACTAGATATCTTTGTGCTGTAAATCTCCCAACAGCCAAATGTAAAAGCAGCAAACATCTCGCTGTATGTCCCACATCCAAAGTGCCAAGAGAGAGCTTGCTCTCCCTGTCTTTGAGTACTGTTTGCACTGTCCCGGTTACCTCTTTGCTAACATTCTCTTCAGAGCTGCTGTGAAACCAGGAACCACGTGGAGAAGGCACCCACACTGAAAATGACTAGAAGGAACATTGGGGCTTCTTTTCATTGTCTCTGACATAGGGTTTCACTGTCCCGGGAAAGTCTCTGCTAACACCCTGCAGAGCGCTGTACCCAATACACAGAAACGTCTTGCGGTATCTCCCACATGGAAAGTGCCAGGAGGGAAAAGTGGGGATTATGCTTAGACTTTCTCGGAACTGCTTCAAATCAACTAGATATCTTTGTGCTGTAAATCTCCCAACAGCCAAATGTAAAAGCAGCAAACATCTCGCTGTATGTCCCACATCCAAAGTGCCAAGAGAGAGCTTGCTCTCCCTGTCTTTGAGTACTGTTTGCACTGTCCCGGTTACCTCTTTGCTAACATTCTCTTCAGAGCTGCTGTGAAACCAGGAACCACGTGGAGAAGGCACCCACACTGAAAATGACTAGAAGGAACATTGGGTTTCTTTTCATTGTCTCTGACATAGGGTTTCACTGTCCAGGGAAAGTCTCTGCTAACACCCTGCAGAGCGCTGTACCCAATACACAGAAACGTCTTGCGGTATCTCCCACATGGAAAGTGCCAGGAGGGAAAAGTGGGGACTATGCTTAGACTTTCTCGGAACTGCTTCAAATCAACTAGATATCTTTGTGCTGTAAATCTCCCAACAGCCAAATGTAAAAGCAGCAAACATCTCGCTGTATGTCCCACATCCAAAGTGCCAAGAGAGAGCTTGCTCTCCCTGTCTTTGAGTACTGTTTGCACTGTCCCGGTTACCTCTTTGCTAACATTCTCTTCAGAGCTGCTGTGAAACCAGGAACCACGTGGAGAAGGCACCCACACTGAAAATGACTAGAAGGAACATTGGGGCTTCTTTTCATTGTCTCTGACATAGGGTTTCACTGTCCCGGGAAAATCTCTGCTAACACCCTGCAGAGCGCTGTACCCAATACACAGAAACGTCTTGCGGTATCTCCCACATGGAAAGTGCCAGGAGGGAAAAGTGGGGATTATGTTTAGACTTTCTCGGAACTGCTTCAAATCAACTAGATATCTTTGTGCTGTAAATCTCCCAACAGCCAAATGTAAAAGCAGCAAACATCTCGCTGTATGTCCCACATCCAAAGTGCCAAGAGAGAGCTTGCTCTCCCTGTCTTTGAGTACTGTTTGCACTGTCCCGGTTACCTCTTTGCTAACATTCTCTTCAGAGCTGCTGTGAAACCAGGAACCACGGGGAGAAGGCACCCACACTGAAAATGACTAGAAGGAACATTGGGGCTTCTTTTCATTGTCTCTGACATAGGGTTTCACTGTCCCGGGAAAATCTCTGCTAACACCCTGCAGAGCGCTGTACCCAATACACAGAAACGTCTTGCGGTATCTCCCACCTGGAAAGTGCCAGGAGGGAAAAGTGGGGATTATGCTTAGACTTTCTCGGAACTGCTTCAAATCAACTAGATATCTTTGTGCTGTAAATCTCCCAACAGCCAAATGTAAAAGCAGCAAACATCTCGCTGTATGTCCCACATCCAAAGTGCCAAGAGAGAGCTTGCTCTCCCTGTCTTTGAGTACTGTTTGCACTGTCCCGGTTACCTCTTTGCTAACATTCTCTTCAGAGCTGCAGTGAAACCAGGAACCACGTGGAGAAGGCACCCACACTGAAAATGACTAGAAGGAACATTGGGGCTTCTTTTCATTGTCTCTGACATAGGGTTTCACTGTCCCGGGAAAGTCTCTGCTAACACCCTGCAGAGCGCTGTACCCAATACACAGAAACGTCTTGCGGTATCTCCCACATGGAAAGTGCCAGGAGGGAAAAGTGGGGATTATGCTTAGACTTTCTCGGAACTGCTTCAAATCAACTAGATATCTTTGTGCTGTAAATCTCCCAACAGCCAAATGTAAAAGCAGCAAACATCTCGCTGTATGTCCCACATCCAAAGTGCCAAGAGAGAGTTTGCTCTCCCTGTCTTTGAGTACTGTTTGCACTGTCCCGGTTACCTCTTTGCTAACATTCTCTTCAGAGCTGCTGTGAAACCAGGAACCACATGGAGAAGGCACCCACACTGAAAATGCCTGGAGGGAACGTTGGGGCTTCTTCTCCGTGTCTCTGACATAGGGTTTCACTGTCCCGGGAAAGTCTCTGCTAACACCCTGCAGAGCGCTGTACCCAATACACAGAAACGTCTTGCGGTATCTCCCAGATGGAAAGTGCCAGGAGGGAGAAGCAGGGATTATGCTTAGACTTTCTCGGAACTGCTTCAAATCAACTAGATATCTTTGTGCTGTAAATCTCCCAACAGACAAATGTAAAAGCAGCAAACATCTCGCTGTATGTCCCACATCCAAAGTGCCAAGAGAGAGCTTGCTCTCCCTGTCTTTGAGTACTGTTTGCACTGTCCCGGTTACCTCTTTGCTAACATTCTCTTCAGAGCTGCTGTGAAACCAGGAACCACGTGGAGAAGGCACCCACACTGAAAATGACTAGAAGGAACATTGGGGCTTCTTTTCATTGTCTCTGACATAGGGTTTCACTGTCCCGGGAAAATCTCTGCTAACACCCTGCAGAGCGCTGTACCCAATACACAGAAACGTCTTGCGGTATCTCCCACATGGAAAGTGCCAGGAGGGAAAAGTGGGGATTATGCTTAGACTTTCTCGGAACTGCTTCAAATCAACTAGATATCTTTGTGCTGTAAATCTCCCAACAGCCAAATGTAAAAGCAGCAAACATCTCGCTGTATGTCCCACATCCAAAGTGCCAAGAGAGAGCTTGCTCTCCCTGTCTTTGAGTACTGTTTGCACTGTCCCGGTTACCGCTTTGCTAACATTCTCTTCAGAGCCGTAGTGAAACCAGGAACCACGTGGAGAAGGCACGCACACTGAAAATGCCTGGAGGGAACGTTGGGGCTTCTTTTCCGTGTCTCTGACATAGGGTTTCACTGTCCCGGGAAAGTCTCTGCTAACACCCTGCAGAGCGCTGTACCCAATACACAGAAACGTCTTGCGGTATCTCCCACATGGAAAGTGCCAGGAGGGAGAAGTAGGGATTATGCTTAGACTTTCTCGGAACTGCTTCAAATCAACTAGATATCTCTGTGCTGTAAATCTCCCAACAGCCAAATGTAAAAGCAGCAAACATCTCGCTGTATGTCCCACATCCAAAGTGCCAAGAGAGAGCTTGCTCTCCCTGTCTTTGAGTACTGTTTGCACTGTCCCGGTTACCGCTTTGCTAACATTCTCTTCAGAGCCGTAGTGAAACCAGGAACCACGTGGAGAAGGCACGCACACTGAAAATGCCTGGAGGGAACGTTGGGGCTTCTTTTCCGTGTCTCTGACATAGGGTTTCACTGTCCCGGGAAAGTCTCTGCTAACACCCTGCAGAGCGCTGTACCCAATACACAGAAACGTCTTGCGGTATCTCCCACATGGAAAGTGCCAGGAGGGAGAAGTAGGGATTATGCTTAGACTTTCTCGGAACTGCTTCAAATCAACTAGATATCTCTGTGCTGTAAATCTCCCAACAGCCAAATGTAAAAGCAGCAAACATCTCGCTGTATGTCCCACATCCAAAGTGCCAAGAGAGAGCTTGCTCTCCCTGTCTTTGAGTACTGTTTGCACTGTCCCGGTTACCTCTTTGCTAACATTCTCTTCAGAGCTGCTGTGAAACCAGGAACCACGGGGAGAAGGCACCCACACTGAAAATGACTAGAAGGAACATTGGGGCTTCTTTTCATTGTCTCTGACATAGGGTTTCACTGTCCCGGGAAAGTCTCTGCTAACACCCTGCAGAGCGCTGTACCCAATACACAGAAACGTCTTGCGGTATCTCCCACATGGAAAGTGCCAGGAGGGAGAAGCAGGGATTATGCTTAGACTTTCTCGGAACTGCTTCAAATCAACTAGATATCTTTGTGCTGTAAATCTCCCAACAGCCAAATGTAAAAGCAGCAAACATCTCGCTGTATGTCCCACATCCAAAGTGCCAAGAGAGAGCTTGCTCTCCCTGTCTTTGAGTACTGTTTGCACTGTCCCGGTTACCTCTTTGCTAACATTCTCTTCAGAGCTGCTGTGAAACCAGGAACCACGTGGAGAAGGCACCCACACTGAAAATGACTAGAAGGAACATTGGGGCTTCTTTTCATTGTCTCTGACATAGGGTTTCACTGTCCCGGGAAAATCTCTGCTAACACCCTGCAGAGCGCTGTACCCAATACACAGAAACGTCTTGCGGTATCTCCCACATGGAAAGTGCCAGGAGGGAAAAGTGGGGATTATGCTTAGACTTTCTCGGAACTGCTTCAAATCAACTAGATATCTTTGTGCTGTAAATCTCCCAACAGCCAAATGTAAAAGCAGCAAACATCTCGCTGTATGTCCCACATCCAAAGTGCCAAGAGAGAGCTTGCTCTCCCTGTCTTTGAGTACTGTTTGCACTGTCCCGGTTACCGCTTTGCTAACATTCTCTTCAGAGCTGCTGTGAAACCAGGAACCACGGGGAGAAGGCACCCACACTGAAAATGACTAGAAGGAACATTGGGGCTTCTTTTCATTGTCTCTGACATAGGGTTTCACTGTCCCGGGAAAGTCTCTGCTAACACCCTGCAGAGCGCTGTACCCAATATACAGAAACGTCTTGCGGTATCTCCCACCTGGAAAGTGCCAGGAGGTAAAAGTGGGGATTATGCTTAGACTTTCTCGGAACTGCTTCAAATCAACTAGATATCTTTGTGCTGTAAATCTCCCAACAGCCAAATGTAAAAGCAGCAAACATCTCGCTGTATGTCCCACATCCAAAGTGCCAAGAGAGAGCTTGCTCTCCCTGTCTTTGAGTACTGTTTGCACTGTCCCGGTTACCGCTTTGCTAACATTCTCTTCAGAGCTGCTGTGAAACCAGGAACCACGGGGAGAAGGCACCCACACTGAAAATGACTAGAAGGAACATTGGGGCTTCTTTTCATTGTCTCTGACATAGGGTTTCACTGTCCCGGGAAAGTCTCTGCTAACACCCTGCAGAGCGCTGTACCCAATATACAGAAACGTCTTGCGGTATCTCCCACCTGGAAAGTGCCAGGAGGGAAAAGTGGGGATTATGCTTAGACTTTCTCGGAACTGCTTCAAATCAACTAGATATCTTTGTGCTGTAAATCTCCCAACAGCCAAATGTAAAAGCAGCAAACATCTCGCTGTATGTCCCACATCCAAAGTGCCAAGAGAGAGCTTGCTCTCCCTGTCTTTGAGTACTGTTTGCACTGTCCCGGTTACCTCTTTGCTAACATTCTCTTCAGAGCTGCTGTGAAACCAGGAACCACGTGGAGAAGGCACCCACACTGAAAATGACTAGAAGGAACATTGGGGCTTCTTTTCATTGTCTCTGACATAGGGTTTCACTGTCCCGGGAAAGTCTCTGCTAACACCCTGCAGAGCGCTGTACCCAATACACAGAAACGTCTTGCGGTATCTCCCACATGGAAAGTGCCAGGAGGGAAAAGTGGGGATTATGCTTAGACTTTCTCGGAACTGCTTCAAATCAACTAGATATCTTTGTGCTGTAAATCTCCCAACAGCCAAATGTAAAAGCAGCAAACATCTCGCTGTATGTCCCACATCCAAAGTGCCAAGAGAGAGCTTGCTCTCCCTGTCTTTGAGTACTGTTTGCACTGTCCCGGTTACCTCTTTGCTAACATTCTCTTCAGAGCTGCTGTGAAACCAGGAACCACGTGGAGAAGGCACCCACACTGAAAATGACTAGAAGGAACATTGGGTTTCTTTTCATTGTCTATGACATAGGGTTTCACTGTCCAGGGAAAGTCTCTGCTAACACCCTGCAGAGCGCTGTACCCAATACACAGAAACGTCTTGCGGTATCTCCCACATGGAAAGTGCCAGGAGGGAAAAGTGGGGATTATGCTTAGACTTTCTCGGAACTGCTTCAAATCAACTAGATATCTTTGTGCTGTAAATCTCCCAACAGCCAAATGTAAAAGCAGCAAACATCTCGCTGTATGTCCCACATCCAAAGTGCCAAGAGAGAGCTTGCTCTCCCTGTCTTTGAGTACTGTTTGCACTGTCCCGGTTACCTCTTTGCTAACATTCTCTTCAGAGCTGCTGTGAAACCAGGAACCACGTGGAGAAGGCACCCACACTGAAAATGACTAGAAGGAACATTGGGGCTTCTTTTCATTGTCTCTGACATAGGGTTTCACTGTCCCGGGAAAGTCTCTGCTAACACCCTGCAGAGCGCTGTACCCAATACACAGAAACATCTTGCGGTATCTCCCACATGGAAAGTGCCAGGAGGGAAAAGTGGGGATTATGCTTAGACTTTCTCGGAACTGCTTCAAATCAACTAGATATCTTTGTGCTGTAAATCTCCCAACAGCCAAATGTAAAAGCAGCAAACATCTCGCTGTATGTCCCACATCCAAAGTGCCAAGAGAGAGCTTGCTCTCCCTGTCTTTGAGTACTGTTTGCACTGTCCCGGTTACCTCTTTGCTAACATTCTCTTCAGAGCTGCTGTGAAACCAGGAACCACGTGGAGAAGGCACCCACACTGAAAATGACTAGAAGGAACATTGGGGCTTCTTTTCATTGTCTCTGACATAGGGTTTCACTGTCCCGGGAAAGTCTCTGCTAACACCCTGCAGAGCGCTGTACCCAATACACAGAAACGTCTTGCGGTATCTCCCACATGGAAAGTGCCAGGAGGGAAAAGTGGGGATTATGCTTAGACTTTCTCGGAACTGCTTCAAATCAACTAGATATCTTTGTGCTGTAAATCTCCCAACAGCCAAATGTAAAAGCAGCAAACATCTCGCTGTATGTCCCACATCCAAAGTGCCAAGAGAGAGCTTGCTCTCCCTGTCTTTGAGTACTGTTTGCACTGTCCCGGTTACCTCTTTGCTAACATTCTCTTCAGAGCTGCTGTGAAACCAGGAACCACGTGGAGAAGGCACCCACACTGAAAATGACTAGAAGGAACATTGGGTTTCTTTTCATTGTCTCTGACATAGGGTTTCACTGTCCAGGGAAAGTCTCTGCTAACACCCTGCAGAGCGCTGTACCCAATACACAGAAACGTCTTGCGGTATCTCCCACATGGAAAGTGCCAGGAGGGAAAAGTGGGGACTATGCTTAGACTTTCTCGGAACTGCTTCAAATCAACTAGATATCTTTGTGCTGTAAATCTCCCAACAGCCAAATGTAAAAGCAGCAAACATCTCGCTGTATGTCCCACATCCAAAGTGCCAAGAGAGAGCTTGCTCTCCCTGTCTTTGAGTACTGTTTGCACTGTCCCGGTTACCTCTTTGCTAACATTCTCTTCAGAGCTGCTGTGAAACCAGGAACCACGTGGAGAAGGCACCCACACTGAAAATGACTAGAAGGAACATTGGGGCTTCTTTTCATTGTCTCTGACATAGGGTTTCACTGTCCCGGGAAAATCTCTGCTAACACCCTGCAGAGCGCTGTACCCAATACACAGAAACGTCTTGCGGTATCTCCCACATGGAAAGTGCCAGGAGGGAAAAGTGGGGATTATGTTTAGACTTTCTCGGAACTGCTTCAAATCAACTAGATATCTTTGTGCTGTAAATCTCCCAACAGCCAAATGTAAAAGCAGCAAACATCTCGCTGTATGTCCCACATCCAAAGTGCCAAGAGAGAGCTTGCTCTCCCTGTCTTTGAGTACTGTTTGCACTGTCCCGGTTACCTCTTTGCTAACATTCTCTTCAGAGCTGCTGTGAAACCAGGAACCACGGGGAGAAGGCACCCACACTGAAAATGACTAGAAGGAACATTGGGGCTTCTTTTCATTGTCTCTGACATAGGGTTTCACTGTCCCGGGAAAATCTCTGCTAACACCCTGCAGAGCGCTGTACCCAATACACAGAAACGTCTTGCGGTATCTCCCACCTGGAAAGTGCCAGGAGGGAAAAGTGGGGATTATGCTTAGACTTTCTCGGAACTGCTTCAAATCAACTAGATATCTTTGTGCTGTAAATCTCCCAACAGCCAAATGTAAAAGCAGCAAACATCTCGCTGTATGTCCCACATCCAAAGTGCCAAGAGAGAGCTTGCTCTCCCTGTCTTTGAGTACTGTTTGCACTGTCCCGGTTACCTCTTTGCTAACATTCTCTTCAGAGCTGCAGTGAAACCAGGAACCACGTGGAGAAGGCACCCACACTGAAAATGACTAGAAGGAACATTGGGGCTTCTTTTCATTGTCTCTGACATAGGGTTTCACTGTCCCGGGAAAGTCTCTGCTAACACCCTGCAGAGCGCTGTACCCAATACACAGAAACGTCTTGCGGTATCTCCCACATGGAAAGTGCCAGGAGGGAAAAGTGGGGATTATGCTTAGACTTTCTCGGAACTGCTTCAAATCAACTAGATATCTTTGTGCTGTAAATCTCCCAACAGCCAAATGTAAAAGCAGCAAACATCTCGCTGTATGTCCCACATCCAAAGTGCCAAGAGAGAGTTTGCTCTCCCTGTCTTTGAGTACTGTTTGCACTGTCCCGGTTACCTCTTTGCTAACATTCTCTTCAGAGCTGCTGTGAAACCAGGAACCACATGGAGAAGGCACCCACACTGAAAATGCCTGGAGGGAACGTTGGGGCTTCTTCTCCGTGTCTCTGACATAGGGTTTCACTGTCCCGGGAAAGTCTCTGCTAACACCCTGCAGAGCGCTGTACCCAATACACAGAAACGTCTTGCGGTATCTCCCAGATGGAAAGTGCCAGGAGGGAGAAGCAGGGATTATGCTTAGACTTTCTCGGAACTGCTTCAAATCAACTAGATATCTTTGTGCTGTAAATCTCCCAACAGACAAATGTAAAAGCAGCAAACATCTCGCTGTATGTCCCACATCCAAAGTGCCAAGAGAGAGCTTGCTCTCCCTGTCTTTGAGTACTGTTTGCACTGTCCCGGTTACCTCTTTGCTAACATTCTCTTCAGAGCTGCTGTGAAACCAGGAACCACGTGGAGAAGGCACCCACACTGAAAATGACTAGAAGGAACATTGGGGCTTCTTTTCATTGTCTCTGACATAGGGTTTCACTGTCCCGGGAAAATCTCTGCTAACACCCTGCAGAGCGCTGTACCCAATACACAGAAACGTCTTGCGGTATCTCCCACATGGAAAGTGCCAGGAGGGAAAAGTGGGGATTATGCTTAGACTTTCTCGGAACTGCTTCAAATCAACTAGATATCTTTGTGCTGTAAATCTCCCAACAGCCAAATGTAAAAGCAGCAAACATCTCGCTGTATGTCCCACATCCAAAGTGCCAAGAGAGAGCTTGCTCTCCCTGTCTTTGAGTACTGTTTGCACTGTCCCGGTTACCGCTTTGCTAACATTCTCTTCAGAGCCGTAGTGAAACCAGGAACCACGTGGAGAAGGCACGCACACTGAAAATGCCTGGAGGGAACGTTGGGGCTTCTTTTCCGTGTCTCTGACATAGGGTTTCACTGTCCCGGGAAAGTCTCTGCTAACACCCTGCAGAGCGCTGTACCCAATACACAGAAACGTCTTGCGGTATCTCCCACATGGAAAGTGCCAGGAGGGAGAAGTAGGGATTATGCTTAGACTTTCTCGGAACTGCTTCAAATCAACTAGATATCTCTGTGCTGTAAATCTCCCAACAGCCAAATGTAAAAGCAGCAAACATCTCGCTGTATGTCCCACATCCAAAGTGCCAAGAGAGAGCTTGCTCTCCCTGTCTTTGAGTACTGTTTGCACTGTCCCGGTTACCGCTTTGCTAACATTCTCTTCAGAGCCGTAGTGAAACCAGGAACCACGTGGAGAAGGCACGCACACTGAAAATGCCTGGAGGGAACGTTGGGGCTTCTTTTCCGTGTCTCTGACATAGGGTTTCACTGTCCCGGGAAAGTCTCTGCTAACATCCTGCAGAGCGCTGTACCCAATACACAGAAACGTCTTGCGGTATCTCCCACATGGAAAGTGCCAGGAGGGAGAAGTAGGGATTATGCTTAGACTTTCTCGGAACTGCTTCAAATCAACTAGATATCTCTGTGCTGTAAATCTCCCAACAGCCAAATGTAAAAGCAGCAAACATCTCGCTGTATGTCCCACATCCAAAGTGCCAAGAGAGAGCTTGCTCTCCCTGTCTTTGAGTACTGTTTGCACTGTCCCGGTTACCTCTTTGCTAACATTCTCTTCAGAGCTGCTGTGAAACCAGGAACCACGGGGAGAAGGCACCCACACTGAAAATGACTAGAAGGAACATTGGGGCTTCTTTTCATTGTCTCTGACATAGGGTTTCACTGTCCCGGGAAAGTCTCTGCTAACACCCTGCAGAGCGCTGTACCCAATACACAGAAACGTCTTGCGGTATCTCCCACATGGAAAGTGCCAGGAGGGAGAAGCAGGGATTATGCTTAGACTTTCTCGGAACTGCTTCAAATCAACTAGATATCTTTGTGCTGTAAATCTCCCAACAGCCAAATGTAAAAGCAGCAAACATCTCGCTGTATGTCCCACATCCAAAGTGCCAAGAGAGAGCTTGCTCTCCCTGTCTTTGAGTACTGTTTGCACTGTCCCGGTTACCTCTTTGCTAACATTCTCTTCAGAGCTGCTGTGAAACCAGGAACCACGTGGAGAAGGCACCCACACTGAAAATGACTAGAAGGAACATTGGGGCTTCTTTTCATTGTCTCTGACATAGGGTTTCACTGTCCCGGGAAAATCTCTGCTAACACCCTGCAGAGCGCTGTACCCAATACACAGAAACGTCTTGCGGTATCTCCCACATGGAAAGTGCCAGGAGGGAAAAGTGGGGATTATGCTTAGACTTTCTCGGAACTGCTTCAAATCAACTAGATATCTTTGTGCTGTAAATCTCCCAACAGCCAAATGTAAAAGCAGCAAACATCTCGCTGTATGTCCCACATCCAAAGTGCCAAGAGAGAGCTTGCTCTCCCTGTCTTTGAGTACTGTTTGCACTGTCCCGGTTACCGCTTTGCTAACATTCTCTTCAGAGCTGCTGTGAAACCAGGAACCACGGGGAGAAGGCACCCACACTGAAAATGACTAGAAGGAACATTGGGGCTTCTTTTCATTGTCTCTGACATAGGGTTTCACTGTCCCGGGAAAGTCTCTGCTAACACCCTGCAGAGCGCTGTACCCAATATACAGAAACGTCTTGCGGTATCTCCCACCTGGAAAGTGCCAGGAGGTAAAAGTGGGGATTATGCTTAGACTTTCTCGGAACTGCTTCAAATCAACTAGATATCTTTGTGCTGTAAATCTCCCAACAGCCAAATGTAAAAGCAGCAAACATCTCGCTGTATGTCCCACATCCAAAGTGCCAAGAGAGAGCTTGCTCTCCCTGTCTTTGAGTACTGTTTGCACTGTCCCGGTTACCGCTTTGCTAACATTCTCTTCAGAGCCGTAGTGAAACCAGGAACCACGTGGAGAAGGCACGCACACTGAAAATGCCTGGAGGGAACGTTGGGGCTTCTTTTCCGTGTCTCTGACATAGGGTTTCACTGTCCCGGGAAAGTCTCTGCTAACACCCTGCAGAGCGCTGTACCCAATACACAGAAACGTCTTGCGGTATCTCCCACATGGAAAGTGCCAGGAGGGAGAAGTAGGGATTATGCTTAGACTTTCTCGGAACTGCTTCAAATCAACTAGATATCTTTGTGCTGTAAATCTCCCAACAGCCAAATGTAAAAGCAGCAAACATCTCGCTGTATGTCCCACATCCAAAGTGCCAAGAGAGAGCTTGCTCTCCCTGTCTTTGAGTACTGTTTGCACTGTCCCGGTTACCTCTTTGCTAACATTCTCTTCAGAGCTGCTGTGAATCCAGGAACCACGGGGAGAAGGCACCCACACTGAAAATGACTAGAAGGAACATTGGGGCTTCTTTTCATTGTCTCTGACATAGGGTTTCACTGTCCAGGGAAAGTCTCTGCTAACACCCTGCAGATCGCTGTACCCAATACACAGAAACGTCTTGCGGTATCTCCCACCTGGAAAGTGCCAGGAGGGAAAAGTGGGGATTATGCTTAGACTTTCTCGGAACTGCTTCAAATCAACTAGATATCTTTGTGCTGTAAATCTCCCAACAGCCAAATGTAAAAGCAGCAAACATCTCGCTGTATGTTCCACACCCAAAGTGCCAAGAGAGAGCTTGCTCTCCCTGTCTTTGAGTACTGTTTGCACTGTCCCGGTTACCTCTTTGCTAACATTCTCTTCAGAGCTGCAGTGAAACCAGGAACCACGTGTAGAAGGCAGGCACACTGAAAATGCCTGGAGGGAACGTTGGGGCTTCTTCTCCGTGCCTCTGACATAGGGTTTCACTGTCCCGGGAAAGTCTCTGCTAACACCCTGCAGAGCGCTGTACCCAATACACAGAAACGTCTTGCGGTATCTCCCACATGGAAAGTGCCAGGAGGGAGAAGTAGGGATTATGCTTAGACTTTCTCGGAACTGCTTCAAATCAACTAGATATCTTTGTGCTGTAAATCTCCCAACAGCCAAATGTAAAAGCAGCAAACATCTCGCTGTATGTCCCACATCCAAAGTGCCAAGAGAGAGCTTGCTCTCCCTGTCTTTGAGTACTGTTTGCACTGTCCCGGTTACCTCTTTGCTAACATTCTCTTCAGAGCTGCAGTGAAACCAGGAACCACGTGGAGAAGGCACCCACACTGAAAATGACTAGAAGGAACATTGGGGCTTCTTTTCATTGTCTCTGACATAGGGTTTCACTGTCCCGGGAAAGTCTCTGCTAACACCCTGCAGAGCGCTGTACCCAATACACAGAAACATCTTGCGGTATCTCCCACATGGAAAGTGCCAGGAGGGAAAAGTGGGGATTATGCTTAGACTTTCTCGGAACTGCTTCAAATCAACTAGATATCTTTGTGCTGTAAATCTCCCAACAGCCAAATGTAAAAGCAGCAAACATCTCGCTGTATGTCCCACATCCAAAGTGCCAAGAGAGAGCTTGCTCTCCCTGTCTTTGAGTACTGTTTGCACTGTCCCGGTTACCTCTTTGCTAACATTCTCTTCAGAGCTGCTGTGAAACCAGGAACCACGTGGAGAAGGCACCCACACTGAAAATGACTAGAAGGAACATTGGGGCTTCTTTTCATTGTCTCTGACATAGGGTTTCACTGTCCCGGGAAAGTCTCTGCTAACACCCTGCAGAGCGCTGTACCCAATACACAGAAACGTCTTGCGGTATCTCCCACATGGAAAGTGCCAGGAGGGAAAAGTGGGGATTATGCTTAGACTTTCTCGGAACTGCTTCAAATCAACTAGATATCTTTGTGCTGTAAATCTCCCAACAGCCAAATGTAAAAGCAGCAAACATCTCGCTGTATGTCCCACATCCAAAGTGCCAAGAGAGAGCTTGCTCTCCCTGTCTTTGAGTACTGTTTGCACTGTCCCGGTTACCTCTTTGCTAACATTCTCTTCAGAGCTGCTGTGAAACCAGGAACCACGTGGAGAAGGCACCCACACTGAAAATGACTAGAAGGAACATTGGGGCTTCTTTTCATTGTCTCTGACATAGGGTTTCACTGTCCCGGGAAAATCTCTGCTAACACCCTGCAGAGCGCTGTACCCAATACACAGAAACGTCTTGCGGTATCTCCCACATGGAAAGTGCCAGGAGGGAAAAGTGGGGATTATGCTTAGACTTTCTCGGAACTGCTTCAAATCAACTAGATATCTTTGTGCTGTAAATCTCCCAACAGCCAAATGTAAAAGCAGCAAACATCTCGCTGTATGTCCCACATCCAAAGTGCCAAGAGAGAGCTTGCTCTCCCTGTCTTTGAGTACTGTTTGCACTGTCCCGGTTACCTCTTTGCTAACATTCTCTTCAGAGCTGCTGTGAAACCAGGAAACACGGGGAGAAGGCACCCACACTGAAAATGACTAGAAGGAACATTGGGGCTTCTTTTCATTGTCTCTGACATAGGGTTTCACTGTCCCGGGAAAATCTCTGCTAACACCCTGCAGAGCGCTGTACCCAATACACAGAAACGTCTTGCGGTATCTCCCACCTGGAAAGTGCCAGGAGGGAAAAGTGGGGATTATGCTTAGACTTTCTCGGAACTGCTTCAAATCAACTAGATATCTTTGTGCTGTAAATCTCCCAACAGCCAAATGTAAAAGCAGCAAACATCTCGCTGTATGTCCCACATCCAAAGTGCCAAGAGAGAGCTTGCTCTCCCTGTCTTTGAGTACTGTTTGCACTGTCCCGGTTACCTCTTTGCTAACATTCTCTTCAGAGCTGCTGTGAAACCAGGAACCACGTGGAGAAGGCACCCACACTGAAAATGACTAGAAGGAACATTGGGGCTTCTTTTCATTGTCTCTGACATAGGGTTTCACTGTCCCGGGAAAGTCTCTGCTAACACCCTGCAGAGCGCTGTACCCAATACACAGAAACGTCTTGCGGTATCTCCCACATGGAAAGTGCCAGGAGGGAAAAGTGGGGATTATGCTTAGACTTTCTCGGAACTGCTTCAAATCAACTAGATATCTTTGTGCTGTAAATCTCCCAACAGCCAAATGTAAAAGCAGCAAACATCTCGCTGTATGTCCCACATCCAAAGTGCCAAGAGAGAGCTTGCTCTCCCTGTCTTTGAGTACTGTTTGCACTGTCCCGGTTACCTCTTTGCTAACATTCTCTTCAGAGCTGCTGTGAAACCAGGAACCACATGGAGAAGGCACCCACACTGAAAATGCCTGGAGGGAACGTTGGGGCTTCTTCTCCGTGTCTCTGACATAGGGTTTCACTGTCCCGGGAAAGTCTCTGCTAACACCCTGCAGAGCGCTGTACCCAATACACAGAAACGTCTTGCGGTATCTCCCACATGGAAAGTGCCAGGAGGGAGAAGCAGGGATTATGCTTAGACTTTCTCGGAACTGCTTCAAATCAACTAGATATCTTTGTGCTGTAAATCTCCCAACAGACAAATGTAAAAGCAGCAAACATCTCGCTGTATGTCCCACATCCAAAGTGCCAAGAGAGAGCTTGCTCTCCCTGTCTTTGAGTACTGTTTGCACTGTCCCGGTTACCTCTTTGCTAACATTCTCTTCAGAGCTGCTGTGAAACCAGGAACCACGTGGAGAAGGCACCCACACTGAAAATGACTAGAAGGAACATTGGGGCTTCTTTTCATTGTCTCTGACATAGGGTTTCACTGTCCCGGGAAAATCTCTGCTAACACCCTGCAGAGCGCTGTACCCAATACACAGAAACGTCTTGCGGTATCTCCCACATGGAAAGTGCCAGGAGGGAAAAGTGGGGATTATGCTTAGACTTTCTCGGAACTGCTTCAAATCAACTAGATATCTTTGTGCTGTAAATCTCCCAACAGCCAAATGTAAAAGCAGCAAACATCTCGCTGTATGTCCCACATCCAAAGTGCCAAGAGAGAGCTTGCTCTCCCTGTCTTTGAGTACTGTTTGCACTGTCCCGGTTACCTCTTTGCTAACATTCTCTTCAGAGCTGCTGTGAAACCAGGAACCACGTGGAGAAGGCACCCACACTGAAAATGACTAGAAGGAACATTGGGGCTTCTTTTCATTGTCTCTGACATAGGGTTTCACTGTCCCGGGAAAATCTCTGCTAACACCCTGCAGAGCGCTGTACCCAATACACAGAAACGTCTTGCGGTATCTCCCACCTGGAAAGTGCCAGGAGGGAAAAGTGGGGATTATGCTTAGACTTTCTCGGAACTGCTTCAAATCAACTAGATATCTTTGTGCTGTAAATCTCCCAACAGCCAAATGTAAAAGCAGCAAACATCTCGCTGTATGTCCCACATCCAAAGTGCCAAGAGAGAGCTTGCTCTCCCTGTCTTTGAGTACTGTTTGCACTGTCCCGGTTACCTCTTTGCTAACATTCTCTTCAGAGCTGCTGTGAAACCAGGAACCACGTGGAGAAGGCACCCACACTGAAAATGACTAGAAGGAAAATTGGGGCTTCTTTTCATTGTCTCTGACATAGGGTTTCACTGTCCAGGGAAAGTCTCTGCTAACACCCTGCAGAGCGCTGTACCCAATACACAGAAACGTCTTGCGGTATCTCCCACCTGGAAAGTGCCAGGAGGGAAAAGTGGGGATTATGCTTAGACTTTCTCGGAACTGCTTCAAATCAACTTGATATCTTTGTGCTGTAAATCTCCCAACAGCCAAATGTAAAAGCAGCAAACATCTCGCTGTATGTCCCACATCCAAAGTGCCAAGAGAGAGCTTGCTCTCCCTGTCTTTGAGTACTGTTTGCACTGTCCCGGTTACCTCTTTGCTAACATTCTCTTCAGAGCTGCTGTGAAACCAGGAACCACGTGGAGAAGGCACCCACACTGAAAATGACTAGAAGGAACATTGGGGCTTCTTTTCATTGTCTCTGACATAGGGTTTCACTGTCCCGGGAAAGTCTCTGCTAACACCCTGCAGAGCGCTGTACCCAATACACAGAAACATCTTGCGGTATCTCCCACATGGAAAGTGCCAGGAGGGAAAAGTGGGGATTATGCTTAGACTTTCTCGGAACTGCTTCAAATCAACTAGATATCTTTGTGCTGTAAATCTCCCAACAGCCAAATGTAAAAGCAGCAAACATCTCGCTGTATGTCCCACATCCAAAGTGCCAAGAGAGAGCTTGCTCTCCCTCTCTTTGAGTACTGTTTGCACTGTCCCGGTTACCTCTTTGCTAACATTCTCTTCAGAGCTGCTGTGAAACCAGGAACCACGTGGAGAAGGCACCCACACTGAAAATGACTAGAAGGAACATTGGGGCTTCTTTTCATTGTCTCTGACATAGGGTTTCACTGTCCAGGGAAAGTCTCTGCTAACACCCTGCAGAGCGCTGTACCCAATACACAGAAACGTCTTGCGGTATCTCCCACATGGAAAGTGCCAGGAGGGAAAAGTGGGGATTATGCTTAGACTTTCTCGGAACTGCTTCAAATCAACTAGATATCTTTGTGCTGTAAATCTCCCAACAGCCAAATGTAAAAGCAGCAAACATCTCGCTGTATGTCCCACATCCAAAGTGCCAAGAGAGAGCTTGCTCTCCCTGTCTTTGAGTACTGTTTGCACTGTCCCGGTTACCTCTTTGCTAACATTCTCTTCAGAGCTGCTGTGAAACCAGGAACCACGTGGAGAAGGCACCCACACTGAAAATGACTAGAAGGAACATTGGGGCTTCTTTTCATTGTCTCTGACATAGGGTTTCACTGTCCCGGGAAAGTCTCTGCTAACACCCTGCAGAGCGCTGTACCCAATACACAGAAACGTCTTGCGGTATCTCCCACATGGAAAGTGCCAGGAGGGAAAAGTGGGGATTATGCTTAGACTTTCTCGGAACTGCTTCAAATCAACTAGATATCTTTGTGCTGTAAATCTCCCAACAGCCAAATGTAAAAGCAGCAAACATCTCGCTGTATGTCCCACATCCAAAGTGCCAAGAGAGAGCTTGCTCTCCCTCTCTTTGAGTACTGTTTGCACTGTCCCGGTTACCTCTTTGCTAACATTCTCTTCAGAGCTGCTGTGAAACCAGGAACCACGTGGAGAAGGCACCCACACTGAAAATGACTAGAAGGAACATTGGGGCTTCTTTTCATTGTCTCTGACATAGGGTTTCACTGTCCAGGGAAAGTCTCTGCTAACACCCTGCAGAGCGCTGTACCCAATACACAGAAACGTCTTGCGGTATCTCCCACATGGAAAGTGCCAGGAGGGAAAAGTGGGGATTATGCTTAGACTTTCTCGGAACTGCTTCAAATCAACTAGATATCTTTGTGCTGTAAATCTCCCAACAGCCAAATGTAAAAGCAGCAAACATCTCGCTGTATGTCCCACATCCAAAGTGCCAAGAGAGAGCTTGCTCTCCCTGTCTTTGAGTACTGTTTGCACTGTCCCGGTTACCTCTTTGCTAACATTCTCTTCAGAGCTGCTGTGAAACCAGGAACCACGTGGAGAAGGCACCCACACTGAAAATGACTAGAAGGAACATTGGGTTTCTTTTCATTGTCTCTGACATAGGGTTTCACTGTCCAGGGAAAGTATCTGCTAACACCCTGCAGAGCGCTGTACCCAATACACAGAAACGTCTTGTGGTATCTCCCACATGGAAAGTGCCAGGAGGGAAAAGTGGGGATTATGCTTAGACTTTCTCGGAACTGCTTCAAATCAACTAGATATCTTTGTGCTGTAAATCTCCCAACAGCCAAATGTAAAAGCAGCAAACATCTCGCTGTATGTCCCACATCCAAAGTGCCAAGAGAGAGCTTGCTCTCCCTGTCTTTGAGTACTGTTTGCACTGTCCCGGTTACCTCTTTGCTAACATTCTCTTCAGAGCTGCTGTGAAACCAGGAACCACGTGGAGAAGGCACCCACACTGAAAATGACTAGAAGGAACATTGGGGCTTCTTTTCATTGTCTCTGACATAGGGTTTCACTGTCCCGGGAAAATCTCTGCTAACACCCTGCAGAGCGCTGTACCCAATACACAGAAACGTCTTGCGGTATCTCCCACATGGAAAGTGCCAGGAGGGAAAAGTGGGGATTATGCTTAGACTTTCTCGGAACTGCTTCAAATCAACTAGATATCTTTGTGCTGTAAATCTCCCAACAGCCAAATGTAAAAGCAGCAAACATCTCGCTGTATGTCCCACATCCAAAGTGCCAAGAGAGAGCTTGCTCTCCCTGTCTTTGAGTACTGTTTGCACTGTCCCGGTTACCTCTTTGCTAACATTCTCTTCAGAGCTGCTGTGAAACCAGGAACCATGTGGAGAAGGCACCCACACTGAAAATGACTAGAAGGAACATTGGGGCTTCTTTTCATTGTCTCTGACATAGGGTTTCACTGTCCCGGGAAAATCTCTGCTAACACCCTGCAGAGCGCTGTACCCAATACACAGAAACGTCTTGCGGTATCTCCCACATGGAAAGTGCCAGGAGGGAAAAGTGGGGATTATGCTTAGACTTTCTCGGAACTGCTTCAAATCAACTAGATATCTTTGTGCTGTAAATCTCCCAACAGCCAAATGTAAAAGCAGCAAACATCTCGCTGTATGTCCCACATCCAAAGTGCCAAGAGAGAGCTTGCTCTCCCTGTCTTTGAGTACTGTTTGCACTGTCCCGGTTACCTCTTTGCTAACATTCTCTTCAGAGCTGCTGTGAAACCAGGAACCACGTGGAGAAGGCACCCACACTGAAAATGACTAGAAGGAACATTGGGGCTTCTTTTCATTGTCTCTGACATAGGGTTTCACTGTCCCGGGAAAATCTCTGCTAACACCCTGCAGAGCGCTGTACCCAATACACAGAAACGTCTTGCGGTATCTCCCACCTGGAAAGTGCCAGGAGGGAAAAGTGGGGATTATGCTTAGACTTTCTCGGAACTGCTTCAAATCAACTAGATATCTTTGTGCTGTAAATCTCCCAACAGCCAAATGTAAAAGCAGCAAACATCTCGCTGTATGTCCCACATCCAAAGTGCCAAGAGAGAGCTTGCTCTCCCTGTCTTTGAGTACTGTTTGCACTGTCCCGGTTACCTCTTTGCTAACATTCTCTTCAGAGCTGCTGTGAAACCAGGAACCACGTGGAGAAGGCACCCACACTGAAAATGACTAGAAGGAAAATTGGGGCTTCTTTTCATTGTCTCTGACATAGGGTTTCACTGTCCAGGGAAAGTCTCTGCTAACACCCTGCAGAGCGCTGTACCCAATACACAGAAACGTCTTGCGGTATCTCCCACCTGGAAAGTGCCAGGAGGGAAAAGTGGGGATTATGCTTAGACTTTCTCGGAACTGCTTCAAATCAACTAGATATCTTTGTGCTGTAAATCTCCCAACAGCCAAATGTAAAAGCAGCAAACATCTCGCTGTATGTCCCACATCCAAAGTGCCAAGAGAGAGCTTGCTCTCCCTGTCTTTGAGTACTGTTTGCACTGTCCCGGTTACCTCTTTGCTAACATTCTCTTCAGAGCTGCTGTGAAACCAGGAACCACGTGGAGAAGGCACCCACACTGAAAATGACTAGAAGGAACATTGGGGCTTCTTTTCATTGTCTCTGACATAGGGTTTCACTGTCCCGGGAAAGTCTCTGCTAACACCCTGCAGAGCGCTGTACCCAATACACAGAAACGTCTTGCGGTATCTCCCACATGGAAAGTGCCAGGAGGGAAAAGTGGGGATTATGCTTAGACTTTCTCGGAACTGCTTCAAATCAACTAGATATCTTTGTGCTGTAAATCTCCCAACAGCCAAATGTAAAAGCAGCAAACATCTCGCTGTATGTCCCACATCCAAAGTGCCAAGAGAGAGCTTGCTCTCCCTGTCTTTGAGTACTGTTTGCACTGTCCCGGTTACCTCTTTGCTAACATTCTCTTCAGAGCTGCAGTGAAACCAGGAACCACGTGGAGAAGGCACCCACACTGAAAATGACTAGAAGGAACATTGGGGCTTCTTTTCATTGTCTCTGACATAGGGTTTCACTGTCCAGGGAAAGTCTCTGCTAACACCCTGCAGAGCGCTGTACCCAATACACAGAAACGTCTTGCGGTATCTCCCACATGGAAAGTGCCAGGAGGGAAAAGTGGGGATTATGCTTAGACTTTCTCGGAACTGCTTCAAATCAACTAGATATCTTTGTGCTGTAAATCTCCCAACAGCCAAATGTAAAAGCAGCAAACATCTCGCTGTATGTCCCACATCCAAAGTGCCAAGAGAGAGCTTGCTCTCCCTGTCTTTGAGTACTGTTTGCACTGTCCCGGTTACCTCTTTGCTAACATTCTCTTCAGAGCTGCTGTGAAACCAGGAACCACGTGGAGAAGGCACCCACACTGAAAATGACTAGAAGGAACATTGGGTTTCTTTTCATTGTCTCTGACATAGGGTTTCACTGTCCAGGGAAAGTATCTGCTAACACCCTGCAGAGCGCTGTACCCAATACACAGAAACGTCTTGTGGTATCTCCCACATGGAAAGTGCCAGGAGGGAAAAGTGGGGATTATGCTTAGACTTTCTCGGAACTGCTTCAAATCAACTAGATATCTTTGTGCTGTAAATCTCCCAACAGCCAAATGTAAAAGCAGCAAACATCTCGCTGTATGTCCCACATCCAAAGTGCCAAGAGAGAGCTTGCTCTCCCTGTCTTTGAGTACTGTTTGCACTGTCCCGGTTACCTCTTTGCTAACATTCTCTTCAGAGCTGCTGTGAAACCAGGAACCACGTGGAGAAGGCACCCACACTGAAAATGACTAGAAGGAACATTGGGGCTTCTTTTCATTGTCTCTGACATAGGGTTTCACTGTCCCGGGAAAATCTCTGCTAACACCCTGCAGAGCGCTGTACCCAATACACAGAAACGTCTTGCGGTATCTCCCACATGGAAAGTGCCAGGAGGGAAAAGTGGGGATTATGCTTAGACTTTCTCGGAACTGCTTCAAATCAACTAGATATCTTTGTGCTGTAAATCTCCCAACAGCCAAATGTAAAAGCAGCAAACATCTCGCTGTATGTCCCACATCCAAAGTGCCAAGAGAGAGCTTGCTCTCCCTGTCTTTGAGTACTGTTTGCACTGTCCCGGTTACCTCTTTGCTAACATTCTCTTCAGAGCTGCTGTGAAACCAGGAACCACGTGGAGAAGGCACCCACACTGAAAATGACTAGAAGGAAAATTGGGGCTTCTTTTCATTGTCTCTGACATAGGGTTTCACTGTCCCGGGAAAATCTCTGCTAACACCCTGCAGAGCGCTGTACCCAATACACAGAAACGTCTTGCGGTATCTCCCACATGGAAAGTGCCAGGAGGGAGAAGTGGGGATTATGCTTAGACTTTCTCGGAACTGCTTCAAATCAACTAGATATCTTTGTGCTGTAAATCTCCCAACAGCCAAATGTAAAAGCAGCAAACATCTCGCTGTATGTCCCACATCCAAAGTGCCAAGAGAGAGCTTGCTCTCCCTGTCTTTGAGTACTGTTTGCACTGTCCCGGTTACCTCTTTGCTAACATTCTCTTCAGAGCTGCTGTGAAACCAGGAAACACGGGGAGAAGGCACCCACACTGAAAATGACTAGAAGGAACATTGGGGCTTCTTTTCATTGTCTCTGACATAGGGTTTCACTGTCCCGGGAAAGTCTCTGCTAACACCCTGCAGAGCGCTGTACCCAATACACAGAAACGTCTTGCGGTATCTCCCACATGGAAAGTGCCAGGAGGGAAAAGTGGGGATTATGCTTAGACTTTCTCGGAACTGCTTCAAATCAACTAGATATCTTTGTGCTGTAAATCTCCCAACAGCCAAATGTAAAAGCAGCAAACATCTCGCTGTATGTCCCACATCCAAAGTGCCAAGAGAGAGCTTGCTCTCCCTGTCTTTGAGTACTGTTTGCACTGTCCCGGTTACCTCTTTGCTAACATTCTCTTCAGAGCTGCAGTGAAACCAGGAACCACATGGAGAAGGCACCCACACTGAATATGCCTGGAGGGAACGTTGGGGCTTCTTCTCCGTGTCTCTGACATAGGGTTTCACTGTCCCGGGAAAGTCTCTGCTAACACCCTGCAGAGCGGTGTACCCAATACACAGAAACGTCTTGCGGTATCTCCCACATGGAAAGTGCCAGGAGGGAGAAGCAGGGATTATGCTTAGACTTTCTCGGAACTGCTTCAAATCAACTAGATATCTTTGTGCTGTAAATCTCCCAACAGCCAAATGTAAAAGCAGCAAACATCTCGCTGTATGTCCCACATCCAAAGTGCCAAGAGAGAGCTTGCTCTCCCTGTCTTTGAGTACTGTTTGCACTGTCCCGGTTACCTCTTTGCTAACATTCTCTTCAGAGCTGCAGTGAAACCAGGAACCACGTGGAGAAGGCACCCACACTGAAAATGACTAGAAGGAACATTGGGGCTTCTTTTCATTGTCTCTGACATAGGGTTTCACTGTCCCGGGAAAGTCTCTGCTAACACCCTGCAGAGCGCTGTACCCAATACACAGAAACGTCTTGCGGTATCTCCCACCTGGAAAGTGCCAGGAGGGAGAAGCAGGGATTATGCTTAGACTTTCTCGGAACTGCTTCAAATCAACTAGATATCTTTCTGCTGTAAATCTCCCAACAGCCAAATGTAAAAGCAGCAAACATCTCGCTGTATGTCCCACATCCAAAGTGCCAAGAGAGAGCTTGCTCTCCCTGTCTTTGAGTACTGTTTGCACTGTCCCGGTTACCTCTTTGCTAACATTCTCTTCAGAGCTGCTGTGAAACCAGGAACCACGTGGAGAAGGCACCCACACTGAAAATGACTAGAAGGAACATTGGGGCTTCTTTTCATTGTCTCTGACATAGGGTTTCACTGTCCCGGGAAAGTCTCTGCTAACACCCTGCAGAGCGCTGTACCCAATACACAGAAACGTCTTGCGGTATCTCCCACCTGGAAAGTGCCAGGAGGGAAAAGTGGGGATTATGCTTAGACTTTCTCGGAACTGCTTCAAATCAACTAGATATCTTTGTGCTGTAAATCTCCCAACAGCCAAATGTAAAAGCAGCAAACATCTCGCTGTATGTCCCACATCCAAAGTGCCAAGAGAGAGCTTGCTCTCCCTGTCTTTGAGTACTGTTTGCACTGTCCCGGTTACCTCTTTGCTAACATTCTCTTCAGAGCTGCAGTGAAACCAGGAACCACATGGAGAAGGCACCCACACTGAAAATGCCTGGAGGGAACGTTGGGGCTTCTTCTCCGTGTCTCTGACATAGGGTTTCACTGTCCCGGGAAAGTCTCTGCTAACACCCTGCAGAGCGGTGTACCCAATACACAGAAACGTCTTGCGGTATCTCCCACATGGAAAGTGCCAGGAGGGAGAAGCAGGGATTATGCTTAGACTTTCTCGGAACTGCTTCAAATCAACTAGATATCTTTGTGCTGTAAATCTCCCAACAGCCAAATGTAAAAGCAGCAAACATCTCGCTGTATGTCCCACATCCAAAGTGCCAAGAGAGAGCTTGCTCTCCCTGTCTTTGAGTACTGTTTGCACTGTCCCGGTTACCTCTTTGCTAACATTCTCTTCAGAGCTGCAGTGAAACCAGGAACCACGTGGAGAAGGCACCCACACTGAAAATGACTAGAAGGAACATTGGGGCTTCTTTTCATTGTCTCTGACATAGGGTTTCACTGTCCCGGGAAAGTCTCTGCTAACACCCTGCAGAGCGCTGTACCCAATACACAGAAACGTCTTGCGGTATCTCCCACCTGGAAAGTGCCAGGAGGGAGAAGCAGGGATTATGCTTAGACTTTCTCGGAACTGCTTCAAATCAACTAGATATCTTTCTGCTGTAAATCTCCCAACAGCCAAATGTAAAAGCAGCAAACATCTCGCTGTATGTCCCACATCCAAAGTGCCAAGAGAGAGCTTGCTCTCCCTGTCTTTGAGTACTGTTTGCACTGTCCCGGTTACCTCTTTGCTAACATTCTCTTCAGAGCTGCTGTGAAACCAGGAACCACGTGGAGAAGGCACCCACACTGAAAATGACTAGAAGGAACATTGGGGCTTCTTTTCATTGTCTCTGACATAGGGTTTCACTGTCCCGGGAAAGTCTCTGCTAACACCCTGCAGAGCGCTGTACCCAATACACAGAAACGTCTTGCGGTATCTCCCACCTGGAAAGTGCCAGGAGGGAAAAGTGGGGATTATGCTTAGACTTTCTCGGAACTGCTTCAAATCAACTAGATATCTTTGTGCTGTAAATCTCCCAACAGCCAAATGTAAAAGCAGCAAACATCTCGCTGTATGTCCCACATCCAAAGTGCCAAGAGAGAGCTTGCTCTCCCTGTCTTTGAGTACTGTTTGCACTGTCCCGGTTACCTCTTTGCTAACATTCTCTTCAGAGCTGCAGTGAAACCAGGAACCACGTGGAGAAGGCACCCACACTGAAAATGACTAGAAGGAACATTGGGGCTTCTTTTCATTGTCTCTGACATAGGGTTTCACTGTCCCGGGAAAATCTCTGCTAACACCCTGCAGAGCGCTGTACCCAATACACAGAAACGTCTTGCGGTATCTCCCACATGGAAAGTGCCAGGAGGGAAAAGTGGGGATTATGCTTAGACTTTCTCGGAACTGCTTCAAATCAACTAGATATCTTTGTGCTGTAAATCTCCCAACAGCCAAATGTAAAAGCAGCAAACATCTCGCTGTATGTCCCACATCCAAAGTGCCAAGAGAGAGCTTGCTCTCCCTGTCTTTGAGTACTGTTTGCACTGTCCCGGTTACCTCTTTGCTAACATTCTCTTCAGAGCTGCTGTGAAACCAGGAACCACGTGGAGAAGGCACCCACACTGAAAATGACTAGAAGGAACATTGGGGCTTCTTTTCATTGTCTCTGACATAGGGTTTCACTGTCCCGGGAAAATCTCTGCTAACACCCTGCAGAGCGCTGTACCCAATACACAGAAACGTCTTGCGGTATCTCCCACATGGAAAGTGCCAGGAGGGAAAAGTGGGGATTATGCTTAGACTTTCTCGGAACTGCTTCAAATCAACTAGATATCTTTGTGCTGTAAATCTCCCAACAGCCAAATGTAAAAGCAGCAAACATCTCGCTGTATGTCCCACATCCAAAGTGCCAAGAGAGAGCTTGCTCTCCCTGTCTTTGAGTACTGTTTGCACTGTCCCGGTTACCTCTTTGCTACCATTCTCTTCAGAGCTGCTGTGAAACCAGGAACCACGTGGAGAAGGCACCCACACTGAAAATGACTAGAAGGAACATTGGGGCTTCTTTTCATTGTCTCTGACATAGGGTTTCACTGTCCCGGGAAAGTCTCTGCTAACACCCTGCAGAGCGCTGTACCCAATACACAGAAACGTCTTGCGGTATCTCCCACCTGGAAAGTGCCAGGAGGGAAAAGTGGGGATTATGCTTAGACTTTCTCGGAACTGCTTCAAATCAACTAGATATCTTTGTGCTGTAAATCTCCCAACAGCCAAATGTAAAAGCAGCAAACATCTCGCTGTATGTCCCACATCCAAAGTGCCAAGAGAGAGCTTGCTCTCCCTGTCTTTGAGTACTGTTTGCACTGTCCCGGTTACCTCTTTGCTAACATTCTCTTCAGAGCTGCTGTGAAACCAGGAACCACGTGGAGAAGGCACCCACACTGAAAATGCCTGGAGGGAACGTTGGGGCTTCTTCTCCGTGTCTCTGACATAGGGTTTCACTGTCCCGGAAAGTCTCTGCTAACACCCTGCAGAGCGCTGTACCCAATACACAGAAACATCTTGCGGTATCTCCCACATGGAAAGTGCCAGGAGGGAGAAGCAGGGATTATGCTTAGACTTTCTCGGAACTGCTTCAAATCAACTAGATATCTTTGTGCTGTAAATCTCCCAACAGCCAAATGTAAAAGCAGCAAACATCTCGCTGTATGTCCCACATCCAAAGTGCCAAGAGAGAGCTTGCTCTCCCTGTCTTTGAGTACTGTTTGCACTGTCCCGGTTACCTCTTTGCTAACATTCTCTTCAGAGCTGCAGTGAAACCAGGAACGACGTGGAGAAGGCACCCACACTGAAAATGACTAGAAGGAACATTGGGGCTTCTTTTCATTGTCTCTGACATAGGGTTTCACTGTCCCGGGAAAATCTCTGCTAACACCCTGCAGAGCGCTGTACCCAATACACAGAAACGTCTTGCGGTATCTCCCACATGGAAAGTGCCAGGAGGGAGAAGTAGGGATTATGCTTAGACTTTCTCGGAACTGCTTCAAATCAACTAGATATCTTTGTGCTGTAAATCTCCCAACAGCCAAATGTAAAAGTAGCAAACATCTCGGTGTATGTCCCACATCCAAAGTGCCAAGAGAGAGCTTGCTCTCCCTGTCTTTGAGTACTGTTTGCACTGTCCCGGTTACCTCTTTGCTAACATTCTCTTCAGAGCTGCAGTGAAACCAGGAAACACGTGGAGAAGGCACCCACACTGAAAATGACTAGAAGGAACATTGGGGCTTCTTTTCATTGTCTCTGACATAGGGTTTCACTGTCCAGGGAAAGTCTCTGCTAACACCCTGCAGAGCGCTGTACCCAATACACAGAAACATCTTGCGGTATCTCCCACATGGAAAGTGCCAGGAGGGAAAAGTGGGGATTATGCTTAGACTTTCTCGGAACTGCTTCAAATCAACTAGATATCTTTGTGCTGTAAATCTCCCAACAGCCAAATGTAAAAGCAGCAAACATCTCGCTGTATGTCCCACATCCAAAGTGCCAAGAGAGAGCTTGCTCTCCCTGTCTTTGAGTACTGTTTGCACTGTCCCGGTTACCTCTTTGCTAACATTCTCTTCAGAGCTGCTGTGAAACCAGGAACCACATGGAGAAGGCACCCACACTGAAAATGCCTGGAGGGAACGTTGGGGCTTCTTTTCATTGTCTCTGACATAGGGTTTCACTGTCCCGGGAAAATCTCTGCTAACACCCTGCAGAGCGCTGTACCCAATACACAGAAACATCTTGCGGTATCTCCCACATGGAAAGTGCCAGGAGGGAGAAGTGGGGATTATGCTTAGACTTTCTCGGAACTGCTTCAAATCAACTAGATATCTTTGTGCTGTAAATCTCCCAACAGCCAAATGTAAAAGCAGCAAACATCTCGCTGTATGTCCCACATCCAAAGTGCCAAGAGAGAGCTTGCTCTCCCTGTCTTTGAGTACTGTTTGCACTGTCCCGGTTACCTCTTTGCTAACATTCTCTTCAGAGCTGCAGTGAAACCAGGAACCACGTGGAGAAGGCACCCACACTGAAAATGACTAGAAGGAACATTGGGGCTTCTTTTCATTGTCTCTGACATAGGGTTTCACTGTCCCGGGAAAGTCTCTGCTAACACCCTGCAGAGCGCTGTACCCAATACACAGAAACGTCTTGCGGTATCTCCCACATGGAAAGTGCCAGGAGGGAGAAGCAGGGATTATGCTTAGACTTTCTCGGAACTGCTTCAAATCAACTAGATATCTTTGTGCTGTAAATCTCCCAACAGCCAAATGTAAAAGCAGCAAACATCTCGCTGTATGTCCCACATCCAAAGTGCCAAGAGAGAGCTTGCTCTCCCTGTCTTTGAGTACTGTTTGCACTGTCCCGGTTACCTCTTTGCTAACATTCTCTTCAGAGCTGCAGTGAAACCAGGAACCACGTGGAGAAGGCACCCACACTGAAAATGACTGGGAGGAACATTGGGGCTTCTTTTCATTGTCTCTGACATAGGGTTTCACTGTCCCGGGAAAGTCTCTGCTAACACCCTGCAGAGCGCTGTACCCAATATACAGAAACGTCTTGCGGTATCTCCCACATGGAAAGTGCCAGGAGGGAGAAGTGGGGATTATGCTTAGACTTTCTCGGAACTGCTTCAAATCAACTAGATATCTTTGTGCTGTAAATCTCCCAACAGCCAAATGTAAAAGCAGCAAACATCTCGCTGTATGTCCCACATCCAAAGTGCCAAGAGAGAGCTTGCTCTCCCTGTCTTTGAGTACTGTTTGCACTGTCCCGGTTACCTCTTTGCTAACATTCTCTTCAGAGCTGCTGTGAAACCAGGAACCACGGGGAGAAGGCACCCACACTGAAAATGACTAGAAGGAACATTGGGGCTTCTTTTCATTGTCTCTGACATAGGGTTTCACTGTCCCGGGAAAATCTCTGCTAACACCCTGCAGAGCGCTGTACCCAATACACAGAAACGTCTTGCGGTATCTCCCACATGGAAAGTGCCAGGAGGGAAAAGTGGGGATTATGCTTAGACTTTCTCGGAACTGCTTCAAATCAACTAGATATCTTTGTGCTGTAAATCTCCCAACAGCCAAATGTAAAAGCAGCAAACATCTCGCTGTATGTCCCACATCCAAAGTGCCAAGAGAGAGCTTGCTCTCTCTGTCTTTGAGTACTGTTTGCACTGTCCCGGTTACCTCTTTGCTAACATTCTCTTCAGAGCTGCAGTGAAACCAGGAACCACGTGGAGAAGGCACCCACACTGAAAATGCCTGGAGGGAACGTTGGGGCTTCTTCTCCGTGTCTCTGACATAGGGTTTCACTGTCCAGGGAAAGTCTCTGCTAACACCCTGCAGAGCGGTGTACCCAATACACAGAAACGTCTTGCGGTATCTCCCACCTGGAAAGTGCCAGGAGGGAGAAGTGGGGATTATGCTTAGACTTTCTCGGAACTGCTTCAAATCAACTAGATATCTTTGTGCTGTAAATCTCCCAACAGCCAAATGTAAAAGCAGCAAACATCTCGCTGTATGTCCCACATCCAAAGTGCCAAGAGAGAGCTTGCTCTCCCTGTCTTTGAGTACTGTTTGCACTGTCCCGGTTACCTCTTTGCTAACATTCTCTTCAGAGCTGCTGTGAAACCAGGAACCACGTGGAGAAGGCACCCACACTG
Organism: Chroicocephalus ridibundus; assembly: GCF_963924245.1. Taxonomy (NCBI): domain Eukaryota; kingdom Metazoa; phylum Chordata; class Aves; order Charadriiformes; family Laridae; genus Chroicocephalus; species Chroicocephalus ridibundus. Next base: position 1,041,297 of record NW_026961432.1, read on the forward strand.
AAAATGACTAGAAGGAACATTGGGGCTTCTTTTCATTGTCTCTGACATAGGGTTTCACTGTCCCGGGAAAGTCTCTGCTAACACCCTGCAGAGCGCTGTACCCAATACACAGAAACGTCTTGCGGTATCTCCCACATGGAAAGTGCCAGGAGGGAGAAGCAGGGATTATGCTTAGACTTTCTCGGAACTGCTTCAAATCAACTAGATATCTTTGTGCTGTAAATCTCCCAACAGCCAAATGTAAAAGCAGCAAACATCTCGCTGTATGTCCCACATCCAAAGTGCCAAGAGAGAGCTTGCTCTCCCTGTCTTTGAGTACTGTTTGCACTGTCCCGGTTACCTCTTTGCTAACATTCTCTTCAGAGCTGCAGTGAAACCAGGAACCACGTGGAGAAGGCACCCACACTGAAAATGACTAGGAGGAACATTGGGGCTTCTTTTCATTGTCTCTGACATAGGGTTTCACTGTCCCGGGAAAGTCTCTGCTAACACCCTGCAGAGCGCTGTACCCAATATACAGAAACGTCTTGCGGTATCTCCCACATGGAAAGTGCCAGGAGGGAGAAGTGGGGATTATGCTTAGACTTTCTCGGAACTGCTTCAAATCAACTAGATATCTTTGTGCTGTAAATCTCCCAACAGCCAAATGTAAAAGCAGCAAACATCTCGCTGTATGTCCCACATCCAAAGTGCCAAGAGAGAGCTTGCTCTCCCTGTCTTTGAGTACTGTTTGCACTGTCCCGGTTACCTCTTTGCTAACATTCTCTTCAGAGCTGCAGTGAAACCAGGAACCACGTGGAGAAGGCACCCACACTGAAAATGCCTGGAGGGAACGTTGGGGCTTCTTCTCCGTGTCTCTGACATAGGGTTTCACTGTCCAGGGAAAGTCTCTGCTAACACCCTGCAGAGCGGTGTACCCAATACACAGAAACGTCTTGCGGTATCTCCCACCTGGAAAGTGCCAGGAGGGAGAAGTGGGGATTATGCTTAGACTTTCTCGGAACTGCTTCAAATCAACTAGATATCTTTGTGCTGTAAATCTCCCAACAGCCAAATGTAAAAGCAGCAAACATCTCGCTGTATGTCCCACATCCAAAGTGCCAAGAGAGAGCTTGCTCTCCCTGTCTTTGAGTACTGTTTGCACTGTCCCGGTTACCTCTTTGCTAACATTCTCTTCAGAGCTGCTGTGAAACCAGGAACCACGTGGAGAAGGCACCCACACTGAAAATGCCTGGAGGGAACGTTGGGGCTTCTTTTCATTGTCTCTGACATAGGGTTTCACTGTCCAGGGAAAGTCTCTGCTAACACCCTGCAGAGCGCTGTACCCAATACACAGAAACGTCTTGCGGTATCTCCCACCTGGAAAGTGCCAGGAGGGAGAAGCGGGGATTATGCTTAGACTTTCTCCGAACTGCTTCAAATCAACTAGATATCTTTGTGCTGTAAATCTCCCAACAGCCAAATGTAAAAGCAGCAAACATCTTGCTGTATGTCCCACATCCAAAGTGCCAAGAGAGAGCTTGCTCTCCCTGTCTTTGAGTACTGTTTGCACTGTCCCGGTTACCTCTTTGCTAACATTCTCTTCAGAGCTGCTGTGAAACCAGGAACCACGTGGAGAAGGCACCCACACTGAAAATGACTAGAAGGAACATTGGGGCTTCTTTTCATTGTCTCTGACATAGGGTTTCACTGTCCAGGGAAAGTCTCTGCTAACACCCTGCAGAGCGCTGTACCCAATACACAGAAACGTCTTGCGGTATCTCCCACCTGGAAAGTGCCAGGAGGGAAAAGTGGGGATTATGCTTAGACTTTCTCGGAACTGCTTCAAATCAACTAGATATCTTTGTGCTGTAAATCTCCCAACAGCCAAATGTAAAAGCAGCAAACATCTCGCTGTATGTCCCACATCCAAAGTGCCAAGAGAGAGCTTGCTCTCCCTGTCTTTGAGTACTGTTTGCACTGTCCCGGTTACCTCTTTGCTAACATTCTCTTCAGAGCTGCTGTGAAACCAGGAACCACGTGGAGAAGGCACCCACACTGAAAATGACTAGAAGGAACATTGGGGCTTCTTTTCATTGTCTCTGACATAGGGTTTCACTGTCCCGGGAAAATCTCTGCTAACACCCTGCAGAGCGCTGTACCCAATACACAGAAACGTCTTGCGGTATCTCCCACATGGGAAATGCCAGGAGGGAAAAGTGGGGATTATGCTTAGACTTTCTCGGAACTGCTTCAAATCAACTAGATATCTTTGTGCTGTAAATCTCCCAACAGCCAAATGTAAAAGCAGCAAACATCTCGCTGTATGTTCCACATCCAAAGTGCCAAGAGAGAGCTTGCTCTCCCTGTCTTTGAGTACTGTTTGCACTGTCCCGGTTACCTCTTTGCTAACATTCTCTTCAGAGATGCTGTGAAACCAGGAACCACGTGGAGAAGGCACCCACACTGAAAATGCCTGGAGGGAACGTTGGGGCTTCTTTTCATTGTCTCTGACATAGGGTTTCACTGTCCAGGGAAAGTCTCTGCTAACACCCTGCAGAGCGGTGTACCCAATACACAGAAAAGTCTTGCGGTATCTCCCACCTGGAAAGTGCCAGGAGGGAGAAGTGGGGATTATGCTTAGACTTTCTCGGAACTGCTTCAAATCAACTAGATATCTTTGTGCTGTAAATCTCCCAACAGCCAAATGTAAAAGCAGCAAACATCTCGCTGTATGTCCCACATCCAAAGTGCCAAGAGAGAGCTTGCTCTCCCTGTCTTTGAGTACTGTTTGCACTGTCCCGGTTACCTCTTTGCTAACATTCTCTTCAGAGCTGCAGTGAAACCAGGAACCACGTGGAGAAGGCACCCACACTGAAAATGACTAGAAGGAACTTTGGGGCTTCTTTTCATTGTCTCTGACATAGGGTTTCACTGTCCCGGGAAAGTCTCTGCTAACACCCTGCAGAGCGCTGTACCCAATACACAGAAACATCTTGCGGTATCTCCCACATGGAAAGTGCCAGGAGGGAAAAGTGGGGATTATGCTTAGACTTTCTCGGAACTGCTTCAAATCAACTAGATATCTTTGTGCTGTAAATCTCCCAACAGCCAAATGTAAAAGCAGCAAACATCTCGCTGTATGTCCCACATCCAAAGTGCCAAGAGAGAGCTTGCTCTCCCTGTCTTTGAGTACTGTTTGCACTGTCCCGGTTACCTCTTTGCTAACATTCTCTTCAGAGCTGCAGTGAAACCAGGAACCACGTGGAGAAGGCACCCACACTGAAAATGCCTGGAGGGAACGTTGGGGCTTCTTTTCATTGTCTCTGACATAGGGTTTCACTGTCCAGGGAAAGTCTCTGCTAACACCCTGCAGAGCGGTGTACCCAATATACAGAAACGTCTTGCGGTATCTCCCACCTGGAAAGTGCCAGGAGGGTGAAGCGGGGATTATGCTTAGACTTTCTCGGAACTGCTTCAAATCAACTAGATATCTTTGTGCTGTAAATCTCCCAACAGCCAAATGTAAAAGCAGCAAACATCTCGCTGTATGTCCCACATCCAAAGTGCCAAGAGAGAGCTTGCTCTCCCTGTCTTTGAGTACTGTTTGCACTGTCCCGGTTACCTCTTTGCTAACATTCTCTTCAGAGCTGCTGTGAAACCAGGAACCACGTGGAGAAGGCACCCACACTGAAAATGACTAGAAGGAACATTGGGGCTTCTTTTCATTGTCTCTGACATAGGGTTTCACTGTCCCGGGAAAATCTCTGCTAACACCCTGCAGAGCGCTGTACCCAATACACAGAAACGTCTTGCGGTATCTCCCACATGGAAAGTGCCAGGAGGGAAAAGTGGGGATTATGCTTAGACTTTCTTGGAACTGCTTCAAATCAACTAGATATCTTTGTGCTGTAAATCTCCCAACAGCCAAATGTAAAAGCAGCAAACATCTCGCTGTATGTCCCACATCCAAAGTGCCAAGAGAGAGCTTGCTCTCCCTGTCTTTGAGTACTGTTTGCACTGTCCCGGTTACCTCTTTGCTAACATTCTCTTCAGAGATGCTGTGAAACCAGGAACCACGTGGAGAAGGCACCCACACTGAAAATGCCTGGAGGGAACGTTGGGGCTTCTTCTCCGTGTCTCTGACATAGGGTTTCACTGTCCCGGGAAAGTCTCTGCTAACACCCTGCAGAGCGCTGTACCCAATACACAGAAACGTCTTGCGGTATCTCCCACATGGAAAGTGCCAGGAGGGAGAAGTGGGGATTATGTTTAGACTTTCTCGGAACTGCTTCAAATCAACTAGATATCTTTGTGCTGTAAATCTCCCAACAGCCAAATGTAAAAGCAGCAAACATCTCGCTGTATGTTCCACATCCAAAGTGCCAAGAGAGAGCTTGCTCTCCCTGTCTTTGAGTACTGTTTGCACTGTCCCGGTTACCTCTTTGCTAACATTCTCTTCAGAGCTGCTGTGAAACCAGGAACCACGTGGAGAAGGCACCCACACTGAAAATGACTAGAAGGAACATTGGGGCTTCTTTTCATTGTCTCTGACATAGGGTTTCACTGTCCCGGGAAAATCTCTGCTAACACCCTGCAGAGCGCTGTACCCAATACACAGAAACGTCTTGCGGTATCTCCCACATGGAAAGTGCCAGGAGGGAGAAGTAGGGATTATGCTTAGACTTTCTCGGAACTGCTTCAAATCAACTAGATATCTTTGTGCTGTAAATCTCCCAACAGCCAAATGTAAAAGCAGCAAACATCTCGCTGTATGTCCCACATCCAAAGTGCCAAGAGAGAGCTTGCTCTCCCTGTCTTTGAGTACTGTTTGCACTGTCCCGGTTACCTCTTTGCTAACATTCTCTTCAGAGCTGCTGTGAAACCAGGAACCACGTGGAGAAGGCACCCACACTGAAAATGACTAGAAGGAACATTGGGGCTTCTTTTCATTGTCTCTGACATAGGGTTTCACTGTCCCGGGAAAATCTCTGCTAACACCCTGCAGAGCGCTGTACCCAATACACAGAAACGTCTTGCGGTATCTCCCACATGGAAAGTGCCAGGAGGGAAAAGTGGGGATTATGCTTAGACTTTCTCGGAACTGCTTCAAATCAACTAGATATCTTTGTGCTGTAAATCTCCCAACAGCCAAATGTAAAAGCAGCAAACATCTCGCTGTATGTCCCACATCCAAAGTGCCAAGAGAGAGCTTGCTCTCCCTGTCTTTGAGTACTGTTTGCACTGTCCCGGTTACCTCTTTGCTAACATTCTCTTCAGAGCTGCAGTGAAACCAGGAACCACGTGGAGAAGGCACCCACACTGAAAATGACTAGAAGGAACATTGGGGCTTCTTTTCATTGTCTCTGACATAGGGTTTCACTGTCCCGGGAAAGTCTCTGCTAACACCCTGCAGAGCGCTGTACCCAATACACAGAAACATCTTGCGGTATCTCCCACATGGAAAGTGCCAGGAGGGAAAAGTGGGGATTATGCTTAGACTTTCTCGGAACTGCTTCAAATCAACTAGATATCTTTGTGCTGTAAATCTCCCAACAGCCAAATGTAAAAGCAGCAAACATCTCGCTGTATGTCCCACATCCAAAGTGCCAAGAGAGAGCTTGCTCTCCCTGTCTTTGAGTACTGTTTGCACTGTCCCGGTTACCTCTTTGCTAACATTCTCTTCAGAGCTGCTGTGAAACCAGGAACCACGTGGAGAAGGCACCCACACTGAAAATGACTAGAAGGAACATTGGGGCTTCTTTTCATTGTCTCTGACATAGGGTTTCACTGTCCCGGGAAAATCTCTGCTAACACCCTGCAGAGCGCTGTACCCAATACACAGAAACATCTTGCGGTATCTCCCACATGGAAAGTGCCAGGAGGGAAAAGTGGGGATTATGCTTAGACTTTCTCGGAACTGCTTCAAATCAACTAGATATCTTTGTGCTGTAAATCTCCCAACAGCCAAATGTAAAAGCAGCAAACATCTCGCTGTATGTCCCACATCCAAAGTGCCAAGAGAGAGCTTGCTCTCCCTGTCTTTGAGTACTGTTTGCACTGTCCCGGTTACCTCTTTGCTAACATTCTCTTCAGAGCTGCAGTGAAACCAGGAACCACGTGGAGAAGGCACCCACACTGAAAATGACTAGAAGGAACATTGGGGCTTCTTTTCATTGTCTCTGACATAGGGTTTCACTGTCCCGGGAAAATCTCTGCTAACACCCTGCAGAGCGCTGTACCCAATACACAGAAACATCTTGCGGTATCTCCCACATGGAAAGTGCCAGGAGGGAAAAGTGGGGATTATGTTTAGACTTTCTCGGAACTGCTTCAAATCAACTAGATATCTTTGTGCTGTAAATCTCCCAACAGCCAAATGTAAAAGCAGCAAACATCTCGCTGTATGTCCCACATCCAAAGTGCCAAGAGAGAGCTTGCTCTCCCTGTCTTTGAGTACTGTTTGCACTGTCCCGGTTACCTCTTTGCTAACATTCTCTTCAGAGCTGCTGTGAAACCAGGAACCACGTGGAGAAGGCACCCACACTGAAAATGACTAGAAGGAACATTGGGGCTTCTTTTCATTGTCTCTGACATAGGGTTTCACTGTCCCGGGAAAATCTCTGCTAACACCCTGCAGAGCGCTGTACCCAATACACAGAAACGTCTTGCGGTATCTCCCACATGGAAAGTGCCAGGAGGGAAAAGTGGGGATTATGCTTAGACTTTCTTGGAACTGCTTCAAATCAACTAGATATCTTTGTGCTGTAAATCTCCCAACAGCCAAATGTAAAAGCAGCAAACATCTCGCTGTATGTCCCACATCCAAAGTGCCAAGAGAGAGCTTGCTCTCCCTGTCTTTGAGTACTGTTTGCACTGTCCCGGTTACCTCTTTGCTAACATTCTCTTCAGAGATGCTGTGAAACCAGGAACCACGTGGAGAAGGCACCCACACTGAAAATGCCTGGAGGGAACGTTGGGGCTTCTTCTCCGTGTCTCTGACATAGGGTTTCACTGTCCCGGGAAAGTCTCTGCTAACACCCTGCAGAGCGCTGTACCCAATACACAGAAACGTCTTGCGGTATCTCCCACATGGAAAGTGCCAGGAGGGAGAAGTGGGGATTATGTTTAGACTTTCTCGGAACTGCTTCAAATCAACTAGATATCTTTGTGCTGTAAATCTCCCAACAGCCAAATGTAAAAGCAGCAAACATCTCGCTGTATGTTCCACATCCAAAGTGCCAAGAGAGAGCTTGCTCTCCCTGTCTTTGAGTACTGTTTGCACTGTCCCGGTTACCTCTTTGCTAACATTCTCTTCAGAGCTGCTGTGAAACCAGGAACCACGTGGAGAAGGCACCCACACTGAAAATGACTAGAAGGAACATTGGGGCTTCTTTTCATTGTCTCTGACATAGGGTTTCACTGTCCCGGGAAAATCTCTGCTAACACCCTGCAGAGCGCTGTACCCAATACACAGAAACGTCTTGCGGTATCTCCCACATGGAAAGTGCCAGGAGGGAGAAGTAGGGATTATGCTTAGACTTTCTCGGAACTGCTTCAAATCAACTAGATATCTTTGTGCTGTAAATCTCCCAACAGCCAAATGTAAAAGCAGCAAACATCTCGCTGTATGTCCCACATCCAAAGTGCCAAGAGAGAGCTTGCTCTCCCTGTCTTTGAGTACTGTTTGCACTGTCCCGGTTACCTCTTTGCTAACATTCTCTTCAGAGCTGCTGTGAAACCAGGAACCACGTGGAGAAGGCACCCACACTGAAAATGACTAGAAGGAACATTGGGGCTTCTTTTCATTGTCTCTGACATAGGGTTTCACTGTCCCGGGAAAATCTCTGCTAACACCCTGCAGAGCGCTGTACCCAATACACAGAAACGTCTTGCGGTATCTCCCACATGGAAAGTGCCAGGAGGGAAAAGTGGGGATTATGCTTAGACTTTCTCGGAACTGCTTCAAATCAACTAGATATCTTTGTGCTGTAAATCTCCCAACAGCCAAATGTAAAAGCAGCAAACATCTCGCTGTATGTCCCACATCCAAAGTGCCAAGAGAGAGCTTGCTCTCCCTGTCTTTGAGTACTGTTTGCACTGTCCCGGTTACCTCTTTGCTAACATTCTCTTCAGAGCTGCAGTGAAACCAGGAACCACGTGGAGAAGGCACCCACACTGAAAATGACTAGAAGGAACATTGGGGCTTCTTTTCATTGTCTCTGACATAGGGTTTCACTGTCCCGGGAAAGTCTCTGCTAACACCCTGCAGAGCGCTGTACCCAATACACAGAAACATCTTGCGGTATCTCCCACATGGAAAGTGCCAGGAGGGAAAAGTGGGGATTATGCTTAGACTTTCTCGGAACTGCTTCAAATCAACTAGATATCTTTGTGCTGTAAATCTCCCAACAGCCAAATGTAAAAGCAGCAAACATCTCGCTGTATGTCCCACATCCAAAGTGCCAAGAGAGAGCTTGCTCTCCCTGTCTTTGAGTACTGTTTGCACTGTCCCGGTTACCTCTTTGCTAACATTCTCTTCAGAGCTGCTGTGAAACCAGGAACCACGTGGAGAAGGCACCCACACTGAAAATGACTAGAAGGAACATTGGGGCTTCTTTTCATTGTCTCTGACATAGGGTTTCACTGTCCCGGGAAAATCTCTGCTAACACCCTGCAGAGCGCTGTACCCAATACACAGAAACATCTTGCGGTATCTCCCACATGGAAAGTGCCAGGAGGGAAAAGTGGGGATTATGCTTAGACTTTCTCGGAACTGCTTCAAATCAACTAGATATCTTTGTGCTGTAAATCTCCCAACAGCCAAATGTAAAAGCAGCAAACATCTCGCTGTATGTCCCACATCCAAAGTGCCAAGAGAGAGCTTGCTCTCCCTGTCTTTGAGTACTGTTTGCACTGTCCCGGTTACCTCTTTGCTAACATTCTCTTCAGAGCTGCAGTGAAACCAGGAACCACGTGGAGAAGGCACCCACACTGAAAATGACTAGAAGGAACATTGGGGCTTCTTTTCATTGTCTCTGACATAGGGTTTCACTGTCCCGGGAAAATCTCTGCTAACACCCTGCAGAGCGCTGTACCCAATACACAGAAACATCTTGCGGTATCTCCCACATGGAAAGTGCCAGGAGGGAAAAGTGGGGATTATGTTTAGACTTTCTCGGAACTGCTTCAAATCAACTAGATATCTTTGTGCTGTAAATCTCCCAACAGCCAAATGTAAAAGCAGCAAACATCTCGCTGTATGTTCCACATCCAAAGTGCCAAGAGAGAGCTTGCTCTCTCTGTCTTTGAGTACTGTTTGCACTGTCCCGGTTACCTCTTTTCTAACATTCTCTTCAGAGCTGCTGTGAAACCAGGAACCACGTGGAGAAGGCACCCACACTGAAAATGACTAGAAGGAACATTGGGGCTTCTTTTCATTGTCTCTGACATAGGGTTTCACTGTCCCGGGAAAGTCTCTGCTAACACCCTGCAGAGCGGTGTACCCAATATACAGAAACGTCTTGCGGTATCTCCCACCTGGAAAGTGCCAGGAGGGAGAAGTGGGGATTATGCTTAGACTTTCTCGGTACTGCTTCAAATCAACTAGATATCTTTGTGCTGTAAATCTCCCAACAGCCAAATGTAAAAGCAGCAAACATCTCGCTGTATGTCCCACATCCAAAGTGCCAAGAGAGAGCTTGCTCTCCCTGTCTTTGAGTACTGTTTGCACTGTCCCGGTTACCTCTTTGCTAACATTCTCTTCAGAGCTGCTGTGAAACCAGGAACCACGTGGAGAAGGCACCCACACTGAAAATGACTAGAAGGAACATTGGGGCTTCTTTTCATTGTCTCTGACATAGGGTTTCACTGTCCAGGGAAAGTCTCTGCTAACACCCTGCAGAGCGCTGTACCCAATACACAGAAACGTCTTGCGGTATCTCCCACATGGAAAGTGCCAGGAGGGAAAAGTGGGGATTATGTTTAGACTTTCTCGGAACTGCTTCAAATCAACTAGATATCTTTGTGCTGTAAATCTCCCAACAGCCAAATGTAAAAGCAGCAAACATCTCGCTGTATGTCCCACATCCAAAGTGCCAAGAGAGAGCTTGCTCTCCCTGTCTTTGAGTACTGTTTGCACTGTCCCGGTTACCTCTTTGCTAACATTCTCTTCAGAGCTGCTGTGAAACCAGGAACCACGTGGAGAAGGCACCCACACTGAAAATGACTAGAAGGAACATTGGGGCTTCTTTTCATTGTCTCTGACATAGGGTTTCACTGTCCCGGGAAAATCTCTGCTAACACCCTGCAGAGCGCTGTACCCAATACACAGAAACATCTTGCGGTATCTCCCACATGGAAAGGGCCAGGAGGGAAAAGTGGGGATTATGCTTAGACTTTCTCGGAACTGCTTCAAATCAACTAGATATCTTTGTGCTGTAAATCTCCCAACAGCCAAATGTAAAAGCAGCAAACATCTCGCTGTATGTCCCACATCCAAAGTGCCAAGAGAGAGCTTGCTCTCCCTGTCTTTGAGTACTGTTTGCACTGTCCCGGTTACCTCTTTGCTAACATTCTCTTCAGAGCTGCTGTGAAACCAGGAACCACGTGGAGAAGGCACCCACACTGAAAATGCCTGGAGGGAATGTTGGGGCTTCTTCTCCGTGCCTCTGACATAGGGTTTCACTGTCCCGGGAAAGTCTCTGCTAACACCCTGCAGAGCGCTGTACCCAATACACAGAAACGTCTTGCGGTATCTCCCACATGGAAAGTGCCAGGAGGGAGAAGTAGGGATTATGCTTAGACTTTCTCGGAACTGCTTCAAATCAACTAGATATCTTTGTGCTGTAAATCTCCCAACAGCCAAATGTAAAAGCAGCAAACATCTCGCTGTATGTCCCACATCCAAAGTGCCAAGAGAGAGCTTGCTCTCCCTGTCTTTGAGTACTGTTTGCACTGTCCCGGTTACCTCTTTGCTAACATTCTCTTCAGAGCTGCTGTGAAACCAGGAACCACGTGGAGAAGGCACCCACACTGAAAATGACTAGAAGGAACATTGGGGCTTCTTTTCATTGTCTCTGACATAGGGTTTCACTGTCCCGGGAAAATCTCTGCTAACACCCTGCAGAGCGCTGTACCCAATACACAGAAACGTCTTGCGGTATCTCCCACATGGAAAGTGCCAGGAGGGAAAAGTGGGGATTATGCTTAGACTTTCTCGGAACTGCTTCAAATCAACTAGATATCTTTGTGCTGTAAATCTCCCAACAGCCAAATGTAAAAGCAGCAAACATCTCGCTGTATGTCCCACATCCAAAGTGCCAAGAGAGAGCTTGCTCTCCCTGTCTTTGAGTACTGTTTGCACTGTCCCGGTTACCTCTTTGCTAACATTCTCTTCAGAGCTGCTGTGAAACCAGGAACCACGTGGAGAAGGCACCCACACTGAAAATGACTAGAAGGAACATTGGGGCTTCTTTTCATTGTCTCTGACATAGGGTTTCACTGTCCCGGGAAAGTCTCTGCTAACACCCTGCAGAGCGCTGTACCCAATACACAGAAACATCTTGCGGTATCTCCCACATGGAAAGTGCCAGGAGGGAAAAGTGGGGATTATGCTTAGACTTTCTCGGAACTGCTTCAAATCAACTAGATATCTTTGTGCTGTAAATCTCCCAACAGCCAAATGTAAAAGCAGCAAACATCTCGCTGTATGTCCCACATCCAAAGTGCCAAGAGAGAGCTTGCTCTCCCTGTCTTTGAGTACTGTTTGCACTGTCCCGGTTACCTCTTTGCTAACATTCTCTTCAGAGCTGCTGTGAAACCAGGAACCACGTGGAGAAGGCACCCACACTGAAAATGACTAGAAGGAACATTGGGGCTTCTTTTCATTGTCTCTGACATAGGGTTTCACTGTCCCGGGAAAATCTCTGCTAACACCCTGCAGAGCGCTGTACCCAATACACAGAAACGTCTTGCGGTATCGCCCACATGGAAAGTGCCAGGAGGGAAAAGTGGGGATTATGCTTAGACTTTCTCGGAACTGCTTCAAATCAACTAGATATCTTTGTGCTGTAAATCTCCCAACAGCCAAATGTAAAAGCAGCAAACATCTCGCTGTATGTCCCACATCCAAAGTGCCAAGAGAGAGCTTGCTCTCCCTGTCTTTGAGTACTGTTTGCACTGTCCCGGTTACCTCTTTGCTAACATTCTCTTCAGAGCTGCTGTGAAACCAGGAACCACGTGGAGAAGGCACCCACACTGAAAATGACTAGAAGGAACATTGGGGCTTCTTTTCATTGTCTCTGACATAGGGTTTCACTGTCCCGGGAAAATCTCTGCTAACACCCTGCAGAGCGCTGTACCCAATACACAGAAACGTCTTGCGGTATCGCCCACATGGAAAGTGCCAGGAGGGAAAAGTGGGGATTATGCTTAGACTTTCTCGGAACTGCTTCAAATCAACTAGATATCTTTGTGCTGTAAATCTCCCAACAGCCAAATGTAAAAGCAGCAAACATCTCGCTGTATGTCCCACATCCAAAGTGCCAAGAGAGAGCTTGCTCTCCCTGTCTTTGAGTACTGTTTGCACTGTCCCGGTTACCTCTTTGCTAACATTCTCTTCAGAGCTGCTGTGAAACCAGGAACCACGTGGAGAAGGCACCCACACTGAAAATGACTAGAAGGAACATTGGGGCTTCTTTTCATTGTCTCTGACATAGGGTTTCACTGTCCAGGGAAAGTCTCTGCTAACACCCTGCAGAGCGCTGTACCCAATACACAGAAACATCTTGCGGTATCTCCCACATGGAAAGTGCCAGGAGGGAAAAGTGGGGATTATGCTTAGACTTTCTCGGAACTGCTTCAAATCAACTAGATATCTTTGTGCTGTAAATCTCCCAACAGCCAAATGTAAAAGCAGCAAACATCTCGCTGTATGTCCCACATCCAAAGTGCCAAGAGAGAGCTTGCTCTCCCTGTCTTTGAGTACTGTTTGCACTGTCCCGGTTACCTCTTTGCTAACATTCTCTTCAGAGCTGCTGTGAAACCAGGAACCACATGGAGAAGGCACCCACACTGAAAATGCCTGGAGGGAACGTTGGGGCTTCTTCTCCGTGTCTCTGACATAGGGTTTCACTGTCCCAGGAAAGTCTCTGCTAACACCCTGCAGAGCGCTGTACCCAATACACAGAAACGTCTTGCGGTATCTCCCACATGGAAAGTGCCAGGAGGGAGAAGCAGGGATTATGCTTAGACTTTCTCGGAACTGCTTCAAATCAACTAGATATCTTTGTGCTGTAAATCTCCCAACAGCCAAATGTAAAAGCAGCAAACATCTCGCTGTATGTCCCACATCCAAAGTGCCAAGAGAGAGCTTGCTCTCCCTGTCTTTGAGTACTGTTTGCACTGTCCCGGTTACCTCTTTGCTAACATTCTCTTCAGAGCTGCAGTGAAACCAGGAACCACGTGGAGAAGGCACCCACACTGAAAATGACTAGAAGGAACATTGGGGCTTCTTTTCATTGTCTCTGACATAGGGTTTCACTGTCCCGGGAAAATCTCTGCTAACACCCTGCAGAGCGCTGTACCCAATACACAGAAACGTCTTGCGGTATCTCCCACATGGAAAGTGCCAGGAGGGAAAAGTGGGGATTATGCTTAGACTTTCTCGGAACTGCTTCAAATCAACTAGATATCTTTGTGCTGTAAATCTCCCAACAGCCAAATGTAAAAGCAGCAAACATCTCGCTGTATGTCCCACATCCAAAGTGCCAAGAGAGAGCTTGCTCTCCCTGTCTTTGAGTACTGTTTGCACTGTCCCGGTTACCTCTTTGCTAACATTCTCTTCAGAGCTGCAGTGAAACCAGGAACCACATGGAGAAGGCACCTACACTGAAAATGCCTGGAGGGAACGTTGGGGCTTCTTTTCATTGTCTCTGACATAGGGTTTCACTGTCCCGGGAAAGTCTCTGCTAACACCCTGCAGAGCGGTGTACACAATATACAGAAACGTCTTGCGGTATCTCCCACATGGAAAGTGCCAGGAGGGAAAAGTGGGGATTATGCTTAGACTTTCTCGGAACTGCTTCAAATCAACTAGATATCTTTGTGCTGTAAATCTCCCAACAGCCAAATGTAAAAGCAGCAAACATCTCGCTGTATGTCCCACATCCAAAGTGCCAAGAGAGAGCTTGCTCTCTCTGTCTTTGAGTACTGTTTGCACTGTCCCGGTTACCTCTTTGCTAACATTCTCTTCAGAGCTGCAGTGAAACCAGGAACCACGGGGAGAAGGCACCCACACTGAAAATGACTAGAAGGAACGTTGGGGCTTCTTTTCATTGTCTCTGACATAGGGTTTCACTGTCCAGGGAAAGTCTCTGCTAACACCCTGCAGAGCGCTGTACCCAATACACAGAAACGTCTTGCGGTATCTCCCACATGGAAACTGCCAGGAGGGAAAAGTGGGGATTATGCTTAGACTTTCTCGGAACTGCTTCAAATCAACTAGATATCTTTGTGCTGTAAATCTCCCAACAGCCAAATGTAAAAGCAGCAAACATCTCGCTGTATGTCCCACATCCAAAGTGCCAAGAGAGAGCTTGCTCTCCCTGTCTTTGAGTACTGTTTGCACTGTCCCGGTTACCTCTTTGCTAACATTCTCTTCAGAGCTGCTGTGAAACCAGGAACCACGTGGAGAAGGCACCCACACTGAAAATGACTAGAAGGAACATTGGGGCTTCTTTTCATTGTCTCTGACATAGGGTTTCACTGTCCCGGGAAAATCTCCGCTAACACCCTGCAGAGCGCTGTACCCAATACACAGAAACGTCTTGCGGTATCTCCCACATGGAAAGTGCCAGGAGGGAAAAGTGGGGATTATGCTTAGACTTTCTCGGAACTGCTTCAAATCAACTAGATATCTTTGTGCTGTAAATCTCCCAACAGCCAAATGTAAAAGCAGCAAACATCTCGCTGTATGTCCCACATCCAAAGTGCCAAGAGAGAGCTTGCTCTCCCTGTCTTTGAGTACTGTTTGCACTGTCCCGGTTACCTCTTTGCTAACATTCTCTTCAGAGCTGCAGTGAAACCAGGAACCACGTGGAGAAGGCACCCACACTGAAAATGACTAGAAGGAACATTGGGGCTTCTTTTCATTGTCTCTGACATAGGGTTTCACTGTCCCGGGAAAGTCTCTGCTAACACCCTGCAGAGCGCTGTACCCAATACACAGAAACGTCTTGCGGTATCTCCCACATGGAAAGTGCCAGGAGGGAGAAGCAGGGATTATGCTTAGACTTTCTCGGAACTGCTTCAAATCAACTAGATATCTTTGTGCTGTAAATCTCCCAACAGCCAAATGTAAAAGCAGCAAACATCTCGCTGTATGTTCCACATCCAAAGTGCCAAGAGAGAGCTTGCTCTCCCTGTCTTTGAGTACTGTTTGCACTGTCCCGGTTACCTCTTTTCTAACATTCTCTTCAGAGCTGCTGTGAAACCAGGAACCACGTGGAGAAGGCACCCACACTGAAAATGACTAGAAGGAACATTGGGGCTTCTTTTCATTGTCTCTGACATAGGGTTTCACTGTCCAGGGAAAGTCTCTGCTAACACCCTGCAGAGCGCTGTACCCAATACACAGAAACATCTTGCGGTATCTCCCACATGGAAAGTGCCAGGAGGGAAAAGTGGGGATTATGCTTAGACTTTCTCGGAACTGCTTCAAATCAACTAGATATCTTTGTGCTGTAAATCTCCCAACAGCCAAATGTAAAAGCAGCAAACATCTCGCTGTATGTCCCACATCCAAAGTGCCAAGAGAGAGCTTGCTCTCCCTGTCTTTGAGTACTGTTTGCACTGTCCCGGTTACCTCTTTGCTAACATTCTCTTCAGAGCTGCTGTGAAACCAGGAACCACATGGAGAAGGCACCCACACTGAAAATGCCTGGAGGGAACGTTGGGGCTTCTTCTCCGTGTCTCTGACATAGGGTTTCACTGTCCCGGGAAAGTCTCTGCTAACACCCTGCAGAGCGCTGTACCCAATACACAGAAACGTCTTGCGGTATCTCCCACATGGAAAGTGCCAGGAGGGAGAAGCAGGGATTATGCTTAGACTTTCTCGGAACTGCTTCAAATCAACTAGATATCTTTGTGCTGTAAATCTCCCAACAGCCAAATGTAAAAGCAGCAAACATCTCGCTGTATGTCCCACATCCAAAGTGCCAAGAGAGAGCTTGCTCTCCCTGTCTTTGAGTACTGTTTGCACTGTCCCGGTTACCTCTTTGCTAACATTCTCTTCAGAGCTGCAGTGAAACCAGGAACCACGTGGAGAAGGCACCCACACTGAAAATGACTAGAAGGAACATTGGGGCTTCTTTTCATTGTCTCTGACATAGGGTTTCACTGTCCCGGGAAAATCTCTGCTAACACCCTGCAGAGCGCTGTACCCAATACACAGAAACGTCTTGCGGTATCTCCCACATGGAAAGTGCCAGGAGGGAAAAGTGGGGATTATGCTTAGACTTTCTCGGAACTGCTTCAAATCAACTAGATATCTTTGTGCTGTAAATCTCCCAACAGCCAAATGTAAAAGCAGCAAACATCTCGCTGTATGTCCCACATCCAAAGTGCCAAGAGAGAGCTTGCTCTCCCTGTCTTTGAGTACTGTTTGCACTGTCCCGGTTACCTCTTTGCTAACATTCTCTTCAGAGCTGCAGTGAAACCAGGAACCACATGGAGAAGGCACCTACACTGAAAATGCCTGGAGGGAACGTTGGGGCTTCTTTTCATTGTCTCTGACATAGGGTTTCACTGTCCCGGGAAAGTCTCTGCTAACACCCTGCAGAGCGCTGTACCCAATATACAGAAACGTCTTGCGGTATCTCCCACATGGAAAGTGCCAGGAGGGAAAAGTGGGGATTATGCTTAGACTTTCTCGGAACTGCTTCAAATCAACTAGATATCTTTGTGCTGTAAATCTCCCAACAGCCAAATGTAAAAGCAGCAAACATCTCGCTGTATGTCCCACATCCAAAGTGCCAAGAGAGAGCTTGCTCTCCCTGTCTTTGAGTACTGTTTGCACTGTCCCGGTTACCTCTTTGCTAACATTCTCTTCAGAGCTGCTGTGAAACCAGGAACCACGTGGAGAAGGCACCCACACTGAAAATGACTAGAAGGAACATTGGGGCTTCTTTTCATTGTCTCTGACATAGGGTTTCACTGTCCCGGGAAAATCTCCGCTAACACCCTGCAGAGCGCTGTACCCAATACACAGAAACGTCTTGCGGTATCTCCCACATGGAAAGTGCCAGGAGGGAAAAGTGGGGATTATGCTTAGACTTTCTCGGAACTGCTTCAAATCAACTAGATATCTTTGTGCTGTAAATCTCCCAACAGCCAAATGTAAAAGCAGCAAACATCTCGCTGTATGTCCCACATCCAAAGTGCCAAGAGAGAGCTTGCTCTCCCTGTCTTTGAGTACTGTTTGCACTGTCCCGGTTACCTCTTTGCTAACATTCTCTTCAGAGCTGCAGTGAAACCAGGAACCACGTGGAGAAGGCACCCACACTGAAAATGACTAGAAGGAACATTGGGGCTTCTTTTCATTGTCTCTGACATAGGGTTTCACTGTCCCGGGAAAGTCTCTGCTAACACCCTGCAGAGCGCTGTACCCAATACACAGAAACGTCTTGCGGTATCTCCCACATGGAAAGTGCCAGGAGGGAGAAGCAGGGATTATGCTTAGACTTTCTCGGAACTGCTTCAAATCAACTAGATATCTTTGTGCTGTAAATCTCCCAACAGCCAAATGTAAAAGCAGCAAACATCTCGCTGTATGTTCCACATCCAAAGTGCCAAGAGAGAGCTTGCTCTCCCTGTCTTTGAGTACTGTTTGCACTGTCCCGGTTACCTCTTTTCTAACATTCTCTTCAGAGCTGCTGTGAAACCAGGAACCACGTGGAGAAGGCACCCACACTGAAAATGACTAGAAGGAACATTGGGGCTTCTTTTCATTGTCTCTGACATAGGGTTTCACTGTCCCGGGAAAGCCTCTGCTAACACCCTGCAGAGCGGTGTACCCAATATACAGAAACGTCTTGCGGTATCTCCCACCTGGAAAGTGCCAGGAGGGAGAAGTGGGGATTATGCTTAGACTTTCTCGGAACTGCTTCAAATCAACTAGATATCTTTGTGCTGTAAATCTCCCAACAGCCAAATGTAAAAGCAGCAAACATCTCGCTGTATGTCCCACATCCAAAGTGCCAAGAGAGAGCTTGCTCTCCCTGTCTTTGAGTACTGTTTGCACTGTCCCGGTTACCTCTTTGCTAACATTCTCTTCAGAGCTGCTGTGAAACCAGGAACCACGTGGAGAAGGCACCCACACTGAAAATGACTAGAAGGAACATTGGGGCTTCTTTTCATTGTCTCTGACATAGGGTTTCACTGTCCCGGGAAAGTCTCTGCTAACACCCTGCAGAGCGCTGTACCCAATACACAGAAACATCTTGCGGTATCTCCCACATGGAAAGTGCCAGGAGGGAAAAGTGGGGATTATGCTTAGACTTTCTCGGAACTGCTTCAAATCAACTAGATATCTTTGTGCTGTAAATCTCCCAACAGACAAATGTAAAAGCAGCAAACATCTCGCTGTATGTCCCACATCCAAAGTGCCAAGAGAGAGCTTGCTCTCCCTGTCTTTGAGTACTGTTTGCACTGTCCCGGTTACCTCTTTGCTAACATTCTCTTCAGAGCTGCAGTGAAACCAGGAACCACGTGGAGAAGGCACCCACACTGAAAATGACTAGAAGGAACATTGGGGCTTCTTTTCATTGTCTCTGACATAGGGTTTCACTGTCCCGGGAAAGTCTCTGCTAACACCCTGCAGAGCGCTGTACCCAATACACAGAAACGTCTTGCGGTATCTCCCACATGGAAAGTGCCAGGAGGGAAAAGTGGGGATTATGCTTAGACTTTCTCGGAACTGCTTCAAATCAACTAGATATCTTTGTGCTGTAAATCTCCCAACAGCCAAATGTAAAAGCAGCAAACATCTCGCTGTATGTCCCACATCCAAAGTGCCAAGAGAGAGCTTGCTTTCCCTGTCTTTGAGTACTGTTTGCACTGTCCCGGTTACCTCTTTGCTAACATTCTCTTCAGAGCTGCTGTGAAACCAGGAACCACATGGAGAAGGCACCCACACTGAAAGTGCCTGGAAGGAACGTTGGGGCTTCTTCTCAGTGTCTCTGACATAGGGTTTCACTGTCCCGGGAAAGTCTCTGCTAACACCCTGCAGAGCGCTGTACCCAATACACAGAAACGTCTTGCGGTATCTCCCACATGGAAAGTGCCAGGAGGGAAAACTAGGGATTATGCTTAGACTTTCTCGGAACTGCTTCAAATCAACTAGATATCTTTGTGCTGTAAATCTCCCAACAGCCAAATGTAAAAGCAGCAAACATCTCGCTGTATGTTCCACATCCAAAGTGCCAAGAGAGAGCTTGCTCTCCCTGTCTTTGAGTACTGTTTGCACTGTCCCGGTTACCTCTTTTCTAACATTCTCTTCAGAGCTGCTGTGAAACCAGGAACCACGTGGAGAAGGCACCCACACTGAAAATGACTAGAAGGAACATTGGGGCTTCTTTTCATTGTCTCTGACATAGGGTTTCACTGTCCCGGGAAAGCCTCTGCTAACACCCTGCAGAGCGCTGTACCCAATACACAGAAACGTCTTGCGGTATCTCCCACCTGGAAAGTGCCAGGAGGGAGAAGTGGGGATTATGCTTAGACTTTCTCGGAACTGCTTCAAATCAACTAGATATCTTTGTGCTGTAAATCTCCCAACAGCCAAATGTAAAAGCAGCAAACATCTCGCTGTATGTCCCACATCCAAAGTGCCAAGAGAGAGCTTGCTCTCCCTGTCTTTGAGTACTGTTTGCACTGTCCCGGTTACCTCTTTGCTAACATTCTCTTCAGAGCTGCTGTGAAACCAGGAACCACGTGGAGAAGGCACCCACACTGAAAATGACTAGAAGGAACATTGGGGCTTCTTTTCATTGTCTCTGACATAGGGTTTCACTGTCCCGGGAAAGTCTCTGCTAACACCCTGCAGAGCGCTGTACCCAATACACAGAAACATCTTGCGGTATCTCCCACATGGAAAGTGCCAGGAGGGAAAAGTGGGGATTATGCTTAGACTTTCTCGGAACTGCTTCAAATCAACTAGATATCTTTGTGCTGTAAATCTCCCAACAGCCAAATGTAAAAGCAGCAAACATCTCGCTGTATGTCCCACATCCAAAGTGCCAAGAGAGAGCTTGCTCTCCCTGTCTTTGAGTACTGTTTGCACTGTCCCGGTTACCTCTTTGCTAACATTCTCTTCAGAGCTGCAGTGAAACCAGGAACCACGTGGAGAAGGCACCCACACTGAAAATGACTAGAAGGAACATTGGGGCTTCTTTTCATTGTCTCTGACATAGGGTTTCACTGTCCCGGGAAAGTCTCTGCTAACACCCTGCAGAGCGCTGTACCCAATACACAGAAACGTCTTGCGGTATCTCCCACATGGAAAGTGCCAGGAGGGAAAAGTGGGGATTATGTTTAGACTTTCTCGGAACTGCTTCAAATCAACTAGATATCTTTGTGCTGTAAATCTCCCAACAGCCAAATGTAAAAGCAGCAAACATCTCGCTGTATGTCCCACATCCAAAGTGCCAAGAGAGAGCTTGCTTTCCCTGTCTTTGAGTACTGTTTGCACTGTCCCGGTTACCTCTTTGCTAACATTCTCTTCAGAGCTGCTGTGAAACCAGGAACCACATGGAGAAGGCACCCACACTGAAAGTGCCTGGAAGGAACGTTGGGGCTTCTTCTCAGTGTCTCTGACATAGGGTTTCACTGTCCCGGGAAAGTCTCTGCTAACACCCTGCAGAGCGCTGTACCCAATACACAGAAACGTCTTGCGGTATCTCCCACATGGAAAGTGCCAGGAGGGAAAACTAGGGATTATGCTTAGACTTTCTCGGAACTGCTTCAAATCAACTAGATATCTTTGTGCTGTAAATCTCCCAACAGCCAAATGTAAAAGCAGCAAACATCTCGCTGTATGTCCCACATCCAAAGTGCCAAGAGAGAGCTTGCTCTCCCTGTCTTTGAGTACTGTTTGCACTGTCCCGGTTACCTCTTTGCTAACATTCTCTTCAGAGCTGCAGTGAAACCAGGAACCACGTGGAGAAGGCACCCACACTGAAAATGACTAGAAGGAACATTGGGGCTTCTTTTCATTGTCTCTGACATAGGGTTTCACTGTCCCGGGAAAGTCTCTGCTAACACCCTGCAGAGCGCTGTACCCAATACACAGAAACGTCTTGCGGTATCTCCCACCTGGAAAGTGCCAGGAGGGAGAAGTGGGGATTATGCTTAGACTTTCTCGGAACTGCTTCAAATCAACTAGATATCTTTGTGCTGTAAATCTCCCAACAGCCAAATGTAAAAGCAGCAAACATCTCGCTGTATATCCCACATCCAAAGTGCCAAGAGAGAGCTTGCTTTCCCTGTCTTTGAGTACTGTTTGCACTGTCCCGGTTACCTCTTTGCTAACATTCTCTTCAGAGCTGCTGTGAAACCAGGAACCACATGGAGAAGGCACCCACACTGAAAGTGCCTGGAAGGAACGTTGGGGCTTCTTCTCAGTGTCTCTGACATAGGGTTTCACTGTCCCGGGAAAGTCTCTGCTAACACCCTGCAGAGCGCTGTACCCAATACACAGAAACGTCTTGCGGTATCTCCCACATGGAAAGTGCCAGGAGGGAAAAGTGGGGATTATGCTTAGACTTTCTCGGAACTGCTTCAAATCAACTAGATATCTTTGTGCTGTAAATCTCCCAACAGCCAAATGTAAAAGCAGCAAACATCTCGCTGTATGTCCCACATCCAAAGTGCCAAGAGAGAGCTTGCTCTCCCTGTCTTTGAGTACTGTTTGCACTGTCCCGGTTACCTCTTTGCTAACATTCTCTTCAGAGCTGCAGTGAAACCAGGAACCACGTGGAGAAGGCACCCACACTGAAAATGACTAGAAGGAACATTGGGGCTTCTTTTCATTGTCTCTGACATAGGGTTTCACTGTCCAGGGAAAGTCTCTGCTAACACCCTGCAGAGCGCTGTACCCAATACACAGAAACGTCTTGCGGTATCTCCCACCTGGAAAGTGCCAGGAGGGAAAAGTGGGGATTATGTTTAGACTTTCTCGGAACTGCTTCAAATCAACTAGATATCTTTGTGCTGTAAATCTCCCAACAGCCAAATGTAAAAGCAGCAAACATCTCGCTGTATGTCCCACATCCAAAGTGCCAAGAGAGAGCTTGCTCTCCCTGTCTTTGAGTACTGTTTGCACTGTTTGCACTTGTTTGCAAATGGCCATATGTCTGTTCATGGGTCCCACGCCCAAAGAGTCAGCAGGGAAAACTAGGCCTTGTTCTAAAGCTCTTTGGAACCGCTTGCGTAGCCCCACACAACTGGGGGCTGCAGTCTTGCCATGTGTGTGGGGCTATGCAAGCGGTTCCCAAAGAGCTTTAGAACAAGGCCTAGTTTTCCCTGCTGACTCTTTGGGCGTGGGACCCATCAACAGACATATGGCCATTTTTGTGCCTGGCGCGGCGCCAAGTGGGAAAGGGTGGTTTTGAGGCTGAAAGTGCCAAAAAACCCTGCAGCCCGCAGCTGTGTGGGGCTACGCAAGCGGTTCCCAAAGAGCTTTAGAACAAGGCCTAGTTTTCCCTGCTGGCTCTTTGGGCGTGGGACCAGTCTCCAGCCATATGGCCATTTTTGTGCCTGGCGCGGCGCCAAGTGGGAAAGGGTGTTTTTGAGGCTGAAGGCAGCAGGAAAGCCTGCAGCCCGCAGGTGTGTGGGGCTACGCAAGCGGTTCCCAAAGAGCTTTAGAACAAGGCATAGTTTTCCCTGCTGGCTCTTTGGGCGTGGGACCAAGCTCCAGCCATATGGCAATTTTTGTGCCTGGCGTGGCGCCAAGTGGGAAAGGGTGTTTTTGAGGCTGAAGGCAGCAGGAAAGCCTGCAGCCCCCAGGTGTGTGGGGCTACGCAAGCCGTTCCCAAAGAGCTTTAAAACAAGGCATAGTTTTCCCTGCTGGCTCTTTGGGCGTTGGACCCATCTCCAGACATATGGCCATTTTGGGGCTTGGCGCGGCGACAAGTGGGAAAGGGTGGTTTTGAGGCTGAAGGCAGCAGGAAAGCCTGCAGACCGCAGGTGTGTGGGGCTATGCAAGCGGTTCCCAAAGAGCTTTAGAACAAGGCCTAATTTTCCCTGCTGGCTCTTTGCGCGTGGGACCAGTTTCTAGCCATATGGTCATTTTTGTGCCTGGCGCGGCGCCAAGTGGGAAAGGGTGGTTTTGAGGCTGAAGGCAGCAGGAAAGCCTGCAGCCCCCAGGTGTGTGGGGCTACGCAAGCGGTTCCCAAAGAGCTTTAGAAAAAGGCATAGTATTCCCTGCTGGCTCTTTGGGCGTGGGACCCATCAACAGACATATGGCCATTTTTGTGCCTGGTGCGTCCACAAGTGGGAAAGGGTGGTTTTGATGCTGAAAGTGCCAAAAAAGCCTACAGCCCGCAGGTGTGTAGGGCTACGCAAGCGGTTCCCAAAGAGCTTTAGAACAAGGCCTAGTTTTCCCTGCTGACTCTTTGGGCGTGGGACCCATCAACAGACATATGGCCATTTTTGTGCCTGGTGCGGCCAGAAGGGGGAATAGGTGGTTTTGAGGCTGAAAGTGCCAAAAAAGCCTGCAGCCCGCAGCTGTGTGGGGCTACGCAAGCGGTTCCCAAAGAGCTTTAGAACAAGGCCTAGTTTTCCCTGCTGGCTCTTTGGGCGTGGGACCAGTCTCCAGCCATATGGCCATTTTTGTGCCTGGCGCGGCGCCAAGTGGGAAAGGGTGTTTTTGAGGCTGAAGGCAGCAGGAAAGCCTGCAGCCCCCAGGTCCATGGGGCTACGCAAGAGGTTCCCAAAGAGCTTTAGAACAAGGCATAGTTTTCCCTGCTGGCTGTTTGGGCGTGGGACCAGTCTCCAGACATATGGCCATTTTTGTGCCTGGCGCGGCGACAAGTGGGGAAGGGTGGTTTTGAGGCTGAAGGCAGCAGGAAAGCCTGCAGCCCCCAGTTGTGTGGGGCTACGCAAGCGGTTCCCAAAGAGCTTTAGAACAAGGCCTAGTTTTCCCTGCTGGCTCTTTGGGCGTGTGACCAAGCTCCAGCCATATGGCAATTTTTGGGCCTGGCGCGGCGCAAAGTGGGAAAGGGTGTTTTTGAGGCTGAAGGCAGCAGGAAAGCCTGCAGCCCCCAGGTGTGTGGGGCTACGCAAGCCGTTCCCAAAGAGCTTTAAAACAAGGCATAGTTTTCCCTGCTGGCTCGTTGGGCGTTGGACCCATCTCCAGACATATGGCCATTTTGGGGCTTGGCGCGGCGCCAAGTGGGAAAGGGTGGTTTTGAGGCTGAAGGCAGCAGGAAAGCCTGCAGCCCCCATGTGTGTGGGGCTACGCAAGCGGTTCCCAAAGAGCTTTAGAACAAGGCCTAGTATTCCCTGCTGGCTCTTTGGGCGTGGGACCCATCAACAGACATATGGCCATTTTTGTGCCTGGTGCGGCCACAAGTGGGAAAGGGTGGTTTTGATGCTGAAAGTGCCAAAAAAGCCTGCAGCCCGCAGGTGTGTAGGGCTACGCAAGCGGTTCCCAAAGAGCTTTAGAACAAGGCCTAGTTTTCCCTGCTGGCTCTTTGGGTGTGGGACCAGTCTCCAGCCATGTGGCCATTTTTGTGCCTGGCGCGGCGCCAAGTGGGAAAGGATGGTTTTGAGGCTGAAGGCAGCAGGAAAGCCTGCAGCCCCCAGTTGTGTGGGGCTACGCAAGCGGTTCCCAAAGAGCTTTAGAACAAGGCATAGTTTTCCCTGCTGGCTCTTTGGGCGTGGGACCAATCTCCAGACATATGGCCATTTTTGTGCCTGTCGCGGTGCCAAGTGGGAAAGGGTGGTTTTGAGGCTGAAGGCAGCAGGAAAGCCTGCAGCCCCCAGGTCTGTGGGGCTACGCAAGCGGTTCCCAAAGAGCTTTAGAACAAGGCCTAGTTTTCCCTGCTGGCTCTTTGGGCGTGGGACCAATCTGCAGACATATGGCCATTTTGGGGCTTGGCGCGGCAACAAGTGGGGAAGGGTGGTTTTGAGGCTGAAGGCAGCTGGAAAGCCTGCAGCCCCCAGGTCCGTGGGGCTACGCAAGAGGTTCCCAAAGAGCTTTAGAACAAGGCATAGTTTTCCCTGCTGGCTCTTTGGGCGTTGGACCCATCTCCAGACATATGGCCATTTTGGGGCTTGGCGCGGCGACAAGTGGGGAAGGGTGGTTTTGAGGCTGAAGGCAGCAGGAAAGCCTGCAGCCCGCAGGTGTGTGGGGCTGTGCAAGCGGTTCCCAAAGAGCTTTAGAACAAGGCCTAGTTTTCCCTGCTGGCTCTTTGGGCATGGGACCAATCTCCAGACATATGGGCATTTTTTTGCCTGGCGCGGCGCCAAGTGGGAAAGGGTGGTTTTGAGGCTGAAGGCAGCAGGAAAGCCTGCAGCCCCCAGGTGTGTGAGGCTACGCAAGCCGTTCCCAAAGAGCTTTAGAACAAGGCATAGTTTTCCCTGCTGGCTCTTTGGGCGTGGGACCAAGCTCCAGACATTGGCCATTTTTGTGCCTGGCGCGGCGCCAAATGAGAAAGGGTGGTTTTGAGGCTGAAGGCAGCAGGAAAGCCTGCAGCCCCCATGTGTGTGGGGCTACGCAAGCGGTTCCCAAAGAGCTTTAGAACAAGGCCTAGTTTTCCCTGCTGACTCTTTGGGCGTGGGACCCATCAACAGACATATGGCCATTTTTGTGCCTGGTGTGGCCACAAGTGGGAAAGGGTGGTTTTGAGGCTGAAAGTGCCAAAAAAGCATGCAGCCCGCAGCTGTGTGGGGCTACGCAAGCGGTTCCCAAAGAGCTTTAGAACAAGGCCTAGTTTTCCCTGCTGGCTCTTTGGGCGTGGGACCAGTCTCCAGCCATATGGCCATTTTTGTGCCTGGCGCGGCGCCAAGTGGGAAAGGGTGTTTTTGAGGCTGAAGGCAGCAGGAAAGCCTGCAGCCCGCAGGTGTGTGGGGCTACGCAAGCAGTTCCCAAAGAGCTTTAGAACAAGGCATAGTTTTCCCTGCTGGCTCTTTGGGCGTGGGACCAAGCTCCAGCCATATGGCAATTTTTGTGCCTGGCGCGGCGCCAAGTGGGAAAGGGTGGTTTTGAGGCTGAAGGCAGCAGGAAAGGCTGCAGCCCCCAGGTGTGTGGGGCTACGCAAGCGTTTCCCAAAGAGCTTTAGAACAAGGCATAGTTTTCCCTGCTGGCTGTTTGGGTGTGGGACCCATATCCATACCTATGGCCATTTTTGTGCCTGGCGTGGCGCCAAGTGGGAAAGGGTGTTTTTGAGGCTGAAGGCAGCAGGAAAGCCTGCAGCCCCCAGGTGTGTGGGGCTACGCAAGCGGTTCCCAAAGAGCTTTAGAACAAGGCCTAGTTTTCCCTGCTGGCTCTTTCGGCGTTGGACCCATCTCCAGACATATGTCCATTTTGGGGCTTGGCGCGGCGCCAAGTGGGAAAGGGTGGTTTTGAGGCTGAAGGCAGCAGGAAAGCCTGCAGCCCCCAGGTGTGTGGGGCTACGCAAGCGGTTCCTAAAGAGCTTTAGAACAAGGCATATTTTTCCCTGCTGGCTCTTTGGGTGTGGGACCAGTCTCCAGCCATATGGCCATTTTTGTGCCTGGCGCGGCGCCAAGTGGGAAAGGGTGGTTTTCAGGCTGAAAGTGCCGAAAAAGCCTGCAGCCCCCAGGTGTGTGGGGCTACGCAAGCGGTTCCCAAAGAGCTTTAGAACAAGGCATAGTTTTCCCTGCTGGCTCTTTGGGTGTGGGACCAGTCTCCAGCCATATGGCCATTTTTGTGCCTGGCGCGGCGCCAAGTGGGAAAGGGTGGTTTTGAGGCTGAAGGCAGCAGGAAAGCCTGCAGCCCCCATGTGTGTGGGGCTACGCAAGCGGTTCCCAAAGAGCTTTAGAACAAGGCATAGTTTTCCATGCTGGCTCTTTGGGCGTGGGACCCATCAACAGACATATGGCTATTTTTGTGCCTGGTGCGGCCACAAGTGGGAAAGGGTGGTTTTGATGCTGAAAGTGCCAAAAAAGCCTGCAGCCCGCAGGTGTGTAGGGCTACGCAAGCGGTTCCCAAAGAGCTTTAGAACAAGGCCTAGTTTTCCCAGCTGGCTCTTTGGGCGTGGGACCCATCAACAGACATATGGCCATTTTTGTGCCTGGTGCGGCCAGAAGTGGGAATAGGTGGTTTTGAGGCTGAAAGTGCCAAAAAAGCCTGCAGCCTGCAGCTGTGTGGGGCTACGCAAGCGGTTACCAAAGAGCTTTAGAACAAGGCCTAGTTTTCCCTGCTGGCTCTTTGGGCGTGGGACCAGTCTCCAGCCATATGGCCATTTTTGTGCCTGGCGCGGCGCCAAGTGGGAAAGGGTGTTTTTGAGGCTGAAGGCAGCAGGAAACCTGCAGCCCCCAGGTGTGTGGGGCTACGCAAGCGGTTCCCAAAGAGCTTTAGAACAAGGCATAGTTTTCCCTGCTGGCTCTTTGGGCGTGGGACCAGTCTCCAGACATATGGCCATTTTTGTGCCTGGCGCGGCGACAAGTGGGGAAGGGTGGTTTTGAGGCTGAAGGCAGCAGGAAAGCCTGCAGCCCCCATGTGTGTGGGGCTACGCAAGCGGTTCCCAAAGAGCTTTAGAACAAGGCCTAGTTTTCCCTGCTGGCTCTTTGGGCGTGTGACCAAGCTCCAGCCATATGGCAATTTTTGTGCCTGGCGCGGCGCAAAGTGGGAAAGGGTGTTTTTGAGGCTGAAGGCAGCAGGAAAGCCTGCAGCCCCCAGGTGTGTGGGGCTACGCAAGCCGTTCCCAAAGAGCTTTAAAACAAGGCCTAGTTTTCCCTGCTGGCTCTTTGGGCGTTGGACCCATCTCCAGACATATGGCCATTTTGGGGCTTGGCGCGGCGACAAGTGGGAAAGGGTGGTTTTGAGGCTGAAGGCAGCAGGAAAGCCTGCAGCCCGCAGCTGTGTGGGGCTATGCAAGCGGTTGCCAAAGAGCTTTAGAACAAGGCCTAGTTTTCCCTGCTGGCTCTTTGGGCGTGGGACCAGTTTCTAGCCATATGGCCATTTTTGTGCCTGGCGCGGCGCCAAGTGGGAAAGGGTGTTTTTGAGGCTGAAGGCAGCAGGAAAGCCTGCAGCCCCCAGGTGTGTGGGGCTACGCAAGCCGTTCCCAAAGAGCTTTAGAACAAGGCATGGTTTTCCCTGCTGGCTCTTTGGGCGTGGGACCCATCAACAGACATATGGCCATTTTTGTGCCTGGTGCGGCCAGAAGTGGGAATAGGTGGTTTTGAGGCTGAAAGTGCCAAAAAAGCCTGCAGCCTGCAGCTGTGTGGGGCTACGCAAGCGGTTCCCAAAGAGCTTTAGAACAAGGCCTAGTTTTCCCTGCTGGCTCTTTGGGCGTGGGACCAGTCTCCAGCCATATGGCCATTTTTGTGCCTGGCGCGGCGCCAAGTGGGAAAGGGTGTTTTTGAGGCTGAAGGCAGCAGGAAACCTGCAGCCCCCAGGTACATGGGGCTACGCAAGAGGTTCCCACAGAGCTTTAGAACAAGGCCTAGTTTTCCCTGCTGGCTCTTTGGGCGTGGGACCAGTCTCCAGACATATGGCCATTTTTGTGCCTGGCGCGGCGACAAGTGGGGAAGGGTGGTTTTGAGGCTGAAGGCAGCAGGAAAGCCTGCAGCCCCCAGGTGTGTGGGGCTACGCAAGCGGTTCCCAAAGAGCTTTAGAACAAGGCCTAGTTTTCCCTGCTGGCTCTTTGGGCGTGTGACCAAGCTCCAGCCATATGGCAATTTTTGTGCCTGGCGCGGCGCAAAGTGGGAAAGGGTGTTTTTGAGGCTGAAGGCAGCAGGAAAGCCTGCAGCCCCCAGGTGTGTGGGGCTACGCAAGCCGTTCCCAAAGAGCTTTAAAACAAGGCATAGTTTTCCCTGCTGGCTCTTTGGGCGTTGGACACATCTCCAGACATATGGCCATTTTGGGGCTTGGTGCGGCGACAAGTGGGAAAGGGTGGTTTTGAGGCTGAAGGCAGCAGGAAAGCCTGCAGCCCCCAGGTGTGTGGGGCTGTGCAAGCGGTTCCCAAAGAGCTTTAGAACAAGGCATAGTTTTCCCTGCTGGCTCTTTGGGCGTGGGACCAGTTTCTAACCATATGGCCATTTTTGTGCATGGCGTGGCGCCAAGTGGGAAAGGGTGTTTTTGAGGCTGAAGGCAGCAGGAAAGCCTGCAGCCCGCAGGTGTGTGGGGCTATGCAAGCGGTTCCCAAAGAGCTTTAGAACAAGGCATAGTTTTCCCTGCTGGCTCTTTGGGCGTTGGACTCATCTCCAGACATATGGCCATTTTGGGGCTTGGCGCGGCCACAAGTGGGGAAGGGTGGTTTTGAGGCTGAAGGCAGCAGGAAAGCCTGCAGCCCGCAGGTGTGTGGGGCTACGCAAGCGGTTCCGAAAGAGCTTTAGAAGAAGGCCTAGTTTTCCCTTCTGGCTCTTTGGGCGTGGGACCAGTCTCTAGCCATATGGCCATTTTTGTGCCTGGCGCGGCGCCAAGTGGGAAAGGGTGGTTTTGAGGCTGAAGGCAGCAGGAAAGCCTGCAGCCCGCAGGTGTGTGGGGCTACGCAAGCGTTTCCCAAAGAGCTTTAGAACAAGGCCTAGTTTTCCCTGCTGGCTCTTTGGGCGTGGGACCAGTCTCCAGCCATATGGCCATTTTTGTGCCTGGCGCGGCGCCAAGTGGGAAAGGGTGTTTTTGAGGCTGAAGGCAGCAGGAAACCTGCAGCCCCCAGGTACATGGGGCTACGCAAGAGGTTCCCAAAGAGCTTTAGAACAAGGCATAGTTTTCCCTGCTGGCTCTTTGGGCGTGGGACCAGTCTCCAGACATATGGCCATTTTTGTGCCTGGCGCTGCGACAAGTGGGGAAGGGTGGTTTTGAGGCTGAAGGCAGCAGGAAAGCCTGCAGCCCCCATGTGTGTGGGGCTACGCAAGCGGTTCCCAAAGAGCTTTAGAACAAGGCCTAGTTTTCCCTGCTGGCTCTTTGGGCGTGTGACCAAGCTCCAGCCATATGGCAATTTTTGTGCCTGGCGCGGCGCCAAGTGGGAAAGGGTGTTTTTGAGGCTGAAGGCAGCAGGAAAGCCTGCAGCCCCCAGGTCCATGGGGCAACGCAAGCCGTTCCCAAAGAGCTTTAGAACAAGGCATAGTTTTCCCTGCTGGCTCTTTGGGCGTTGGACTCATCTCCAGACATATGGCCATTTTGGGGCTTGGCGCGGCGACAAGTGGGGAAGGGTCGTTTTGAGGCTGAAGGCAGCAGGAAAGCCTGCAGCCCGCAGGTGTGTGGGGCTATGCAAGCGGTTCCCAAAGAGCTTTAGAAGAAGGCCTAGCTTTCCCTGCTGGCTCTTTGGGCGTGGGACAAGTCTCTAGCCATATGGCCATTTTTGTGCCTGGCGCGGCGCCAAGTGGGAAAGGGTGGTTTTGAGGCTGAAGGCAGCAGGAAAGCCTGCAGCCCGCAGGTGTGTGGGGCTACGCAAGCGTTTCCCAAAGACCTTTAGAACAAGGCATAGTTTTCCCTGCTGGCTCTTTGGGCGTGGGACCAGTCCCCAGACATATGGGCATTTTTGTGCCCGGTGCGGCGCCAAGTGGGAAAGGTTGGTTTTGAGGCTGAAAGTGCCAAAAAAGCCTGCAGCCCGCAGGTGTGTAGGGCTACGCAAGCGGTTCCCAAAGAGCTTTAGAACAAGGCCTAGTTTTCCCTGCTGGCTCTTTGGGCGTGGGACCAGTCTCCAGACATATGGCCATTTTTGTGCCTGGGGCGGCGCCAATTGGGAAAGGGTGGTTTTGAGGCTGAAGGCAGCAGGAAAGCCTGCAGCCCCCAGGTCTGTGGGGCTACGCAAGCCGTTCCCAAAGAGCTTTAGAACACGGCATAGTTTTCCCTGCTGGCTCTTTGGGCGTGGGACCAATCTCCAGACATATGGCCATTTTTGTGCCTGGCGCGGTGCCAAGTGGGAAAGGGTGGTTTTGAGGCTGAAGGCAG
This sequence comes from Chroicocephalus ridibundus, assembly GCF_963924245.1. Lineage (NCBI taxonomy): Eukaryota > Metazoa > Chordata > Aves > Charadriiformes > Laridae > Chroicocephalus > Chroicocephalus ridibundus. The sequence goes on from NW_026961432.1 coordinate 1,072,414, forward strand.
CAGGAAAGCCTGCAGCCCCCAGGTGTGTGGGGCTACGCAAGCGTTTCCCAAAGAGCTTTAAAACAAGGCATAGTTTTCCCTGCTGGCTCCTTGGGTGTGGGACCCATATCCATACCTACGGCCATTTTTGTGCCTGGCGTGGCGCCAAGTGGGAAAGGGTGGTTTTGAGGCTGTAGGCAGCAGGAAAACCTGCAGCCCCCAGGTGTGTGGGGCTACCCAAGCTTTTCCAAAAGAGCTTTAGAACAAGGCATAGTTTTCCCTGCTGGCTCTTTGGGCGTGGGACCAGTCTCCAGACATATGGCAATTTTTGTGCCTGGAGAGACGCCAAGTGGGAAAGGGTGGTTTTGAGGCTGAAGGCAGCAGGAAAGCCTGCAGCCCCCAGGTCTGTGGGGCTATGCAAGCGTTTCCCAAAGAGCTTTAGAACAAGGCATAGTTTTCCCTGCTGGCTCTTTGGGCGTGGGACCAGTCTCTAGCCATATGGCCATTTTTGGGCCTGGCGCGGCGCCAAGTGGGAAAGGGTGGTTTTGAGGCTGAAGGCAGCAGGAAAGCCTGCAGCCCCCAGGTGTGTGGGGCTACGCAAGCGGTTCCCAAAGAGCTTTAGAACAAGGCATAGTTTTCCCTGCTGGCTCCTTGGGTGTGGGACCCATATCCATACCTATGGCAATTTTTGTGCCTGGCGTGGCGCCAAGTGGGAAAGGGTGGTTTTGAGGCTGAAGGCAGCAGGAAAGCCTGCAGCCCCCAGGTGTGTGGGGCTACGCAAGCGTTTCCCAAAGAGCTTTAGAACAAGGCATAGTTTTCCCTGCTGGCTCTGTGGGCATGGGACTAATCTCCAGACATATGGGCATTTTTGTGCCTGGTGCGGCGCCAAGTGGGAAAGGGTGGTTTTGAGGCTGAAGGCAGCAGGAAAGCCTGCAGCCCCCAGGTCTGTGGGGCTACGCAAGAGGTTCCCAAAGAGCTTTAGAACAAGGCATAGTTTTCCCTGCTGGCTCTTTGGGCGTTGGACCCATCTCCAGACATATGGCCATTTTGGGGCTTGGCCCGGCAACAAGTGGGGAAGGGTGGTTTTGAGGCTGAAGGCAGCAGGAAAGCCTGCAGCCCCCAGGTGTGTGGGGCTACGCAAGTGGTTCCCAAAGAGCTTTAGAACAAGGCCTAGTTTTCCCTGCTGGCTCCTTGGGTGTGGGACCCATATCCATACCTATGGCAATTTTTGTGCCTCCCGTGGCGCCAAGTGGGAAAGGGTGGTTTTGAGGCTGAAGGCAGCAGGAAAGCCTGCAGCCCCCAGGTGTGTGGGGCTACCCAAGCGTTTCCCAAAGAGCTTTAGAACAAGGCATAGTTTTCCCTGCTGGCTCTTTGGGCGTGGGACCAATCTCCAGCCATATGGCAATTTTTGTGCCTGGAGAGACGCCAAGTGGGAAAGGGTGGTTTTGAGGCTGAAGGCAGCAGGAAAGCCTGCAGCCCCCAGGTCTGTGGGGCTACGCAAGCGTTTCCCAAAGAGCTTTAGAACAAGGCATAGTTTTCCCTGCTGGCTCTTTGGGTGTGGGACCAGTCTCTAGCCATATGGCCATTTTTGGGCCTGGCGCGGCGCCAAGTGGGAAAGGGTGGTTTTGAGGCTGAAGGCAGCAGGAAAGCCTGCAGCCCCCAGGTGTGTTGGGCTACGCAAGCGGTTCCAAAGAGCTTTAGAACAAGGCATAGTTTTCCCTGCTGGCTCCTTGGGTGTGGGACCCATATCCATACCTATGGCAATTTTTGTGCATGGCGTGGCGCCAAGTGGGAAAGGGTGGTTTTGAGGCTGAAGGCAGCAGGAAAGCCTGCAGCCCCCAGGTCTGTGGCGCTACGCAAGCGTTTCCCAAAGAGCTTTAGAACAAGGCATAGTTTTCCCTGCTGGCTCTTTGGGCATGGGACCAATCTCCAGACATATGGGCATTTTTGTGCCTGGCATGGCGCCAAGTGGGAAAGGGTGGTTTTGAGGCTGAAGGCAGCAGGAAAGCCTGCAGCCCCCAGGTGTGTGGGGCTACGCAAGCGGTTCCCAAAGAGCTTTAGAACAAGGCCTAGTTTTCCCTGCTGGCTCTTTGGGCGTTGGACCCATCTCCAGACATATGGCCATTGTGGGGCTTGGCGCGGCAACAAGTGGGGAAGGGTGGTTTTGAGGCTGAAGGCAGCAGGAAAGCCTGCAGCCCCCAGGTGTGTGGGGCTATGCAAGCTGTTCCCAAAGAGCTTTAGAACAAGGCCTAGTTTTCCCTGGTGGCTCTTTGCGCGTGGGACCAGTCTCTAGCCATATGGCCATTTTTGTGCCTGGCGCGGCGCCAAGTGGGAAAGGGTGGTTTTGAGGCTGAAGGCAGCAGGAAAGCCTGCAGCCCCCAGGTGTGTGGGGCTACGCAAGCGTTTCCCAAAGAGCTTTAGAACAAGGCATAGTTTCCCTGCTGGCTCTTTGGGCGTGGGACCAGTCCCCAGACATATGGGCTTTTTTGTGCCTGGCGCGGCGCCAAGTGGGAAAGGGTGGTTTTCGGGCTGAAAGTGCCGAAAAAGCCTGCAGCCCCCAGGTGTGTGGGGCTACGCAAGCGGTTCCCAAAGAGCTTTAAAACAAGGCATAGTTTTCCCTGCTGGCTCTTTGGGTGTGGGACCAGTCTCCAGCCATATGGCCATTTTTGTGCCTGGCGCGGCGCCAAGTGGGAAAGGGTGGTTTTGAGGCTGAAGGCAGCAGGAAAGCCTGCAGCCCGCAGGTGTGTGGGTCTATGCAAGCCGTTCCCAAAGAGCTTTAGAACAAGGCCTAGTATTCCCTGCTGGCTCTTTGGGCGTGGGACCCATCAACAGACATATGGCCATTTTTGTGCCTGGTGCGGCCACAAGTGGGAAAGGGTGGTTTTGATGCTGAAAGTGCCAAAAAAGTCTGCAGCCCGCAGGTGTGTAGGGCTACGCAAGCGTTTCCCAAAGAGCTTTAGAACAAGGCATAGTTTTCCCTGCTGGCTCTTTGGGCGTTGGACCCATCTCCAGACATATGGCCATTTTTGTGCCTGGCGCGGTGCCAAGTGGGAAAGGGTGGTTTTGAGGCTGAAGGCAGCAGGAAAGCCTGCAGCCCCCAGGTCCGTGGGGCTACGCAAGCCGTTCCCAAAGAGCTTTAAAACAAGGCATAGTTTTCCCTGCTGGCTCCTTGGGTGTGGGACCCATATCCATACCTATGGCAATTTTTGTGTCTGGCATGGCGCCAAGTGGGAAAGGGTGGTTTTGAGGCTGAAGGCAGCAGGAAAGCCTGCAGCCTGCAGCTGTGTGGGGCTACGCAAGCGGTTCCCAAAGAGCTTTAGAACAAGGCATAGTTTTCCCTGCTGGCTCTTTGGGCGTGGGACCAGTCTCCAGCCATATGGCCATTTTTGTGCCTGGCGCGGCGACAAGTGGGGAAGGGTGGTTTTGAGGCTGAAGGCAGCAGGAAACCTGCAGCCCCCAGGTGTGTGGGGCTACGCAAGCGGTTCCCAAAGAGCTTTAGAACAAGGCATAGTTTTCCCTGCTGGCTCTTTGGGCGTGGGACCAGTCTCCAGACATATGGCCATTTTTGTGCCTGGCGCGGCGACAAGTGGGGAAGGGTGGTTTTGAGGCTGAAGGCAGCAGGAAAGCCTGCAGCCCCCATGTGTGTGGGGCTACGCAAGCGGTTCCCAAAGAGCTTTAGAACAAGGCATAGTTTTCCCTGCTGGCTCTTTGGGCGTGTGACCAAGCTCCAGCCATATGGCAATTTTTGTGCCTGGCGGGGCGCAAAGTGGGAAAGGGTGTTTTTGAGGCTGAAGGCAGCAGGAAAGCCTGCAGCCCCCAGGTGTGTGGGGCTACGCAAGCCGTTCCCAAAGAGCTTTAAAACAAGGCATAGTTTTCCCTGCTGGCTCTTTGGGCGTTGGACCCATCTCCAGACATATGGCCATTTTGGGGCTTGGCGCGGCGACAAGTGGGAAAGGGTGGTTTTGAGGCTGAAGGCAGCAGGAAAGCCTGCAGCCCGCAGGTGTGTGGGGCTATGCAAGCGGTTCCCAAAGAGCTTTAGAACAAGGCATAGTTTTCCCTGCTGGCTCTTTGGGCGTGGGACCAGTTTCTAGCCATATGGCCATTTTTGTGCCTGGCGCGGCGCCAAGTGGGAAAGGGTGTTTTTGAGGCTGAAGGCAGCAGGAAAGCCTGCAGCCCCCAGGTCCGTGGGGCTACGCAAGCCGTTCCCAAAGAGCTTTAGAACAAGGCATAGTTTTCCCTGCTGGCTCTTTGGGCGTGGGACCCATCAACAGACATATGGCCATTTTTGTGCCTGGTGCGGCCAGAAGTGGGAATAGGTGGTTTTGAGGCTGAAAGTGCCAAAAAAGCCTGCAGCCTGCAGCTGTGTGGGGCTACGCAAGCGGTTCCCAAAGAGCTTTAGAACAAGGCCTAGTTTTCCCTGCTGGCTCTTTGGGCGTGGGACCAGTCTCCAGCCATATGGCCATTTTTGTGCCTGGCGCGGCGCCAAGTGGGAAAGGGTGTTTTTGAGGCTGAAGGCAGCAGGAAAGCCTGCAGCCCCCAGGTCCGTGGGGCTACGCAAGCCGTTCCCAAAGAGCTTTAGAACAAGGCATAGTTTTCCCTGCTGGCTCTTTGGGCGTGGGACCCATCAACAGACATATGGCCATTTTTGTGCCTGGTGCGGCCAGAAGTGGGAATAGGTGGTTTTGAGGCTGAAAGTGCCAAAAAAGCCTGCAGCCTGCAGCTGTGTGGGGCTACGCAAGCGGTTCCCAAAGAGCTTTAGAACAAGGCCTAGTTTTCCCTGCTGGCTCTTTGGGCGTGGGACCAGTCTCCAGCCATATGGCCATTTTTGTGCCTGGCGCGGCGACAAGTGGGGAAGGGTGGTTTTGAGGCTGAAGGCAGCAGGAAAGCCTGCAGCCCCCATGTGTGTGGGGCTACGCAAGCGGTTCCCAAAGAGCTTTAGAACAAGGCCTAGTTTTCCCTGCTGGCTCTTTGGGCGTGTGACCAAGCTCCAGCCATATGGCAATTTTTGTGCCTGGCGCGTCGCAAAGTGGGAAAGGGTGTTTTTGAGGCTGAAGGCAGCAGGAAAGCCTGCAGCCCCCAGGTGTGTGGGGCTACGCAAGCCGTTCCCAAAGAGCTTTAAAACAAGGCATAGTTTTCCCTGCTGGCTCTTTGGGCGTTGGACCCATCTCCAGACATATGGCCATTTTGGGGCTTGGTGCGGCGACAAGTGGGAAAGGGTGGTTTTGAGGCTGAAGGCAGCAGGAAAGCCTGCAGCCCCCAGGTGTGTGGGGCTGTGCAAGCGGTTCCCAAAGAGCTTTAGAACAAGGCATAGTTTTCCCTGCTGGCTCTTTGGGCGTGGGACCAGTTTCTAACCATATGGCCATTTTTGTGCATGGCGTGGCGCCAAGTGGGAAAGGGTGTTTTTGAGGCTGAAGGCAGCAGGAAAGCCTGCAGCCCGCAGGTGTGTGGGGCTATGCAAGCGGTTCCCAAAGAGCTTTAGAACAAGGCACAGTTTTCCCTGCTGGCTCTTTGGGCGTTGGACTCATCTCCAGACATATGGCCATTTTGGGGCTTGGCGCGGCCACAAGTGGGGAAGGGTGGTTTTGAGGCTGAAGGCAGCAGGAAAGCCTGCAGCCCGCAGGTGTGTGGGGCTATGCAAGCGGTTCCTAAAGAGCTTTAAAACAAGGCATAGTTTTCCCTGCTGGCTCTTTGGGCGTGGGACCAGTCTCTAGCCATATGGCCATTTTTGTGCCTGGCGCGGCGCCAAGTGGGAAAGGGTGGTTTTGAGGCTGAAGGCAGCAGGAAAGCCTGCAGCCCGCAGGTGTGTGGGGCTACGCAAGCGTTTCCCAAAGAGCTTTAGAACAAGGCCTAGTTTTCCCTGCTGGCTCTTTGGGCGTGGGACCAGTCTCCAGCCATATGGCCATTTTTGTGCCTGGCGCGGCGCCAAGTGGGAAAGGGTGTTTTTGAGGCTGAAGGCAGCAGGAAACCTGCAGCCCCCAGGTACATGGGGCTACGCAAGAGGTTCCCAAAGAGCTTTAGAACAAGGCATAGTTTTCCCTGCTGGCTCTTTGGGCGTGGGACCAGTCTCCAGACATATGGCCATTTTTGTGCCTGGCGCTGCGACAAGTGGGGAAGGGTGGTTTTGAGGCTGAAGGCAGCAGGAAAGCCTGCAGCCCCCATGTGTGTGGGGCTACGCAAGCGGTTCCCAAAGAGCTTTAGAACAAGGCCTAGTTTTCCCTGCTGGCTCTTTGGGCGTGTGACCAAGCTCCAGCCATATGGCAATTTTTGTGCCTGGCGCGGCGCCAAGTGGGAAAGGGTGTTTTTGAGGCTGAAGGCAGCAGGAAAGCCTGCAGCCCCCAGGTCCGTGGGGCTACGCAAGCCGTTCCCAAAGAGCTTTAGAACAAGGCATAGTTTTCCCTGCTGGCTCTTTGGGCGTTGGACTCATCTCCAGACATATGGCCATTTTGGGGCTTGGCGCGGCGACAAGTGGGGAAGGGTCGTTTTGAGGCTGAAGGCAGCAGGAAAGCCTGCAGCCCGCAGGTGTGTGGGGCTATGCAAGCGGTTCCCAAAGAGCTTTAGAAGAAGGCCTAGTTTTCCCTGCTGGCTCTTTGGGCGTGGGACCAGTCTCTAGCCATATGGGCATTTTTGTGCCTGGCGCGGCGCCAAGTGGGAAAGGGTGGTTTTGAGGCTGAAGGCAGCAGGAAAGCCTGCAGCCCCCAGGTCCGTGGGGCTACGCAAGCCGTTCCCAAAGAGCTTTAGAACAAGGCATAGTTTTCCCTGCTGGCTCTTTGGGCGTGGGACCCATCAACAGACATATGGCCATTTTTGTGCCTGGTGCGGCCAGAAGTGGGAATAGGTGGTTTTGAGGCTGAAAGTGCCAAAAAAGCCTGCAGCCTGCAGCTGTGTGGGGCTACGCAAGCGGTTCCCAAAGAGCTTTAGAACAAGGCCTAGTTTTCCCTGCTGGCTCTTTGGGCGTGGGACCAGTCTCCAGCCATATGGCCATTTTTGTGCCTGGCGCGGCGACAAGTGGGGAAGGGTGGTTTTGAGGCTGAAGGCAGCAGGAAAGCCTGCAGCCCCCATGTGTGTGGGGCTACGCAAGCGGTTCCCAAAGAGCTTTAGAACAAGGCCTAGTTTTCCCTGCTGGCTCTTTGGGCGTGTGACCAAGCTCCAGCCATATGGCAATTTTTGTGCCTGGCGCGGCGCAAAGTGGGAAAGGGTGTTTTTGAGGCTGAAGGCAGCAGGAAAGCCTGCAGCCCCCAGGTGTGTGGGGCTACGCAAGCCGTTCCCAAAGAGCTTTAAAACAAGGCATAGTTTTCCCTGCTGGCTCTTTGGGCGTTGGACCCATCTCCAGACATATGGCCATTTTGGGGCTTGGTGCGGCGACAAGTGGGAAAGGGTGGTTTTGAGGCTGAAGGCAGCAGGAAAGCCTGCAGCCCCCAGGTGTGTGGGGCTGTGCAAGCGGTTCCCAAAGAGCTTTAGAACAAGGCATAGTTTTCCCTGCTGGCTCTTTGGGCATGGGACCAGTTTCTAACCATATGGCCATTTTTGTGCATGGCGTGGCGCCAAGTGGGAAAGGGTGTTTTTGAGGCTGAAGGCAGCAGGAAAGCCTGCAGCCCGCAGGTGTGTGGGGCTATGCAAGCGGTTCCCAAAGAGCTTTAGAACAAGGCATAGTTTTCCCTGCTGGCTCTTTGGGCGTTGGACTCATCTCCAGACATATGGCCATTTTGGGGCTTGGCGCGGCCACAAGTGGGGAAGGGTGGTTTTGAGGCTGAAGGCAGCAGGAAAGCCTGCAGCCCGCAGGTGTGTGGGGCTATGCAAGCGGTTCCTAAAGAGCTTTAAAACAAGGCATAGTTTTCCCTGCTGGCTCTTTGGGCGTGGGACCAGTCTCTAGCCATATGGCCATTTTTGTGCCTGGCGCGGCGCCAAGTGGGAAAGGGTGGTTTTGAGGCTGAAGGCAGCAGGAAAGCCTGCAGCCCGCAGGTGTGTGGGGCTACGCAAGCGTTTCCCAAAGAGCTTTAGAACAAGGCCTAGTTTTCCCTGCTGGCTCTTTGGGCGTGGGACCAGTCTCCAGCCATATGGCCATTTTTGTGCCTGGCGCGGCGCCAAGTGGGAAAGGGTGTTTTTGAGGCTGAAGGCAGCAGGAAACCTGCAGCCCCCAGGTACATGGGGCTACGCAAGAGGTTCCCAAAGAGCTTTAGAACAAGGCATAGTTTTCCCTGCTGGCTCTTTGGGCGTGGGACCAGTCTCCAGACATATGGCCATTTTTGTGCCTGGCGCTGCGACAAGTGGGGAAGGGTGGTTTTGAGGCTGAAGGCAGCAGGAAAGCCTGCAGCCCCCATGTGTGTGGGGCTACGCAAGCGGTTCCCAAAGAGCTTTAGAACAAGGCCTAGTTTTCCCTGCTGGCTCTTTGGGCGTGTGACCAAGCTCCAGCCATATGGCAATTTTTGTGCCTGGCGCGGCGCCAAGTGGGAAAGGGTGTTTTTGAGGCTGAAGGCAGCAGGAAAGCCTGCAGCCCCCAGGTGTGTGGGGCTACGCAAGCGGTTCCCAAAGAGCTTTAGAACAAGGCATAGTTTTCCCTGCTGGCTCTTTGGGCGTTGGACTCATCTCCAGACATATGGCCATTTTGGGGCTTGGCGCGGTGACAAGTGGGGAAGGGTCGTTTTGAGGCTGAAGGCAGCAGGAAAGCCTGCAGCCCGCAGGTGTGTGGGGCTATGCAAGCGGTTCCCAAAGAGCTTTAGAAGAAGGCCTAGTTTTCCCTGCTGGCTCTTTGGGCGTGGGACCAGTCTCTAGCCATATGGGCATTTTTGTGCCTGGCGCGGCGCCAAGTGGGAAAGGGTGGTTTTGAGGCTGAAGGCAGCAGGAAAGCCTGCAGCCCGCAGGTGTGTGGGGCTACGCAAGCGTTTCCCAAAGAGCTTTAGAACAAGGCATAGTTTTCCCTGCTGGCTCTTTGGGCGTGGGACCAGTCCCCAGACATATGGGCATTTTTGTGCCTGGCGCGGCGCCAAGTGGGAAAGGGTGGTTTTGAGGCTGAAGGCAGCAGGAAAGCCTGCAGCCCCCAGGTCCGTGGGGCTACGCAAGCGGTTCCCAAAGAGCTTTAGAACAAGGCCTAGTATTCCCTGCTGGCTCTTTGGGCGGGGGACCCATCAACAGACATATGGCCACTTTTGTGCCTGGTGCGGCCAGAAGTGGGAATAGGTGGTTTTGAGGTTGAAAGTGCCAAAAAACCCTGCTGCCCGCAGCTGTGTGGGGCTACGCAAGCGGTTCCCAAAGAGCTTTAGAACAAGGCATAGTTTCCCTGCTGGCTCTTTGGGCGTGGGACCAAGCTCCAGCCATATGGCAATTTTTGTGCCTGGCGCGGCGCCAAGTGGGAAAGGGTGGTTTTGAGGCTGAAGGCAGCAGGAAAGCCTGCAGCCCCCAGGTGTGTGGGGCTACGCAAGCGGTTCCCAAAGAGCTTTAGAACAAGGCATAGTTTTCCCTGCTGGCTCTTTGGGTGTGGGACCCATATCCATACCTATGGCCATTTTTGTGCCTGGCGTGGCGCCAAGTGGGAAAGGGTGGTTTTGAGGCTTAAGGCAGCAGGAAAGCCTGCAGCCCCCATGTGTGTGGGGCTACGCAAGCGTTTCCCAAAGAGCTTTAGAACAAGGCATAGTTTTCCCTGCTGGCTCTTTGGGTGTGGGACCAGTCTCTAGCCATATGGCCATTTTTGGGCCTGGCGCGGCGCCAAGTGGGAAAGGGTGGTTTTGAGGCTGAAGGCAGCAGGAAAGCCTGCAGCCCCCAGGTGTGTGGGGCTACGCAAGCGGTTCCAAAGAGCTTTAGAACAAGGCATAGTTTTCCCTGCTGGCTCCTTGGGTGTGGGACCCATATCCATACCTATGGCAATTTTTGTGCCTGGCGTGGCGCCAAGTGGGAAAGGGTGGTTTTGAGGCTGAAGGCAGCAGGAAAGCCTGCAGCCCCCAGGTCTGTGGGGCTACGCAAGCGTTTCCCAAAGAGCTTTAGAACAAGGCATAGTTTTCCCTGCTGGCTCTTTGGGCATGGGACCAATCTCCAGACATATGGGCATTTTTGTGCCTGGCACGGCGCCAAGTGGGAAAGGGTGGTTTTGAGGCTGAAGGCAGCAGGGAAGCCTGCAGCCCCCAGGTCCGTGGGGCTACGCAAGCGGTTCCCAAAGAGCTTTAGAACAAGGCCTAGTTTTCCCTGCTGGCTCTTTGGGCGTTGGACCCATCTCCAGACATATGGCCATTGTGGGGCTTGGCGCGGCAACAAGTGGGGAAGGGTGGTTTTGAGGCTGAAGGCAGCAGGAAAGCCTGCAGCCCCCAGGTGTGTGGGGCTATGCAAGCTGTTCCCAAAGAGCTTTAGAACAAGGCCTAGTTTTCCCTGGTGGCTCTTTGCGCGTGGGACCAGTCTCTAGCCATATGGCCATTTTTGTGCCTGGCGCGTCGCCAAGGGGGAAAGGGTGGTTTTGAGGCTGAAGGCAGCAGGAAAGCCTGCAGCCCCCAGGTGTGTGGGGCTACGCAAGCGTTTCCCAAAGAGCTTTAGAACAAGGCATAGTTTCCCTGCTGGCTCTTTGGGCGTGGGACCAGTCTCCAGCCATATGGCCATTTTTGTGCCTGGCGCGGCGCCAAGTGGGAAAGGGTGGTTTTGAGGCTGAAGGCAGCAGGAAAGCCTGCAGCCCGCAGGTGTGTGGGTCTATGCAAGCCGTTCCCAAAGAGCTTTAGAACAAGGCCTAGTATTCCCTGCTGACTCTTTGGGCGTGGGACCCATCAACAGACATATGGCCATTTTTGTGCCTGGTGCGGCCACAAGTGGGAAAGGGTGGTTTTGATGCTGAAAGTGCCAAAAAAGCCTGCAGCCCGCAGCTGTGTGGGGCTACGCAAGCGGTTCCCAAAGAGCTTTAGAACAAGGCATAGTTTTCCCTGCTGGCTCTTTGGGCGTTGGACCCATCTCCAGACATATGGCCATTTTTGTGCCTGGCGCGGTGCCAAGTGGGAAAGGGTGGTTTTGAGGCTGAAGGCAGCAGGAAAGCCTGCAGCCCCCAGGTGTGTGGGGCTACGCAAGCGGTTCCCAAAGAGCTTTAGAACAAGGCATAGTTTTCCCTGCTGGCTCCTTGGGTGTGGGACCCATATCCATACCTATGGCAATTTTTGTGTCTGGCATGGCGCCAAGTGGGAAAGGGTGGTTTTGAGGCTGAAGGCAGCAGGAAAGCCTGCAGCCCCCAGGTCCGTGGGGCTACGCAAGAGGTTCCCAAAGAGCTTTAGAACAAGGCATAGTTTTCCCTGCTGGCTCTTTGGGCGTGGGACCAGTCTCCAGACATATGGCCATTTTTGTGCCTGGCGCGGCGCCAAGTGGGAAAGGGTGTTTTTGAGGCTGAAGGCAGCAGGAAAGCCTGCAGCCCGCAGCTGTGTGGGGCTACGCAAGCGGTTCCCAAAGAGCTTTAGAACAATGCCTAGTTTTCCCTGCTGACTCTTTGGGCGTGGGACCCATCAACAGACATATGGCCACTTTTGTGCCTGGTGCGGCCAGAAGTGGGAATAGGTGGTTTTGAGGCTGAAAGTGCCAAAAAAGCCTGCAGCCTGCAGCTGTGTGGGGCTACGCAAGCGGTTCCCAAAGAGCTTTAGAACAAGGCATAGTTTCCCTGCTGGCTCTTTGGGCGTGGGACCAAGCTCCAGCCATATGGCAATTTTTGTGCCTGGCGCGGCGCCAAGTGGGAAAGGGTGTTTTTGAGGCTGAAGGCAGCAGGAAAGCCTGCAGCCCCCAGGTGTGTGGGGCTACGCAAGCCGTTCCCAAAGAGCTTTAAAACAAGGCATAGTTTTCCCTGCTGGCTCTTTGGGCGTTGGACCCATCTCCAGACATATGGCCATTTTGGGGCTTGGTGCGGCGACAAGTGGGAAAGGGTGGTTTTGAGGCTGAAGGCAGCAGGAAAGCCTGCAGCCCCCAGGTGTGTGGGGCTGTGCAAGCAGTTCCCAAAGAGCTTTAGAACAAGGCATAGTTTTCCCTGCTGGCTCTTTGGGCGTGGGACCAGTTTCTAACCATATGGCCATTTTTGTGCATGGCGTGGCGCCAAGTGGGAAAGGGTGTTTTTGAGGCTGAAGGCAGCAGGAAAGCCTGCAGCCCGCAGGTGTGTGGGGCTATGCAAGCGGTTCCCAAAGAGCTTTAGAACAAGGCATAGTTTTCCCTGCTGGCTCTTTGGGCGTTGGACTCATCTCCAGACATATGGCCATTTTGGGGCTTGGCGCGGCCACAAGTGGGGAAGGGTCGTTTTGAGGCTGAAGGCAGCAGGAAAGCCTGCAGCCCGCAGGTGTGTGGGGCTATGCAAGCGGTTCCTAAAGAGCTTTAAAACAAGGCATAGTTTTCCCTGCTGGCTCTTTGGGCGTGGGACCAGTCTCTAGCCATATGGCCATTTTTGTGCCTGGCGCGGCGCCAAGTGGGAAAGGGTGGTTTTGAGGCTGAAGGCAGCAGGAAAGCCTGCAGCCCGCAGGTGTGTGGGGCTACGCAAGCGTTTCCCAAAGAGCTTTAGAACAAGGCCTAGTTTTCCCTGCTGGCTCTTTGGGCGTGGGACCAGTCTCCAGCCATATGGCCATTTTTGTGCCTGGCGCGGCGCCAAGTGGGAAAGGGTGTTTTTGAGGCTGAAGGCAGCAGGAAACCTGCAGCCCCCAGGTACATGGGGCTACGCAAGAGGTTCCCAAAGAGCTTTAGAACAAGGCATAGTTTTCCCTGCGGCTCTTTGGGCGTGGGACCAGTCTCCAGACATATGGCCATTTTTGTGCCTGGCGCTGCGACAAGTGGGGAAGGGTGGTTTTGAGGCTGAAGGCAGCAGGAAAGCCTGCAGCCCCCATGTGTGTGGGGCTACGCAAGCGGTTCCCAAAGAGCTTTAGAACAAGGCCTAGTTTTCCCTGCTGGCTCTTTGGGCGTGTGACCAAGCTCCAGCCATATGGCAATTTTTGTGCCTGGCGCGGCGCCAAGTGGGAAAGGGTGTTTTTGAGGCTGAAGGCAGCAGGAAAGCCTGCAGCCCCCAGGTCCGTGGGGCTACGCAAGCCATTCCCAAAGAGCTTTAGAACAAGGCATAGTTTTCCCTGCTGGCTCTTTGGGCGTTGGACTCATCTCCAGACATATGGCCATTTTGGGGCTTGGCGCGGCGACAAGTGGGGAAGGGTCGTTTTGAGGCTGAAGGCAGCAGGAAAGCCTGCAGCCCGCAGGTGTGTGGGGCTATGCAAGCGGTTCCCAAAGAGCTTTAGAAGAAGGCCTAGTTTTCCCTGCTGGCTCTTTGGGCGTGGGACCAGTCTCTAGCCATATGGGCATTTTTGTGCCTGGCGCGGCGCCAAGTGGGAAAGGGTGGTTTTGAGGCTGAAGGCAGCAGGAAAGCCTGCAGCCCCCAGGTCCGTGGGGCTACGCAAGCCGTTCCCAAAGAGCTTTAGAACAAGGCATAGTTTTCCCTGCTGGCTCTTTGGGCGTGGGACCCATCAACAGACATATGGCCATTTTTGTGCCTGGTGCGGCCAGAAGTGGGAATAGGTGGTTTTGAGGCTGAAAGTGCCAAAAAAGCCTGCAGCCTGCAGCTGTGTGGGGCTACGCAAGCGGTTCCCAAAGAGCTTTAGAACAAGGCCTAGTTTTCCCTGCTGGCTCTTTGGGCGTGGGACCAGTCTCCAGCCATATGGCCATTTTTGTGCCTGGCGCGGCGCCAAGTGGGGAAGGGTGGTTTTGAGGCTGAAGGCAGCAGGAAAGCCTGCAGCCCCCATGTGTGTGGGGCTACGCAAGCGGTTCCCAAAGAGCTTTAGAACAAGGCCTAGTTTTCCCTGCTGGCTCTTTGGGCGTGTGACCAAGCTCCAGCCATATGGCAATTTTTGTGCCTGGCGCGGCGCAAAGTGGGAAAGGGTGTTTTTGAGGCTGAAGGCAGCAGGAAAGCCTGCAGCCCCCAGGTGTGTGGGGCTACGCAAGCCGTTCCCAAAGAGCTTTAAAACAAGGCCTAGTTTTCCCTGCTGGCTCTTTGGGCGTTGGACCCATCTCCAGACATATGGCCATTTTGGGGCTTGGTGCGGCGACAAGTGGGAAAGGGTGGTTTTGAGGCTGAAGGCAGCAGGAAAGCCTGCAGCCCCCAGGTGTGTGGGGCTGTGCAAGCGGTTCCCAAAGAGCTTTAGAACAAGGCATAGTTTTCCCTGCTGGCTCTTTGGGCGTGGGACCAGTTTCTAACCATATGGCCATTTTTGTGCATGGCGTGGCGCCAAGTGGGAAAGGGTGTTTTTGAGGCTGAAGGCAGCAGGAAAGCCTGCAGCCCGCAGGTGTGTGGGGCTATGCAAGCGGTTCCCAAAGAGCTTTAGAACAAGGCATAGTTTTCCCTGCTGGCTCTTTGGGCGTTGGACTCATCTCCAGACATATGGCCATTTTGGGGCTTGGCGCGGCCACAAGTGGGGAAGGGTGGTTTTGAGGCTGAAGGCAGCAGGAAAGCCTGCAGCCCGCAGGTGTGTGGGGCTATGCAAGCGGTTCCTAAAGAGCTTTAAAACAAGGCATAGTTTTCCCTGCTGGCTCTTTGGGCGTGGGACCAGTCTCTAGCCATATGGCCATTTTTGTGCCTGGCGCGGCGCCAAGTGGGAAAGGGTGGTTTTGAGGCTGAAGGCAGCAGGAAAGCCTGCAGCCCGCAGGTGTGTGGGGCTACGCAAGCGTTTCCCAAAGAGCTTTAGAACAAGGCCTAGTTTTCCCTGCTGGCTCTTTGGGCGTGGGACCAGTCTCCAGCCATATGGCCATTTTTGTGCCTGGCGCGGCGCCAAGTGGGAAAGGGTGTTTTTGAGGCTGAAGGCAGCAGGAAACCTGCAGCCCCCAGGTACATGGGGCTACGCAAGAGGTTCCCAAAGAGCTTTAGAACAAGGCATAGTTTTCCCTGCTGGCTCTTTGGGCGTGGGACCAGTCTCCAGACATATGGCCATTTTTGTGCCTGGCGCTGCGACAAGTGGGGAAGGGTGGTTTTGAGGCTGAAGGCAGCAGGAAAGCCTGCAGCCCCCATGTGTGTGGGGCTACGCAAGCGGTTCCCAAAGAGCTTTAGAACAAGGCATAGTTTTCCCTGCTGGCTCTTTGGGCGTGTGACCAAGCTCCAGCCATATGGCAATTTTTGTGCCTGGCGCGGCGCCAAGTGGGAAAGGGTGTTTTTGAGGCTGAAGGCAGCAGGAAAGCCTGCAGCCCCCAGGTCCGTGGGGCTACGCAAGCCGTTCCCAAAGAGCTTTAGAACAAGGCATAGTTTTCCCTGCTGGCTCTTTGGGCGTTGGACTCATCTCCAGACATATGGCCATTTTGGGGCTTGGCGCGGTGACAAGTGGGGAAGGGTCGTTTTGAGGCTGAAGGCAGCAGGAAAGCCTGCAGCCCGCAGGTGTGTGGGGCTATGCAAGCGGTTCCCAAAGAGCTTTAGAAGAAGGCCTAGTTTTCCCTGCTGGCTCTTTGGGCGTGGGACCAGTCTCTAGCCATATGGGCATTTTTGTGCCTGGCGCGGCGCCAAGTGGGAAAGGGTGGTTTTGAGGCTGAAGGCAGCAGGAAAGCCTGCAGCCCGCAGGTGTGTGGGGCTACGCAAGCGTTTCCCAAAGAGCTTTAGAACAAGGCATAGTTTTCCCTGCTGGCTCTTTGGGCGTGGGACCAGTCCCCAGACATATGGGCATTTTTGTGCCTGGCGCGGTGCCAAGTGGGAAAGGGTGGTTTTGAGGCTGAAGGCAGCAGGAAAGCCTGCAGCCCCCAGGTCCGTGGGGCTACGCAAGCGGTTCCCAAAGAGCTTTAGAACAAGGCCTAGTATTCCCTGCTGGCTCTTTGGGCGGGGGACCCATCAACAGACATATGGCCACTTTTGTGCCTGGTGCGGCCAGAAGTGGGAATAGGTGGTTTTGAGGTTGAAAGTGCCAAAAAACCCTGCTGCCCGCAGCTGTGTGGGGCTACGCAAGCGGTTCCCAAAGAGCTTTAGAACAAGGCATAGTTTCCCTGCTGGCTCTTTGGGCGTGGGACCAAGCTCCAGCCATATGGCAATTTTTGTGCCTGGCGCGGCGCCAAGTGGGAAAGGGTGGTTTTGAGGCTGAAGGCAGCAGGAAAGCCTGCAGCCCCCAGGTGTGTGGGGCTACGCAAGCGGTTCCCAAAGAGCTTTAGAACAAGGCATAGTTTTCCCTGCTGGCTCTTTGGGTGTGGGACCCATATCCATACCTATGGCCATTTTTGTGCCTGGCGTGGCGCCAAGTGGGAAAGGGTGGTTTTGAGGCTTAAGGCAGCAGGAAAGCCTGCAGCCCCCATGTGTGTGGGGCTACGCAAGCGTTTCCCAAAGAGCTTTAGAACAAGGCATAGTTTTCCCTGCTGGCTCTTTGGGTGTGGGACCAGTCTCTAGCCATATGGCCATTTTTGGGCCTGGCGCGGCGCCAAGTGGGAAAGGGTGGTTTTGAGGCTGAAGGCAGCAGGAAAGCCTGCAGCCCCCAGGTGTGTGGGGCTACGCAAGCAGTTCCAAAGAGCTTTAGAACAAGGCATAGTTTTCCCTGCTGGCTCCTTGGGTGTGGGACCCATATCCATACCTATGTCCATTTTGGGGCTTGGCGCGGCGCCAAGTGGGAAAGGGTGGTTTTGAGGCTGAAGGCAGCAGGAAAGCCTGCAGCCCCCAGGTCTGTGGGGCTACGCAAGCGTTTCCCAAAGAGCTTTAGAACAAGGCATAGTTTTCCCTGCTGGCTCTTTGGGCATGGGACCAATCTCCAGACATATGGGCATTTTTGTGCCTGGCACGGCGCCAAGTGGGAAAGGGTGGTTTTGAGGCTGAAGGCAGCAGGAAAGCCTGCAGCCCCCAGGTGTGTGGGGCTACGCAAGCGGTTCCCAAAGAGCTTTAGAACAAGGCCTAGTTTTCCCTGCTGGCTCTTTGGGCGTTGGACCCATCTCCAGACATATGGCCATTGTGGGGCTTGGCGCGGCAACAAGTGGGGAAGGGTGGTTTTGAGGCTGAAGGCAGCAGGAAAGCCTGCAGCCCCCAGGTGTGTGGGGCTATGCAAGCTGTTCCCAAAGAGCTTTAGAACAAGGCCTAGTTTTCCCTGGTGGCTCTTTGCGCGTGGGACCAGTCTCTAGCCATATGGCCATTTTTGTGCCTGGCGCGTCGCCAAGGGGGAAAGGGTGGTTTTGAGGCTGAAGGCAGCAGGAAAGCCTGCAGCCCCCAGGTGTGTGGGGCTACGCAAGCGTTTCCCAAAGAGCTTTAGAACAAGGCATAGTTTCCCTGCTGGCTCTTTGGGCGTGGGACCAGTCCCCAGACATATGGGCTTTTTTGTGCCTGGCGCGGCGCCAAGTGGGAAAGGGTGGTTTTCGGGCTGAAAGTGCCGAAAAAGCCTGCAGCCCCCAGATCTGTGGGGCTACGCAAGCGGTTCCCAAAGAGCTTTAAAACAAGGCATAGTTTTCCCTGCTGGCTCTTTGGGTGTGGGACCAGTCTCCAGCCATATGGCCATTTTTGTGCCTGGCGCGGCGCCAAGTGGGAAAGGGTGGTTTTGAGGCTGAAGGCAGCAGGAAAGCCTGCAGCCCGCAGGTGTGTGGGTCTATGCAAGCCGTTCCCAAAGAGCTTTAGAACAAGGCCTAGTATTCCCTGCTGGCTCTTTGGGCGTGGGACCCATCAACAGACATATGGCCATTTTTGTGCCTGGTGCGGCCACAAGTGGGAAAGGGTGGTTTTGATGCTGAAAGTGCCAAAAAAGTCTGCAGCCCGCAGGTGTGTAGGGCTACGCAAGCGTTTCCCAAAGAGCTTTAGAACAAGGCATAGTTTTCCCTGCTGGCTCTTTGGGCGTTGGACCCATCTCCAGACATATGGCCATTTTTGTGCCTGGCGCGGTGCCAAGTGGGAAAGGGTGGTTTTGAGGCTGAAGGCAGCAGGAAAGCCTGCAGCCCCCAGGTGTGTGGGGCTACGCAAGCGGTTCCCAAAGAGCTTTAGAACAAGGCATAGTTTTCCCTGCTGGCTCCTTGGGTGTGGGACCCATATCCATACCTATGGCAATTTTTGTGTCTGGCATGGCGCCAAGTGGGAAAGGGTGGTTTTGAGGCTGAAGGCAGCAGGAAAGCCTGCAGCCCCCAGGTCCGTGGGGCTACGCAAGAGGTTCCCAAAGAGCTTTAGAACAAGGCATAGTTTTCCCTGCTGGCTCTTTGGGCGTGGGACCAGTCTCCAGACATATGGCCATTTTTGTGCCTGGCGCGGCGCCAAGTGGGAAAGGGTGTTTTTGAGGCTGAAGGCAGCAGGAAAGCCTGCAGCCCGCAGCTGTGTGGGGCTACGCAAGCGGTTCCCAAAGAGCTTTAGAACAAGGCCTAGTTTTCCCTGCTGACTCTTTGGGCGTGGGACCCATCAACAGACATATGGCCACTTTTGTGCCTGGTGCGGCCAGAAGTGGGAATAGGTGGTTTTGAGGCTGAAAGTGCCAAAAAACCCTGCTGCCCGCAGCTGTGTGGGGCTACGCAAGCGGTTCCCAAAGAGCTTTAGAACAAGGCATAGTTTCCCTGCTGGCTCTTTGGGCGTGGGACCAAGCTCCAGCCATATGGCAATTTTTGTGCCTGGCGCGGCGCCAAGTGGGAAAGGGTGGTTTTGAGGCTGAAGGCAGCAGGAAAGCCTGCAGCCCCCAGGTGTGTGGGGCTACGCAAGCGGTTCCCAAAGAGCTTTAGAACAAGGCATAGTTTTCCCTGCTGGCTCTTTGGGTGTGGGACCCATATCCATACCTATGGCCATTTTTGTGCCTGGCGTGGCGCCAAGTGGGAAAGGGTGGTTTTGAGGCTTAAGGCAGCAGGAAAGCCTGCAGCCCCCATGTGTGTGGGGCTACGCAAGCGTTTCCCAAAGAGCTTTAGAACAAGGCATAGTTTCCCTGCTGGCTCTTTGGGCGTGGGACCAGTCCCCAGACATATGGCCATTTTTGTGCCTGGCGCGGCGCCAAGTGGGAAAGGGTGTTTTTGAGGCTGAAAGTGCCGAAAAAGCCTGCAGCCCCCAGGTGTGTGGGGCTACGCAAGCGGTTCCCAAAGAGCTTTAGAACAAGGCATAGTTTTCCCTGCTGGCTCTTTGGGTGTGGGACCAGTCTCCAGCCATATGGCCATTTTTGTGCCTGGCGCGGCGCCAAGTGGGAAAGGGTGGTTTTGAGGCTGAAGGCAGCAGGAAAGCCTGCAGCCCGCAGGTGTGTGGGTCTATGCAAGCCGTTCCCAAAGAGCTTTAGAACAAGGCATAGTATTCCCTGCTGTCTCTTTGGGCGTGGGACCCATCAACAGACATATGGCCATTTTTGTGCCTGGTGCGTCCACAAGTGGGAAAGGGTGGTTTTGATGCTGAAAGTGCCAAAAAAGTCTGCAGCCCGCAGGTGTGTAGGGCTACGCAAGCCGTTCCCAAAAAGCTTTAGAACAAGGCATAGTTTTCCCTGCTGGCTCTTTGGGCGTGGGACCAGTCTCCAGCCATATGGCCATTTTTGTGCCTGGCGCGGCGCCAAGTGGGAAAGGGTGTTTTTGAGGCTGAAGGCATCAGGAAAGCCTGCAGCCCGCAGGTGTGTGGGGCTACGCAAGCGTTTCCCAAAGAGCTTTAGAACAAGGCATAGTTTTCCCTGCTGGCTCTTTGGGCGTTGGACCCATCTCCAAACATATGGCCATTTTTGTGCCTGGAGAGACGCCAAGTGGGAAAGGGTGGTTTTGAGGCTGAAGGCAGCAGGAAAGCCTGCAGCCCCCAGGTCCGTGGGGCTACGCAAGAGGTTCCCAAAGAGCTTTAGAACAAGGCCTAGTTTTCCCTGCTGGCTCTTTGGGCGTGGGACCAGTCTCCAGACATATGGCCATTTTTGTGCCTGGCGCGGCGCCAAGTGGGAAAGGGTGGTTTGAGGCTGAAGGCAGCAGGAAAGCCTGCAGCCCCCAGGTGTGTGGGGCTATGCAAGCGGTTCCCAAAGAGCTTTAGAACAAGGCCTAGTTTTTCCTGCTGACTCTTTGGGCGTGGGACCCATCAACAGACATATGGCCACTTTTGTGCCTGG
This sequence comes from Chroicocephalus ridibundus, assembly GCF_963924245.1. Taxonomy (NCBI): domain Eukaryota; kingdom Metazoa; phylum Chordata; class Aves; order Charadriiformes; family Laridae; genus Chroicocephalus; species Chroicocephalus ridibundus. The sequence goes on from NW_026961432.1 coordinate 1,092,333, forward strand.
TGCGGCCAGAAGTGGGAATAGGTGGTTTTGAGGCTGAAAGTGCCAAAAAACCCTGCAGCCCGCAGCTGTGTGGGGCTACGCAAGCGGTTCCCAAAGAGCTTTAGAACAAGGCATAGTTTCCCTGCTGGCTCTTTGGGCGTGGGACCAAGCTCCAGCCATATGGCAATTTTTGTGCCTGGCGCGGCGCAAAGTGGGAAAGGGTGGTTTTGAGGCTGAAGGCAGCAGGAAAGCCTGCAGCCCCCAGGTGTGTGGGGCTACGCAAGCGGTTCCCAAAGAGCTTTAGAACAAGGCCTAGTTTTCCCTGCTGGCTCTTTGGGCGTTGGACCCATCTCCAGACATATGGCCATTTTGGGGCTTGGCGCGGCAACAAGTGGGGAAGGGTGGTTTTGAGGCTGAAGGCAGCAGGAAAGCCTGCAGCCCGCAGGTGTGTGGGGCTATGCAAGCTGTTCCCAAAGAGCTTTAGAACAAGGCCTAGTTTTCCCTGGTGGCTCTTTGCGCGTGGGACCAGTCTCTAGCCATATGGCCATTTTTGTGCCTGGCGCGGCGCCAACTGGGAAAGGGTGGTTTTGAGGCTGAAGGCAGCAGGAAAGCCTGCAGCCCGCAGGTGTGTGGGGCTACGCAAGCGGTTCCCAAAGAGCTTTAGAACAAGGCATAGTTTTCCCTGCTGGCTCTTTGGTTGTGGGACCCATATCCATACCTATGGCCATTTTTGTGCCTGGCGTGGCGCCAAGTGGGAAAGGGTGGTTTTGAGGCTTAAGGCAGCAGGAAAGCCTGCAGCCCCCATGTGTGTGGGGCTACGCAAGCGTTTCCCAAAGAGCTTTAGAACAAGGCATAGTTTCCCTGCTGGCTCTTTGGGCGTGGGACCCATCAACAGACATATGGCCATTTTTGTGCCTGGCGCGGCGCCAAGTGGGAAAGGGTGGTTTTGAGGTTGAAAGTGCCAAAAAACCCTGCTGCCCGCAGCTGTGTGGGGCTACGCAAGCGGTTCCCAAAGAGCTTTAGAACAAGGCATAGTTTCCCTGCTGGCTCTTTGGGCGTGGGACCAAGCTCCAGCCATATGGCAATTTTTGTGCCTGGCGCGGCGCCAAGTGGGAAAGGGTGGTTTTGAGGCTGAAGGCTGCAGGAAAGCCTGCAGCCCCCAGGTGTGTGGGGCTACGCAAGCGGTTCCCAAAGAGCTTTAGAACAAGGCCTAGTTTTCCCTGCTGGCTCTTTGGGTGTGGGACCCATATCCATACCTATGGCCATTTTTGTGCCTGGCGTGGCGCCAAGTGGGAAAGGGTGGTTTTGAGGCTTAAGGCAGCAGGAAAGCCTGCAGCCCCCATGTGTGTGGGGCTACGCAAGCGTTTCCCAAAGAGCTTTAGAACAAGGCATAGTTTTCCCTGCTGGCTCTTTGGGTGTGGGACCAGTCTCTAGCCATATGGCCATTTTTGGGCCTGGCGCGGCGCCAAGTGGGAAAGGGTGGTTTTGAGGCTGAAGGCAGCAGGAAAGCCTGCAGCCCCCAGGTGTGTGGGGCTACGCAAGCGGTTCCAAAGAGCTTTAGAACAAGGCATAGTTTTCCCTGCTGGCTCCTTGGGTGTGGGACCCATATCCATACCTATGTCCATTTTGGGGCTTGGCGCGGCGCCAAGTGGGAAAGGGTGGTTTTGAGGCTGAAGGCAGCAGGAAAGCCTGCAGCCCCCAGGTCTGTGGGGCTACGCAAGCGTTTCCCAAAGAGCTTTAGAACAAGGCATAGTTTTCCCTGCTGGCTCTTTGGGCATGGGACCAATCTCCAGACATATGGGCATTTTTGTGCCTGGCACGGCGCCAAGTGGGAAAGGGTGGTTTTGAGGCTGAAGGCAGCAGGAAAGCCTGCAGCCCCCAGGTGTGTGGGGCTACGCAAGCGGTTCCCAAAGAGCTTTAGAACAAGGCCTAGTTTTCCCTGCTGGCTCTTTGGGCGTTGGACCCATCTCCAGACATATGGCCATTGTGGGGCTTGGCGCGGCAACAAGTGGGGAAGGGTGGTTTTGAGGCTGAAGGCAGCAGGAAAGCCTGCAGCCCCCAGGTGTGTGGGGCTATGCAAGCTGTTCCCAAAGAGCTTTAGAACAAGGCCTAGTTTTCCCTGGTGGCTCTTTGCGCGTGGGACCAGTCTCTAGCCATATGGCCATTTTTGTGCCTGGCGCGTCGCCAAGGGGGAAAGGGTGGTTTTGAGGCTGAAGGCAGCAGGAAAGCCTGCAGCCCCCAGGTGTGTGGGGCTACGCAAGCGTTTCCCAAAGAGCTTTAGAACAAGGCATAGTTTCCCTGCTGGCTCTTTGGGCGTGGGACCAGTCCCCAGACATATGGGCTTTTTTGTGCCTGGCGCGGCGCCAAGTGGGAAAGGGTGGTTTTCGGGCTGAAAATGCCGAAAAAGCCTGCAGCCCCCAGATCTGTGGGGCTACGCAAGCGGTTCCCAAAGAGCTTTAAAACAAGGCATAGTTTTCCCTGCTGGCTCTTTGGGTGTGGGACCAGTCTCCAGCCATATGGCCATTTTTGTGCCTGGCGCGGCGCCAAGTGGGAAAGGGTGGTTTTGAGGCTGAAGGCAGCAGGAAAGCCTGCAGCCCGCAGGTGTGTGGGTCTATGCAAGCCGTTCCCAAAGAGCTTTAGAACAAGGCCTAGTATTCCCTGCTGGCTCTTTGGGCGTGGGACCCATCAACAGACATATGGCCATTTTTGTGCCTGGTGCGGCCACAAGTGGGAAAGGGTGGTTTTGATGCTGAAAGTGCCAAAAAAGTCTGCAGCCCGCAGGTGTGTAGGGCTACGCAAGCGTTTCCCAAAGAGCTTTAGAACAAGGCATAGTTTTCCCTGCTGGCTCTTTGGGCGTTGGACCCATCTCCAGACATATGGCCATTTTTGTGCCTGGCGCGGTGCCAAGTGGGAAAGGGTGGTTTTGAGGCTGAAGGCAGCAGGAAAGCCTGCAGCCCCCAGGTCTGTGGGGCTACGCAAGCGGTTCCCAAAGAGCTTTAGAACAAGGCATAGTTTTCCCTGCTGGCTCCTTGGGTGTGGGACCCATATCCATACCTATGGCAATTTTTGTGTCTGGCATGGCGCCAAGTGGGAAAGGGTGGTTTTGAGGCTGAAGGCAGCAGGAAAGCCTGCAGCCCCCAGGTCCGTGGGGCTACGCAAGAGGTTCCCAAAGAGCTTTAGAACAAGGCATAGTTTTCCCTGCTGGCTCTTTGGGCGTGGGACCAGTCTCCAGACATATGGCCATTTTTGTGCCTGGCGCGGCGCCAAGTGGGAAAGGGTGTTTTTGAGGCTGAAGGCAGCAGGAAAGCCTGCAGCCCGCAGCTGTGTGGGGCTACGCAAGCGGTTCCCAAAGAGCTTTAGAACAAGGCCTAGTTTTCCCTGCTGACTCTTTGGGCGTGGGACCCATCAACAGACATATGGCCACTTTTGTGCCTGGTGCGGCCAGAAGTGGGAATAGGTGGTTTTGAGGCTGAAAGTGCCAAAAAACCCTGCTGCCCGCAGCTGTGTGGGGCTACGCAAGCGGTTCCCAAAGAGCTTTAGAACAAGGCATAGTTTCCCTGCTGGCTCTTTGGGCGTGGGACCAAGCTCCAGCCATATGGCAATTTTTGTGCCTGGCGCGGCGCCAAGTGGGAAAGGGTGGTTTTGAGGCTGAAGGCAGCAGGAAAGCCTGCAGCCCCCAGGTGTGTGGGGCTACGCAAGCGGTTCCCAAAGAGCTTTAGAACAAGGCATAGTTTTCCCTGCTGGCTCTTTGGGTGTGGGACCCATATCCATACCTATGGCCATTTTTGTGCCTGGCGTGGCGCCAAGTGGGAAAGGGTGGTTTTGAGGCTTAAGGCAGCAGGAAAGCCTGCAGCCCCCATGTGTGTGGGGCTACGCAAGCGTTTCCCAAAGAGCTTTAGAACAAGGCATAGTTTCCCTGCTGGCTCTTTGGGCGTGGGACCAGTCCCCAGACATATGGCCATTTTTGTGCCTGGCGCGGCGCCAAGTGGGAAAGGGTGTTTTTGAGGCTGAAAGTGCCGAAAAAGCCTGCAGCCCCCAGGTGTGTGGGGCTACGCAAGCGGTTCCCAAAGAGCTTTAGAACAAGGCATAGTTTTCCCTGCTGGCTCTTTGGGTGTGGGACCAGTCTCCAGCCATATGGCCATTTTTGTGCCTGGCGCGGCGCCAAGTGGGAAAGGGTGGTTTTGAGGCTGAAGGCAGCAGGAAAGCCTGCAGCCCGCAGGTGTGTGGGTCTATGCAAGCCGTTCCCAAAGAGCTTTAGAACAAGGCATAGTATTCCCTGCTGTCTCTTTGGGCGTGGGACCCATCAACAGACATATGGCCATTTTTGTGCCTGGTGCGTCCACAAGTGGGAAAGGGTGGTTTTGATGCTGAAAGTGCCAAAAAAGTCTGCAGCCCGCAGGTGTGTAGGGCTACGCAAGCCGTTCCCAAAAAGCTTTAGAACAAGGCATAGTTTTCCCTGCTGGCTCTTTGGGCGTGGGACCAGTCTCCAGCCATATGGCCATTTTTGTGCCTGGCGCGGCGCCAAGTGGGAAAGGGTGTTTTTGAGGCTGAAGGCATCAGGAAAGCCTGCAGCCCCCAGGTCTGTGGGGCTACGCAAGCCGTTCCCAAAGAGCTTTAGAACAAGGCATAGTTTTCCCTGCTGGCTCTTTGGGCGTTGGACCCATCTCCAAACATATGGCCATTTTTGTGCCTGGAGAGACGCCAAGTGGGAAAGGGTGGTTTTGAGGCTGAAGGCAGCAGGAAAGCCTGCAGCCCCCAGGTCCGTGGGGCTACGCAAGAGGTTCCCAAAGAGCTTTAGAACAAGGCCTAGTTTTCCCTGCTGGCTCTTTGGGCGTGGGACCAGTCTCCAGACATATGGCCATTTTTGTGCCTGGCGCGGCGCCAAGTGGGAAAGGGTGGTTTGAGGCTGAAGGCAGCAGGAAAGCCTGCAGCCCCCAGGTCTGTGGGGCTACGCAAGCGGTTCCCAAAGAGCTTTAGAACAAGGCCTAGTTTTTCCTGCTGACTCTTTGGGCGTGGGACCCATCAACAGACATATGGCCACTTTTGTGCCTGGTGCGGCCAGAAGTGGGAATAGGTGGTTTTGAGGCTGAAAGTGCCAAAAAACCCTGCAGCCCGCAGCTGTGTGGGGCTACGCAAGCGGTTCCCAAAGAGCTTTAGAACAAGGCATAGTTTCCCTGCTGGCTCTTTGGGCGTGGGACCAAGCTCCAGCCATATGGCAATTTTTGTGCCTGGCGCGGCGCAAAGTGGGAAAGGGTGGTTTTGAGGCTGAAGGCAGCAGGAAAGCCTGCAGCCCCCAGGTGTGTGGGGCTACGCAAGCGGTTCCCAAAGAGCTTTAGAACAAGGCCTAGTTTTCCCTGCTGGCTCTTTGGGCGTTGGACCCATCTCCAGACATATGGCCATTTTGGGGCTTGGCGCGGCAACAAGTGGGGAAGGGTGGTTTTGAGGCTGAAGGCAGCAGGAAAGCCTGCAGCCCGCAGGTGTGTGGGGCTATGCAAGCTGTTCCCAAAGAGCTTTAGAACAAGGCCTAGTTTTTCCTGGTGGCTCTTTGCGCGTGGGACCAGTCTCTAGCCATATGGCCATTTTTGTGCCTGGCGCGGCGCCAACTGGGAAAGGGTGGTTTTGAGGCTGAAGGCAGCAGGAAAGCCTGCAGCCCGCAGGTGTGTGGGGCTACGCAAGCGGTTCCCAAAGAGCTTTAGAACAAGGCATAGTTTTCCCTGCTGGCTCTTTGGTTGTGGGACCCATATCCATACCTATGGCCATTTTTGTGCCTGGCGCGGCGCCAAGTGGGAAAGGGTGGTTTTCAGGCTGAAACTGCCGAAAAAGCCTGCAGCCCCCAGATCAGTGGGGCTACGCAAGCGGTTCCCAAAGAGCTTTAGAACAAGGCACAGTTTTCCCTGCTGGCTCTTTGGGCGTGGGACCAGTCTCCAGCCATATGGCCATTTTTGTGCCTGGCGCGGCGCCAAGTGGGAAAGGGTGGTTTTGAGGCTGAAGGCAGCAGGAAAGCCTGCAGCCCCCAGGTCTGTGGGGCTACGCAAGCCGTTCCCAAAGAGCTTTAGAACAAGGCCTAGTTTTCCCTGCTGACTCTTTGGGCGTGGGACCCATCAACAGACATATGGCCACTTTTGTGCCTGGTGCGGCCAGAAGTGGGAATAGGTGGTTTTGAGGCTGAAAGTGCCAAAAAACCCTGCAGCACGCAGCTGTGTGGGGCTACGCAAGCGGTTCCCAAAGAGCTTTAGAACAAGGCATAGTTTCCCTGCTGGCTCTTTGGGCGTGGGACCAAGCTCCAGCCATATGGCAATTTTTGTGCCTGGCGCAGCGCAAAGTGGGAAAGGGTGGTTTTGAGGCTGAAGGCAGCAGGAAAGCCTGCAGCCCCCAGGTGTGTGGGGCTACGCAAGCGGTTCCCAAAGAGCTTTAGAACAAGGCATAGTTTTCCCTGCTGGCTCTTTGGGTGTGGGACCCATATCCATACCTATGGCCATTTTTGTGCCTGGCGTGGCGCCAAGTGGGAAAGGGTGGTTTTGAGGCTTAAGGCAGCAGGAAAGCCTGCAGCCCCCATGTGTGTGGGGCTACGCAAGCGTTTCCCAAAGAGCTTTAGAACAAGGCATAGTTTCCCTGCTGGCTCTTTGGGCGTGGGACCAGTCCCCAGACATATGGGCTTTTTTGTGCCTGGCGCGGCGCCAAGTGGGAAAGGGTGGTTTTCAGGCTGAAAGTGCCGAAAAAGCCTGCAGCCCCCAGATCTGTGGGGCTACGCAAGCGGTTCCCAAAGAGCTTTAGAACAAGGCATAGTTTTCCCTGCTGGCTCTTTGGGTGTGGGACCAGTCTCCAGCCATATGGCCATTTTTGTGCCTGGCGCGGCGCCAAGTGGGAAAGGGTGTTTTTGAGGCTGAAGGCAGCAGGAAAGCCTGCAGCCCGCAGCTGTGTGGGGCTACGCAAGCGGTTCCCAAAGAGCTTTAGAACAAGGCCTAGTTTTCCCTGCTGACTCTTTGGGCGTGGGACCCATCAACAGACATATGGCCACTTTTGTGCCTGGTGCGGCCAGAAGTGGGAATAGGTGGTTTTGAGGCTGAAAGTGCCAAAAAACCCTGCTGCCCGCAGCTGTGTGGGGCTACGCAAGCGGTTCCCAAAGAGCTTTAGAACAAGGCATAGTTTCCCTGCTGGCTCTTTGGGCGTGGGACCAAGCTCCAGCCATATGGCAATTTTTGTGCCTGGCGCGGCGCCAAGTGGGAAAGGGTGGTTTTGAGGCTGAAGGCAGCAGGAAAGCCTGCAGCCCCCAGGTGTGTGGGGCTACGCAAGCGGTTCCCAAAGAGCTTTAGAACAAGGCATAGTTTTCCCTGCTGGCTCTTTGGGTGTGGGACCCATATCCATACCTATGGCCATTTTTGTGCCTGGCGTGGCGCCAAGTGGGAAAGGGTGGTTTTGAGGCTTAAGGCAGCAGGAAAGCCTGCAGCCCCCATGTGTGTGGGGCTACGCAAGCGTTTCCCAAAGAGCTTTAGAACAAGGCATAGTTTCCCTGCTGGCTCTTTGGGCGTGGGACCAGTCCCCAGACATATGGCCATTTTTGTGCCTGGCGCGGCGCCAAGTGGGAAAGGGTGTTTTTGAGGCTGAAAGTGCCGAAAAAGCCTGCAGCCCCCAGGTGTGTGGGGCTACGCAAGCGGTTCCCAAAGAGCTTTAGAACAAGGCATAGTTTTCCCTGCTGGCTCTTTGGGTGTGGGACCAGTCTCCAGCCATATGGCCATTTTTGTGCCTGGCGCGGCGCCAAGTGGGAAAGGGTGGTTTTGAGGCTGAAGGCAGCAGGAAAGCCTGCAGCCCGCAGGTGTGTGGGTCTATGCAAGCCGTTCCCAAAGAGCTTTAGAACAAGGCATAGTATTCCCTGCTGTCTCTTTGGGCGTGGGACCCATCAACAGACATATGGCCATTTTTGTGCCTGGTGCGTCCACAAGTGGGAAAGGGTGGTTTTGATGCTGAAAGTGCCAAAAAAGTCTGCAGCCCGCAGGTGTGTAGGGCTACGCAAGCCGTTCCCAAAAAGCTTTAGAACAAGGCATAGTTTTCCCTGCTGGCTCTTTGGGCGTGGGACCAGTCTCCAGCCATATGGCCATTTTTGTGCCTGGCGCGGCGCCAAGTGGGAAAGGGTGTTTTTGAGGCTGAAGGCATCAGGAAAGCCTGCAGCCCCCAGGTCTGTGGGGCTACGCAAGCCGTTCCCAAAGAGCTTTAGAACAAGGCATAGTTTTCCCTGCTGGCTCTTTGGGCGTTGGACCCATCTCCAAACATATGGCCATTTTTGTGCCTGGAGAGACGCCAAGTGGGAAAGGGTGGTTTTGAGGCTGAAGGCAGCAGGAAAGCCTGCAGCCCCCAGGTCCGTGGGGCTACGCAAGAGGTTCCCAAAGAGCTTTAGAACAAGGCCTAGTTTTCCCTGCTGGCTCTTTGGGCGTGTGACCAGTCTCCAGACATATGGCCATTTTTGTGCCTGGCGCGGCGCCAAGTGGGAAAGGGTGGTTTGAGGCTGAAGGCAGCAGGAAAGCCTGCAGCCCCCAGGTCTGTGGGGCTACGCAAGCGGTTCCCAAAGAGCTTTAGAACAAGGCCTAGTTTTTCCTGCTGACTCTTTGGGCGTGGGACCCATCAACAGACATATGGCCACTTTTGTGCCTGGTGCGGCCAGAAGTGGGAATAGGTGGTTTTGAGGCTGAAAGTGCCAAAAAACCCTGCAGCCCGCAGCTGTGTGGGGCTACGCAAGCGGTTCCCAAAGAGCTTTAGAACAAGGCATAGTTTCCCTGCTGGCTCTTTGGGCGTGGGACCAAGCTCCAGCCATATGGCAATTTTTGTGCCTGGCGCGGCGCAAAGTGGGAAAGGGTGGTTTTGAGGCTGAAGGCAGCAGGAAAGCCTGCAGCCCCCAGGTGTGTGGGGCTACGCAAGCGGTTCCCAAAGAGCTTTAGAACAAGGCCTAGTTTTCCCTGCTGGCTCTTTGGGCGTTGGACCCATCTCCAGACATATGGCCATTTTGGGGCTTGGCGCGGCAACAAGTGGGGAAGGGTGGTTTTGAGGCTGAAGGCAGCAGGAAAGCCTGCAGCCCGCAGGTGTGTGGGGCTATGCAAGCTGTTCCCAAAGAGCTTTAGAACAAGGCCTAGTTTTCCCTGGTGGCTCTTTGCGCGTGGGACCAGTCTCTAGCCATATGGCCATTTTTGTGCCTGGCGCGGCGCCAACTGGGAAAGGGTGGTTTTGAGGCTGAAGGCAGCAGGAAAGCCTGCAGCCCGCAGGTGTGTGGGGCTACGCAAGCGGTTCCCAAAGAGCTTTAGAACAAGGCATAGTTTTCCCTGCTGGCTCTTTGGTTGTGGGACCCATATCCATACCTATGGCCATTTTTGTGCCTGGCGTGGCGCCAAGTGGGAAAGGGTGGTTTTGAGGCTTAAGGCAGCAGGAAAGCCTGCAGCCCCCATGTGTGTGGGGCTACGCAAGCGTTTCCCAAAGAGCTTTAGAACAAGGCATAGTTTCCCTGCTGGCTCTTTGGGCGTGGGACCCATCAACAGACATATGGCCATTTTTGTGCCTGGCGCGGCGCCAAGTGGGAAAGGGTGGTTTTGAGGTTGAAAGTGCCAAAAAACCCTGCTGCCCGCAGCTGTGTGGGGCTACGCAAGCGGTTCCCAAAGAGCTTTAGAACAAGGCATAGTTTCCCTGCTGGCTCTTTGGGCGTGGGACCAAGCTCCAGCCATATGGCAATTTTTGTGCCTGGCGCGGCGCCAAGTGGGAAAGGGTGGTTTTGAGGCTGAAGGCAGCAGGAAAGCCTGCAGCCCCCAGGTGTGTGGGGCTACGCAAGCGGTTCCCAAAGAGCTTTAGAACAAGGCCTAGTTTTCCCTGCTGGCTCTTTGGGTGTGGGACCCATATCCATACCTATGGCCATTTTTGTGCCTGGCGTGGCGCCAAGTGGGAAAGGGTGGTTTTGAGGCTTAAGGCAGCAGGAAAGCCTGCAGCCCCCATGTGTGTGGGGCTACGCAAGCGTTTCCCAAAGAGCTTTAGAACAAGGCATAGTTTTCCCTGCTGGCTCTTTGGGTGTGGGACCAGTCTCTAGCCATATGGCCATTTTTGGGCCTGGCGCGGCGCCAAGTGGGAAAGGGTGGTTTTGAGGCTGAAGGCAGCAGGAAAGCCTGCAGCCCCCAGGTGTGTGGGGCTACGCAAGCGGTTCCAAAGAGCTTTAGAACAAGGCATAGTTTTCCCTGCTGGCTCCTTGGGTGTGGGACCCATATCCATACCTATGTCCATTTTGGGGCTTGGCGCGGCGCCAAGTGGGAAAGGGTGGTTTTGAGGCTGAAGGCAGCAGGAAAGCCTGCAGCCCCCAGGTCTGTGGGGCTACGCAAGCGTTTCCCAAAGAGCTTTAGAACAAGGCATAGTTTTCCCTGCTGGCTCTTTGGGCATGGGACCAATCTCCAGACATATGGGCATTTTTGTGCCTGGCACGGCGCCAAGTGGGAAAGGGTGGTTTTGAGGCTGAAGGCAGCAGGAAAGCCTGCAGCCCCCAGGTGTGTGGGGCTACGCAAGCGGTTCCCAAAGAGCTTTAGAACAAGGCCTAGTTTTCCCTGCTGGCTCTTTGGGCGTTGGACCCATCTCCAGACATATGGCCATTGTGGGGCTTGGCGCGGCAACAAGTGGGGAAGGGTGGTTTTGAGGCTGAAGGCAGCAGGAAAGCCTGCAGCCCCCAGGTGTGTGGGGCTATGCAAGCTGTTCCCAAAGAGCTTTAGAACAAGGCCTAGTTTTCCCTGGTGGCTCTTTGCGCGTGGGACCAGTCTCTAGCCATATGGCCATTTTTGTGCCTGGCGCGTCGCCAAGGGGGAAAGGGTGGTTTTGAGGCTGAAGGCAGCAGGAAAGCCTGCAGCCCCCAGGTGTGTGGGGCTACGCAAGCGTTTCCCAAAGAGCTTTAGAACAAGGCATAGTTTCCCTGCTGGCTCTTTGGGCGTGGGACCAGTCCCCAGACATATGGGCTTTTTTGTGCCTGGCGCGGCGCCAAGTGGGAAAGGGTGGTTTTCGGGCTGAAAATGCCGAAAAAGCCTGCAGCCCCCAGATCTGTGGGGCTACGCAAGCGGTTCCCAAAGAGCTTTAAAACAAGGCATAGTTTTCCCTGCTGGCTCTTTGGGTGTGGGACCAGTCTCCAGCCATATGGCCATTTTTGTGCCTGGCGCGGCGCCAAGTGGGAAAGGGTGGTTTTGAGGCTGAAGGCAGCAGGAAAGCCTGCAGCCCGCAGGTGTGTGGGTCTATGCAAGCCGTTCCCAAAGAGCTTTAGAACAAGGCCTAGTATTCCCTGCTGGCTCTTTGGGCGTGGGACCCATCAACAGACATATGGCCATTTTTGTGCCTGGTGCGGCCACAAGTGGGAAAGGGTGGTTTTGATGCTGAAAGTGCCAAAAAAGTCTGCAGCCCGCAGGTGTGTAGGGCTACGCAAGCGTTTCCCAAAGAGCTTTAGAACAAGGCATAGTTTTCCCTGCTGGCTCTTTGGGCGTTGGACCCATCTCCAGACATATGGCCATTTTTGTGCCTGGCGCGGTGCCAAGTGGGAAAGGGTGGTTTTGAGGCTGAAGGCAGCAGGAAAGCCTGCAGCCCCCAGGTGTGTGGGGCTACGCAAGCGGTTCCCAAAGAGCTTTAGAACAAGGCATAGTTTTCCCTGCTGGCTCCTTGGGTGTGGGACCCATATCCATACCTATGGCAATTTTTGTGCCTGGCATGGCGCCAAGTGGGAAAGGGTGGTTTTGAGGCTGAAGGCAGCAGGAAAGCCTGCAGCCCCCAGGTCCGTGGGGCTACGCAAGAGGTTCCCAAAGAGCTTTAGAACAAGGCATAGTTTTCCCTGCTGGCTCTTTGGGCGTGGGACCAGTCTCCAGACATATGGCCATTTTTGTGCCTGGCGCGGCGCCAAGTGGGAAAGGGTGTTTTTGAGGCTGAAGGCAGCAGGAAAGCCTGCAGCCCGCAGCTGTGTGGGGCTACGCAAGCGGTTCCCAAAGAGCTTTAGAACAAGGCCTAGTTTTCCCTGCTGACTCTTTGGGCGTGGGACCCATCAACAGACATATGGCCACTTTTGTGCCTGGTGCGGCCAGAAGTGGGAATAGGTGGTTTTGAGGCTGAAAGTGCCAAAAAACCCTGCTGCCCGCAGCTGTGTGGGGCTACGCAAGCGGTTCCCAAAGAGCTTTAGAACAAGGCATAGTTTTCCCTGCTGGCTCTTTGGGTGTGGGACCCATATCCATACCTATGGCCATTTTTGTGCCTGGCGTGGCGCCAAGTGGGAAAGGGTGGTTTTGAGGCTTAAGGCAGCAGGAAAGCCTGCAGCCCCCATGTGTGTGGGGCTACGCAAGCGTTTCCCAAAGAGCTTTAGAACAAGGCATAGTTTCCCTGCTGGCTCTTTGGGCGTGGGACCAGTCCCCAGACATATGGCCATTTTTGTGCCTGGCGCGGCGCCAAGTGGGAAAGGGTGTTTTTGAGGCTGAAAGTGCCGAAAAAGCCTGCAGCCCCCAGGTGTGTGGGGCTACGCAAGCGGTTCCCAAAGAGCTTTAGAACAAGGCATAGTTTTCCCTGCTGGCTCTTTGGGTGTGGGACCAGTCTCCAGCCATATGGCCATTTTTGTGCCTGGCGCGGCGCCAAGTGGGAAAGGGTGGTTTTGAGGCTGAAGGCAGCAGGAAAGCCTGCAGCCCGCAGGTGTGTGGGTCTATGCAAGCCGTTCCCAAAGAGCTTTAGAACAAGGCATAGTATTCCCTGCTGTCTCTTTGGGCGTGGGACCCATCAACAGACATATGGCCATTTTTGTGCCTGGTGCGTCCACAAGTGGGAAAGGGTGGTTTTGATGCTGAAAGTGCCAAAAAAGTCTGCAGCCCGCAGGTGTGTAGGGCTACGCAAGCCGTTCCCAAAAAGCTTTAGAACAAGGCATAGTTTTCCCTGCTGGCTCTTTGGGCGTGGGACCAGTCTCCAGCCATATGGCCATTTTTGTGCCTGGCGCGGCGCCAAGTGGGAAAGGGTGTTTTTGAGGCTGAAGGCATCAGGAAAGCCTGCAGCCCCCAGGTCTGTGGGGCTACGCAAGCCGTTCCCAAAGAGCTTTAGAACAAGGCATAGTTTTCCCTGCTGGCTCTTTGGGCGTTGGACCCATCTCCAAACATATGGCCATTTTTGTGCCTGGAGAGACGCCAAGTGGGAAAGGGTGGTTTTGAGGCTGAAGGCAGCAGGAAAGCCTGCAGCCCCCAGGTCCGTGGGGCTACGCAAGAGGTTCCCAAAGAGCTTTAGAACAAGGCCTAGTTTTCCCTGCTGGCTCTTTGGGCGTGGGACCAGTCTCCAGACATATGGCCATTTTTGTGCCTGGCGCGGCGCCAAGTGGGAAAGGGTGGTTTGAGGCTGAAGGCAGCAGGAAAGCCTGCAGCCCCCAGGTCTGTGGGGCTACGCAAGCGGTTCCCAAAGAGCTTTAGAACAAGGCCTAGTTTTTCCTGCTGACTCTTTGGGCGTGGGACCCATCAACAGACATATGGCCACTTTTGTGCCTGGTGCGGCCAGAAGTGGGAATAGGTGGTTTTGAGGCTGAAAGTGCCAAAAAACCCTGCAGCCCGCAGCTGTGTGGGGCTACGCAAGCGGTTCCCAAAGAGCTTTAGAACAAGGCATAGTTTCCCTGCTGGCTCTTTGGGCGTGGGACCAAGCTCCAGCCATATGGCAATTTTTGTGCCTGGCGCGGCGCAAAGTGGGAAAGGGTGGTTTTGAGGCTGAAGGCAGCAGGAAAGCCTGCAGCCCCCAGGTGTGTGGGGCTACGCAAGCGGTTCCCAAAGAGCTTTAGAACAAGGCCTAGTTTTCCCTGCTGGCTCTTTGGGCGTTGGACCCATCTCCAGACATATGGCCATTTTGGGGCTTGGCGCGGCAACAAGTGGGGAAGGGTGGTTTTGAGGCTGAAGGCAGCAGGAAAGCCTGCAGCCCGCAGGTGTGTGGGGCTATGCAAGCTGTTCCCAAAGAGCTTTAGAACAAGGCCTAGTTTTCCCTGGTGGCTCTTTGCGCGTGGGACCAGTCTCTAGCCATATGGCCATTTTTGTGCCTGGCGCGGCGCCAACTGGGAAAGGGTGGTTTTGAGGCTGAAGGCAGCAGGAAAGCCTGCAGCCCGCAGGTGTGTGGGGCTACGCAAGCGGTTCCCAAAGAGCTTTAGAACAAGGCATAGTTTTCCCTGCTGGCTCTTTGGTTGTGGGACCCATATCCATACCTATGGCCATTTTTGTGCCTGGCGTGGCGCCAAGTGGGAAAGGGTGGTTTTGAGGCTTAAGGCAGCAGGAAAGCCTGCAGCCCCCATGTGTGTGGGGCTACGCAAGCGTTTCCCAAAGAGCTTTAGAACAAGGCATAGTTTCCCTGCTGGCTCTTTGGGCGTGGGACCCATCAACAGACATATGGCCATTTTTGTGCCTGGCGCGGCGCCAAGTGGGAAAGGGTGGTTTTCAGGCTGAAACTGCCGAAAAAGCCTGCAGCCCCCAGATCAGTGGGGCTACGCAAGCGGTTCCCAAAGAGCTTTAGAACAAGGCACAGTTTTCCCTGCTGGCTCTTTGGGCGTGGGACCAGTCTCCAGCCATATGGCCATTTTTGTGCCTGGCGCGGCGCCAAGTGGGAAAGGGTGGTTTTGAGGCTGAAGGCAGCAGGAAAGCCTGCAGCCCCCAGGTCTGTGGGGCTACGCAAGCCGTTCCCAAAGAGCTTTAGAACAAGGCCTAGTTTTCCCTGCTGACTCTTTGGGCGTGGGACCCATCAACAGACATATGGCCACTTTTGTGCCTGGTGCGGCCAGAAGTGGGAATAGGTGGTTTTGAGGCTGAAAGTGCCAAAAAACCCTGCAGCACGCAGCTGTGTGGGGCTACGCAAGCGGTTCCCAAAGAGCTTTAGAACAAGGCATAGTTTCCCTGCTGGCTCTTTGGGCGTGGGACCAAGCTCCAGCCATATGGCAATTTTTGTGCCTGGCGCAGCGCAAAGTGGGAAAGGGTGGTTTTGAGGCTGAAGGCAGCAGGAAAGCCTGCAGCCCCCAGGTGTGTGGGGCTACGCAAGCGGTTCCCAAAGAGCTTTAGAACAAGGCATAGTTTTCCCTGCTGGCTCTTTGGGTGTGGGACCCATATCCATACCTATGGCCATTTTTGTGCCTGGCGTGGCGCCAAGTGGGAAAGGGTGGTTTTGAGGCTTAAGGCAGCAGGAAAGCCTGCAGCCCCCATGTGTGTGGGGCTACGCAAGCGTTTCCCAAAGAGCTTTAGAACAAGGCATAGTTTCCCTGCTGGCTCTTTGGGCGTGGGACCAGTCCCCAGACATATGGGCTTTTTTGTGCCTGGCGCGGCGCCAAGTGGGAAAGGGTGGTTTTCAGGCTGAAAGTGCCGAAAAAGCCTGCAGCCCCCAGATCTGTGGGGCTACGCAAGCGGTTCCCAAAGAGCTTTAGAACAAGGCATAGTTTTCCCTGCTGGCTCTTTGGGTGTGGGACCAGTCTCCAGCCATATGGCCATTTTTGTGCCTGGCGCGGCGCCAAGTGGGAAAGGGTGTTTTTGAGGCTGAAGGCAGCAGGAAAGCCTGCAGCCCGCAGGTGTGTGGGTCTATGCAAGCCGTTCCCAAAGAGCTTTAGAACAAGGCATAGTATTCCCTGCTGGCTCTTTGGGCGTGGGACCCATCAACAGACATATGGCCATTTTTGTGCCTGGTGCGTCCACAAGTGGGAAAGGGTGGTTTTGATGCTGAAAGTGCCAAAAAAGTCTGCAGCCCGCAGGTGTGTAGGGCTACGCAAGAGGTTCCCAAAGAGCTTTAGAACAAGGCATAGTTTTCCCTGCTGGCTCTTTGGGCGTGGGACCAATCTCCAGCCATATGGGCATTTTTGTGCCTGGCGCGGCGCCAAGT
This sequence comes from Chroicocephalus ridibundus, assembly GCF_963924245.1. Taxonomy (NCBI): domain Eukaryota; kingdom Metazoa; phylum Chordata; class Aves; order Charadriiformes; family Laridae; genus Chroicocephalus; species Chroicocephalus ridibundus. Next base: position 1,108,161 of record NW_026961432.1, read on the forward strand.
GGGAAAGGGTGGTTTTGAGGCTGAAGGCAGCAGGAAAGCCTGCAGCCCCCAGGTGTGTGGGGCTACGCAAGCCGTTCCCAAATAGCTTTAGAACAAGGCATATTTATCCCTGCTGGCTCTTTGGGCGTGGGACAAATCTCCAGCCATATGGCAATTTTTGTGCCTGGAGCGACGCCAAGTGGGAAAGGGTGGTTTTGAGGCTGAAGGCAGCAGGAAAGCCTGCAGCCCCCAGGTCTGTGGGGCTACGCAAGCGTTTCCCAAAGAGCTTTAGAACAAGGCATAGTTTTCCCTGCTGGCTCTTTGGGCGTTGGACTCATCTCCAGACATATGGCCATTTTGGGGCTTGGCGCGGCGACAAGTGGGGAAGGGTGGTTTTGAGGCTGAAGGCAGCAGGAAAGCCTGCAGCCCGCAGCTGTGTGGGGCTATGCAAGCGGTTCCCAAAGAGCTTTAGAACAAGGCATAGTTTTCCCTGCTGGCTCTTTGGGCGTGGGACCAGTCTCCAGCCATATGGCCATTTTTGGGCCTGGCGCGGCGCCAAGTGGGGAAGGGTGGTTTTGAGGCTGAAGGCAGCAGGAAAGCCTGCAGCCCCCAGGTCTGTGGGGCTACGCAAGCCGTTCCCAAAGAGCTTTAGAACAAGGCATAGTTTTCCCTGCTGGCTCTTTGGGCGTTGGACCCATCTCCAGACATATGGCCATTTTTGTGCCTGGTGCGGCCACAAGTGAGAAAGGGTGGTTTTGATGCTGAAAGTGCCAAAAAAGTCTGCAGCCCGCAGGTGTGTAGGGCTACGCAAGAGGTTCCCAAAGAGCTTTAGAACAAGGCCTAGTTTTCCCTGCTGGCTCTTTGGGCGTGGGACCAGTCTCCAGCCATATGGCCATTTTTGTGCCTGGCGCGGCGCCAAGTGGGAAAGGGTGGTTTTGAGGCTGAAGGCAGCAGGAAAGCCTGCAGCCCCCAGGTCTGTGGGGCTACGCAAGCCGTTCCCAAAGAGCTTTAGAACAAGGCATAGTTTTCCCTGCTGGCTCTTTGGGCGTTGGACCCATCTCCAGACATATGGCCATTTTTGTGCCTGGCGCGGCGCCAAGTGGGAAAGGGTGGTTTTGAGGCTGAAGGCAGCAGGAAAGCCTGCAGCCCCCAGGTGTGTGGGGCTACGCAAGCGGTTCCCAAAGAGCTTTAGAACAAGGCATAGTTTTCCCTGCTGGCTCCTTGGGTGTGGGACCCATATCCATACCTATGGCAATTTTTGTGCCTGGCATGGCGCCAAGTGGGAAAGGGTGGTTTTGAGGCTGAAGGCAGCAGGAAAGCCTGCAGCCCGCAGCTGTGTGGGGCTACGCAAGAGGTTCCCAAAGAGCTTTAGAACAAGGCCTAGTTTTCCCTGCTGGCTCTTTGGGCGTGGGACCAGTCTCCAGACATATGGCCATTTTTGTGCCTGGCGCGGCGCCAAGTGGGAAAGGGTGGTTTTGAGGCTGAAGGCAGCAGGAAAGCCTGCAGCCCGCAGCTGTGTGGGGCTATGCAAGCGGTTCCCAAAGAGCTTTAGAACAAGGCATAGTTTTCCCTGCTGGCTCTTTGGGCGTGGGACCAGTCTCCAGCCATATGGCCATTTTTGTGCCTGGCGCGGCGCCAAGTGGGAAAGGGTGGTTTTGAGGCTGAAGGCAGCAGGAAAGCCTGCAGCCCCCAGGTGTGTGGGGCTACGCAAGCCGTTCCCAAAGAGCTTTAGAACAAGGCATAGTTTTCCCTGCTGGCTCTTTGGGCGTGGGACCAATCTGCATACATATGGCCATTTTTGTTCCTGGCGCGGTGCCAAGTGGGAAAGGGTGGTTTTGAGGCTGAAGGCAGCAGGAAAGCCTGCAGCCCCAAGGTGTGTGGGGCTACGCAAGCGGTTCCAAAGAGCTTTAGAACAAGGCATAGTTTTCCCTGCTGGCTCCTTGGGTGTGGGACCCATATCCATACCTATGGCAATTTTTGTGCCTGGCGTTGCGCCAAGTGGGAAAGGGTGGTTTTGAGGCTGAAGGCAGCAGGAAAGCCTGCAGCCCCCAGGTGTGTGGGACTACGCAAGCGTTTCCCAAAGAGCTTTAGAACAAGGCATAGTTTTCCCTGCTGGCTCTTTGGGCATGGGACCAATCTGCAGATATATGGCCATTTTGGGGCTTGGCGCGGCAACAAGTGGGGAAGGGTGGTTTTGAGGCTGAAGGCAGCAGGAAAGCCTTCAGCCCCCAGGTGTATGGATCTACGCAAGCGTTTCCCAAAGAGCTTTAGAACAAGGCATAGTTTTCCTTGCTGGCTCTTTGGGCGTTGGACCCATCTCCAGACATATGGCCATTTTGGGGCTTGGCGCGGCAACAAGTGGGGAAGGGTGGTTTTGAGGCTGAAGGCAGCAGGAAAGCCTGCAGCCCCCAGGTCTGTGGGGCTATGCAAGCGTTTCCCAAAGAGCTTTAGAACAAGGCATAGTTTTCCCTGCTGGCTCTTTGGGCGTGGGACCAGTCTCTAGCCATATGGCCATTTTTGGGCCTGGCGCGGCGCCAAGTGGGAAAGGGTGGTTTTGAGGCTGAAGGCAGCAGGAAAGCCTGCAGCCCCCAGGTCTGTGGGGCTACACAAGCGGTTCCCAAAGAGCTTTAGAACAAGGCCTAGTTTTCCCTGCTGACTCTTTGGGCGTGGGACCCATCAACAGACATAAGGCCACTTTTGTGCCTGGTGCGGCCAGAAGTGGAAATAGGTGGTTTTGAGGCTGAAAGTGCCAAAAAACCCTGCAGCCCGCAGCTGTGTGGGGCTACGCAAGCGGTTCCCAAAGAGCTTTAGAACAAGGCATAGTTTCCCTGCTGGCTCTTTGGGCGTGGGACCAAGCTCCAGCCATATGGCAATTTTTGTGCCTGGCGCGGCGCAAAGTGGGAAAGGGTGGTTTTGAGGCTGAAGGCAGCAGGAAAGCCTGCAGCCCGCAGGTGTGTGGGGCTACGCAAGCGGTTCCCAAAGAGCTTTAGAACAAGGCATAGTTTTCCCTGCTGGCTCTTTGGGTGTGGGACCCATATCCATACCTATGGCCATTTTTGTGCCTGGCGTGGCGCCAAGTGGGAAAGGGTGGTTTTGAGGCTTAAGGCAGCAGGAAAGCCTGCAGCCCCCATGTGTGTGGGGCTACGCAAGCGTTTCCCAAAGACCTTTAGAACAAGGCATAGTTTCCCTGCTGGCTCTTTGGGCGTGGGACCCATCAACAGACATATGGCCATTTTTGTGCCTGGCGCGGCGCCAAGTGGGAAAGGGTGGTTTTCAGGCTGAAAGTGCCGAAAAAGCCTGCAGCCCCCAGATCAGTGGGGCTACGCAAGCGGTTCCCAAAGAGCTTTAGAACAAGGCATAGTTTTCCCTGCTGGCTCTTTGGGTGTGGGACCAGTCTCCAGCCATATGGCCATTTTTGTGCCTGGCGCGGCGCCAAGTGGGAAAGGGTGGTTTTGAGGCTGAAGGCAGCAGGAAAGCCTGCAGCCCGCAGGTGTGTGGGTCTATGCAAGCCGTTCCCAAAGAGCTTTAGAACAAGGCCTAGTTTTCCCTGCTGGCTCTTTGGGCGTGGGACCCATCAACAGACATATGGCCATTTTTGTGCCTGGTGCGTCCACAAGTGGGAAAGGATGGTTTTGATGCTGAAAGTGCCAAAAAAGTCTGCAGCCCCCAGGTGTGTAGGGCTACGCAAGCGTTTCCCAAAGAGCTTTAGAACAAGGCATAGTTTTCCCTGCTGGCTCTTTGGGTGTGGGACCAGTCTCCAGCCATATGGCCATTTTTGTGCCTGGCGCGGCGCCAAGTGGGAAAGGGTGTTTTTGAGGCTGAAGGCAGCAGGAAAGCCTGCAGCCCCCAGGTCTGTGGGGCTACGCAAGCCATTCCCAAAGAGCTTTAGAACAAGGCCTAGTTTTCCCTGCTGACTCTTTGGGCGTGGGACCCATCAACAGACATATGGCCACTTTTGTGCCTGGTGCGGCCAGAAGTGGGAATAGGTGGTTTTGAGGCTGAAAGTGCCAAAAAACCCTGCAGCCCGCAGCTGTGTGGGGCTACGCAAGCGGTTCCCAAAGAGCTTTAGAACAAGGCATAGTTTCCCTGCTGGCTCTTTGGGCGTGGGACCAAGCTCCAGCCATATGGCAATTTTTGTGCCTGGCGCGGCGCAAAGTGGGAAAGGGTGGTTTTGAGGCTGAAGGCAGCAGGAAAGCCTGCAGCCCCCAGGTGTGTGGGGCTACGCAAGCGGTTCCCAAAGAGCTTTAGAACAAGGCATAGTTTTCCCTGCTGGCTCTTTGGGTGTGGGACCCATATCCATACCTATGGCCATTTTTGTGCCTTGCGCGGCGCCAAGTGGGAAAGGGTGGTTTTGAGGCTTAAGGCAGCAGGAAAGCCTGCAGCCCCCATGTGTGTGGGGCTACGCAAGCGTTTCCCAAAGAGCTTTAGAACAAGGCATAGTTTCCCTGCTGGCTCTTTGGGCGTGGGACCAGTCCGCAGACATATGGGCTTTTTTGTGCCTGGCGCGGCGCCAAGTGGGAAAGGGTGGTTTTCAGGCTGAAAGTGCCGAAAAAGCCTGCAGCCCCCAGATCTGTGGGGCTACGCAAGCGGTTCCCAAAGAGCTTTAGAACAAGGCATAGTTTTCCCTGCTGGCTCTTTGGGTGTGGGACCAGTCTCCAGCCATATGGCCATTTTTGTGCCTGGCGCAGCGCCAAGTGGGAAAGGGTGGTTTTGAGGCTGAAGGCAGCAGGAAAGCCTGCAGCCCGCAGGTGTTTGGGTCTATGCAAGCCGTTCCCAAAGAGCTTTAGAACAAGGCATAGTATTCCCTGCTGGCTCTTTGGGCGTGGGACCCATCAACAGACATATGGCCATTTTTGTGCCTGGTGCGTCCACAAGTGGGAAAGGGTGGTTTTGATGCTGAAAGTTCCAAAAAAGTCTGCAGCCCGCAGGTGTGTAGGGCTACGCAAGAGGTTCCCAAAGAGCTTTAGAACAAGGCCTAGTTTTCCCTGCTGGCTCTTTGGGCGTGGGACCAGTCTCCAGCCATATGGCCATTTTTGTGCCTGGCGCGGCGCAAAGTGGGAAAGGGTGGTTTTGAGGCTGAAGGCAGCAGGAAAGCCTGCAGCCCCCAGGTCTGTGGGGCTACGCAAGCCGTTCCCAAAGAGCTTTAGAACAAGGCATAGTTTTCCCTGCTGGCTCTTTGGGCGTGAGACCCATCTCCAGACATATGGCCATTTTTGTGCCTGGCGCGGTGCCAAGTGGGAAAGGGTGGTTTTGAGGCTGAAGGCAGCAGGAAAGCCTGCAGCCCCCAGGTGTGTGGGGCTACGCAAGCGGTTCCCAAAGAGCTTTAGAACAAGGCATAGTTTTCCCTGCTGGCTCCTTGGGTGTGGGACCCATATCCATACCTATGGCAATTTTTGTGCCTGGCATGGCGCCAAGTGGGAAAGGGTGGTTTTGAGGCTGAAGGCAGCAGGAAAGCCTGCAGCCCCCAGGTCCGTGGGGCTACGCAAGAGGTTCCCAAAGAGCTTTAGAACAAGGCCTAGTTTTCCCTGCTGGCTCTTTGGGAGTTGGACCCATCTCTAGACATATGGCCATTTTTGTGCCTGGCGTGGCGCCAAGTGGGAAAGGGTGGTTTTGAGGCTGAAGGCAGCAGGAAAGCCTGCAGCCCCCAGGTCTGTGGGGCTATGCAAGCGGTTCCCAAAAAGCTTTAGAACAAGGCATAGTTTTCCCTGCTGGTTCTTTGGGCGTGGGACCAATCTCCAGCCATATGGGCATTTTTGTGCCTGGCGCGGCGCCAAGTGGGAAAGGGTGGTTTTGAGGCTGAAGGCAGCAGGAAAGCCTGCAGCCCCCAGGTCCGTGGGGCTACGCAAGCCGTTCCCAAAGAGCTTTAGAACAAGGCATATTTATCCCTGCTGGCTCTTTGGGCGTGGGACCAATCTCCTGCCATATGGCAATTTTTGTGCCTGGAGCGACGCCAAGTGGGAAAGGGTGGTTTTGAGGCTGAAGGCAGCAGGAAAGCCTGCAGCCCCCAGGTCTGTGGGGCTACGCAAGCGTTTCCCAAAGAGCTTTAGAACAAGGCATAGTTTTCCCTGCTGGCTCTTTGGGCGTTGGACTCATCTCCAGACATATGGCCATTTTGGGGCTTGGCGCGGCGACAACTGGGGAAGGGTGGTTTTGAGGCTGAAGGCAGCAGGAAAGCCTGCAGCCCGCAGCTGTGTGGGGCTATGCAAGCGTTTCCCAAAGAGCTTTAGAACAAGGCATAGTTTTCCCTGCTGGCTCTTTGGGCGTGGGACCAGTCTCCAGCCATATGGCCATTTTTGGGCCTGGCGCGGCGCCAAGTGGGAAAGGGTGGTTTTGAGGCTGAAGGCAGCAGGAAAGCCTGCAGCCCCCAGGTGTGTGGGGCTACGCAAGCCGTTCCCAAAGAGCTTTAGAACAAGGCATAGTTTTCCCTGCTGGCTCTTTGGGCGTTGGACCCATCTCCAGACATATGGCCATTTTTGTGCCTGGCGCGGTGCCAAGTGGGAAAGGGTGGTTTTGAGGCTGAAGGCAGCAGGAAAGCCTGCAGCCCACAGGTGTGTGGGGCTACGCAAGCGGTTCCCAAAGAGCTTTAGAACAAGGCCTAGTATTCCCTGCTGGCTCTTTGGGCGTGGGACCCATCAACAGACATATGGCCATTTTTGTGCCTGGTGCGTCCACAAGTGGGAAAGGATGGTTTTGATGCTGAAAGTGCCAAAAAAGTCTGCAGCCCCCAGGTGTGTAGGGCTACGCAAGCGTTTCCCAAAGAGCTTTAGAACAAGGCATAGTTTTCCCTGCTGGCTCTTTGGGTGTGGGACCAGTCTCCAGCCATATGGCCATTTTTGTGCCTGGCGCGGCGCCAAGTGGGAAAGGGTGGTTTTGAGGCTGAAGGCAGCAGGAAAGCCTGCAGCCCCCAGGTGTGTGGGGCTACGCAAGCCGTTCCCAAAGAGCTTTAGAACATGGCATAGTTTTCCCTGCTGGCTCTTTGGGTGTGGGACCAGTCTCCAGCCATATGGCCATTTTTGTGCCTGGCGCGGCGCCAAGTGGGAAAGGGTGGTTTTGAGGCTGAAGGCAGCAGGAAAGCCTGCAGCCCCCAGGTGTGTGGGTCTATGCAAGCCGTTCCCAAAGAGCTTTAGAACAAGGCCTAGTATTCCCTGCTGGCTCTTTGGGCGTGGGACCCATCAACAGACATATGGCCATTTTTGTGCCTGGTGCGTCCACAAGTGGGAAAGGATGGTTTTGATGCTGAAAGTGCCAAAAAAGTCTGCAGCCCCCAGGTGTGTAGGGCTACGCAAGCGTTTCCCAAAGAGCTTTAGAACAAGGCATAGTTTTCCCTGCTGGCTCTTTGGGTGTGGGACCAGTCTCCAGCCATATGGCCATTTTTGTGCCTGGCGCGGCGCCAAGTGGGAAAGGGTGTTTTTGAGGCTGAAGGCAGCAGGAAAGCCTGCAGCCCCCAGGTCTGTGGGGCTACGCAAGCCGTTCCCAAAGAGCTTTAGAACAAGGCCTAGTTTTCCCTGCTGACTCTTTGGGCGTGGGACCCATCAACAGACATATGGCCACTTTTGTGCCTGGTGCGGCCAGAAGTGGGAATAGGTGGTTTTGAGGCCGAAAGTGCCAAAAAACCCTGCAGCCCGCAGCTGTGTGGGGCTACGCAAGCGGTTCCCAAAGAGCTTTAGAACAAGGCATAGTTTTCCTGCTGGCTCTTTGGGCGTGGGACCAAGCTCCAGCCATATGGCAATTTTTGTGCCTGGCGCGGCGCAAAGTGGGAAAGGGTGGTTTTGAGGCTGAAGGCAGCAGGAAAGCCTGCAGCCCCCAGGTGTGTGGGGCTACGCAAGCGGTTCCCAAAGAGCTTTAGAACAAGGCATAGTTTTCCCTGCTGGCTCTTTGGGTGTGGGACCCATATCCATACCTATGGCCATTTTTGTGCCTGGCGTGGCGCCAAGTGGGAAAGGGTGGTTTTGAGGCTTAAGGCAGCAGGAAGGCCTGCAGCCCCCATGTGTGTGGGGCTACGCAAGCGTTTCCCAAAGAGCTTTAGAACAAGGCATAGTTTCCCTGCTGGCTCTTTGGGCGTGGGACCAGTCCCCAGACATATGGGCTTTTTTGTGCCTGGCGCGGCGCCAAGTGGGAAAGGGTGGTTTTCAGGCTGAAAGTGCCGAAAAAGCCTGCAGCCCCCAGATCTGTGGGGCTACGCAAGCGGTTCCCAAAGAGCTTTAGAACAAGGCATAGTTTTCCCTGCTGGCTCTTTGGGTGTGGGACCAGTCTCCAGCCATATGGCCATTTTTGTGCCTGGCGCGGCGCCAAGTGGGAAAGGGTGTTTTTGAGGCTGAAGGCAGCAGGAAAGCCTGCAGCCCGCAGGTGTGTGGGTCTATGCAAGCCGTTCCCAAAGAGCTTTAGAACAAGGCATAGTATTCCCTGCTGGCTCTTTGGGCGTGGGACCCATCAACAGACATATGGCCATTTTTGTGCCTGGTGCGTCCACAAGTGGGAAAGGGTGGTTTTGATGCTGAAAGTTCCAAAAAAGTCTGCAGCCCGCAGGTGTGTAGGGCTACGCAAGAGGTTCCCAAAGAGCTTTAGAACAAGGCATAGTTTTCCCTGCTGGCTCTTTGGGCGTGGGACCAGTCTCCAGCCATATGGCCATTTTTGTGCCTGGCGCGGCGCCAAGTGGGAAAGGGTGGTTTTGAGGCTGAAGGCAGCAGGAAAGCCTGCAGCCCCCAGGTCTGTGGGGCTACGCAAGCCGTTCCCAAAGAGCTTTAGAACAAGGCCTAGTTTTCCCTGCTGACTCTTTGGGCGTGGGACCCATCAACAGACATATGGCCACTTTTGTGCCTGGTGCGGCCAGAAGTGGGAATAGGTGGTTTTGAGGCCGAAAGTGCCAAAAAACCCTGCAGCCCGCAGCTGTGTGGGGCTACGCAAGCGGTTCCCAAAGAGCTTTAGAACAAGGCATAGTTTTCCTGCTGGCTCTTTGGGCGTGGGACCAAGCTCCAGCCATATGGCAATTTTTGTGCCTGGCGCGGCGCAAAGTGGGAAAGGGTGGTTTTGAGGCTGAAGGCAGCAGGAAAGCCTGCAGCCCCCAGGTGTGTGGGGCTACGCAAGCGGTTCCCAAAGAGCTTTAGAACAAGGCATAGTTTTCCCTGCTGGCTCTTTGGGTGTGGGACCCATATCCATACCTATGGCCATTTTTGTGCCTGGCGTGGCGCCAAGTGGGAAAGGGTGGTTTTGAGGCTTAAGGCAGCAGGAAGGCCTGCAGCCCCCATGTGTGTGGGGCTACGCAAGCGTTTCCCAAAGAGCTTTAGAACAAGGCATAGTTTCCCTGCTGGCTCTTTGGGCGTGGGACCAGTCCCCAGACATATGGGCTTTTTTGTGCCTGGCGCGGCGCCAAGTGGGAAAGGGTGGTTTTCAGGCTGAAAGTGCCGAAAAAGCCTGCAGCCCCCAGATCTGTGGGGCTACGCAAGCGGTTCCCAAAGAGCTTTAGAACAAGGCATAGTTTTCCCTGCTGGCTCTTTGGGTGTGGGACCAGTCTCCAGCCATATGGCCATTTTTGTGCCTGGCGCGGCGCCAAGTGGGAAAGGGTGTTTTTGAGGCTGAAGGCAGCAGGAAAGCCTGCAGCCCGCAGGTGTGTGGGTCTATGCAAGCCGTTCCCAAAGAGCTTTAGAACAAGGCATAGTATTCCCTGCTGGCTCTTTGGGCGTGGGACCCATCAACAGACATATGGCCATTTTTGTGCCTGGTGCGTCCACAAGTGGGAAAGGGTGGTTTTGATGCTGAAAGTTCCAAAAAAGTCTGCAGCCCGCAGGTGTGTAGGGCTACGCAAGAGGTTCCCAAAGAGCTTTAGAACAAGGCATAGTTTTCCCTGCTGGCTCTTTGGGCGTGGGACCAGTCTCCAGCCATATGGCCATTTTTGTGCCTGGCGCGGCGCAAAGTGGGAAAGGGTGGTTTTGAGGCTGAAGGCAGCAGGAAAGCCTGCAGCCCCCAGGTCTGTGGGGCTACGCAAGCCGTTCCCAAAGAGCTTTAGAACAAGGCATAGTTTTCCCTGCTGGCTCTTTGGGCGTGGGACCCATCTCCAGACATATGGCCATTTTTGTGCCTGGCGCGGTGCCAAGTGGGAAAGGGTGGTTTTGAGGCTGAAGGCAGCAGGAAAGCCTGCAGCCCCCAGGTGTGTGGGGCTACGCAAGCGGTTCCCAAAGAGCTTTAGAACAAGGCATAGTTTTCCCTGCTGGCTCCTTGGGTGTGGGACCCATATCCATACCTATGGCAATTTTTGTGCCTGGCATGGCGCCAAGTGGGAAAGGGTGGTTTTGAGGCTGAAGGCAGCAGGAAAGCCTGCAGCCCCCAGGTCCGTGGGGCTACGCAAGAGGTTCCCAAAGAGCTTTAGAACAAGGCCTAGTTTTCCCTGCTGGCTCTTTGGGAGTTGGACCCATCTCTAGACATATGGCCATTTTTGTGCCTGGCGTGGCGCCAAGTGGGAAAGGGTGGTTTTGAGGCTGAAGGCAGCAGGAAAGCCTGCAGCCCCCAGGTCTGTGGGGCTATGCAAGCGGTTCCCAAAAAGCTTTAGAACAAGGCATAGTTTTCCCTGCTGGCTCTTTGGGCGTGGGACCAATCTCCAGCCATATGGGCATTTTTGTGCCTGGCGCGGCGCCAAGTGGGAAAGGGTGGTTTTGAGGCTGAAGGCAGCAGGAAAGCCTGCAGCCCGCAGGTGTGTGGGGCTACGGAAGCGGTTCCCAAAGAGCTTTAGAACAAGGCATATTTATCCCTGCTGGCTCTTTGGGCGTGGGACCAATCTCCAGCCATATGGCCATTTTTGTGCCTGGCGCGGCGCCAAGTGGGAAAGGGTGGTTTTGAGGCTGAAGGCAGCAGGAAAGCCTGCAGCCCCCAGGTCTGTGGGGCTACGCAAGCGTTTCCCAAAGAGCTTTAGAACAAGGCATAGTTTTCCCTGCTGGCTCTTTGGGCGTTGGACTCATCTCCAGACATATGGCCATTTTGGGGCTTGGCGCGGCGACAAGTGGGGAAGGGTGGTTTTGAGGCTGAAGGCAGCAGGAAAGCCTGCAGCCCGCAGCTGTGTGGGGCTATGCAAGCGGTTCCCAAAGAGCTTTAGAACAAGGCATAGTTTTCCCTGCTGGCTCTTTGGGCGTGGGACCAGTCTCCAGCCATATGGCCATTTTTGTGCCTGGCGCGGCGCCAAGTGGGAAAGGGTGGTTTTGAGGCTGAAGGCAGCAGGAAAGCCTGCAGCCCCCAGGTCTGTGGGGCTACGCAAGCCGTTCCCAAAGAGCTTTAGAACAAGGCATAGTTTTCCCTGCTGGCTCTTTGGGCGTTGGACCCATCTCCAGACATATGGCCATTTTTGTGCCTGGCGCGGTGCCAAGTGGGAAAGGGTTGTTTTGAGGCTGAAGGCAGCAGGAAAGCCTGCAGCCCCCAGGTGTGTGGGGCTACGCAAGCGGTTCCCAAAGAGCTTTAGAACAAGGCATAGTTTTCCCTGCTGGCTCCTTGGGTGTGGGACCCATATCCATACCTATGGCAATTTTTGTGCCTGGCGTGGCGCCAAGTGGGAAAGGGTGGTTTTGAGGCTGAAGGCAGCAGGAAAGCCTGCAGCCCCCAGGTCCGTGGGGCTACGCAAGAGGTTCCCAAAGAGCTTTAGAACAAGGCCTAGTTTTCCCTGCTGGCTCTTTGGGTGTGGGACCCATATCCATACCTATGGCCATTTTTGTGCCTGGCGTGGCGCCAAGTGGGAAAGGGTGGTTTTGAGGCTGAAGGCAGCAGGAAAGCCTGCAGCCCCCAGGTCTGTGGGGCTACGCAAGCTGTTCCCAAGGAGCTTTAAAACAAGGCATAGTTTTCCCTGCTGGCTCTTTGGGAGTTGGACCCATCTCTAGACATATGGCCATTTTTGTGCCTGGCGTGGCGCCAAGTGGGAAAGGGTGGTTTTGAGGCTGAAGGCAGTAGGAAAGCCTGCAGCCCCCAGGTCTGTGGGGCTATGCAAGCGGTTCCCAAAAAGCTTTAGAACAAGGCATAGTTTTCCCTGCTGGCTCTTTGGGCGTGGGACCAATCTCCAGCCATATGGGCATTTTTGTGTCTGGCGCGGCGCCAAGTGGGAAAGGGTGGTTTTGAGGCTGAAGGCAGCAGGAAAGCCTGCAGCCCGCAGGTGTGTGGGGCTACGCAAGCCGTTCCCAAAGAGCTTTAGAACAAGGCATATTTATCCCTGCTGGCTCTTTGGGCGTTGGACCAATCTCCAGCCATATGGCAATTTTTGTGCCTGGAGCGACGCCAAGTGGGAAAGGGTGGTTTTGAGGCTGAAGGCAGCAGGAAAGCCTGCAGCCCCCAGGTCTGTGGGGCTACGCAAGCGTTTCCCAAAGAGCTTTAGAACAAGGCATAGTTTTCCCTGCTGGCTCTTTGGGCGTTGGACTCATCTCCAGACATATGGCCATTTTGGGGCTTGGCGCGGCGACAAGTGGGGAAGGGTGGTTTTGAGGCTGAAGGCAGCAGGAAAGCCTGCAGCCCGCAGCTGTGTGGGGCTATGCAAGCGGTTCCCAAAGAGCTTTAGAACAAGGCATAGTTTTCCCTGCTGGCTCTTTGGGCGTGGGACCAGTCTCCAGCCATATGGCCATTTTTGGGCCTGGCGCGGCGCCAAGTGGGAAAGGGTGGTTTTGAGGCTGAAGGCAGCAGGAAAGCCTGCAGCCCCCAGGTGTGTGGGACTACGCAAGCGTTTCCGAAAGAGGTTTAGAACAAGGCATAGTTTTCCCTGCTGGCTCTTTGGGCATGGGACCAATCTGCAGACATATGGCCATTTTGGGGCTTGGCGCGGCAACAAGTGGGGAAGGGTGGTTTTGAGGCTGAAGGCAGCAGGAAAGCCTGCAGCCCCCAGGTGTATGGATCTACGCAAGCGTTTCCCAAAGAGCTTTAGAACAAGGCATAGTTTTCCCTGCTGGCTCTTTGGGCGTTGGACCCATCTCCAGACATATGGCCATTTTGGGGCTTGGCGTGGCAACAAGTGGGAAAGGGTGGTTTTGAGGCTGAAGGCAGCAGGAAAGCCTGCAGCCCCCAGGTCTGTGGGGCTATGCAAGCGGTTCCCAAAGACCTTTAGAACAAGGCATAGTTTTCCCTGCTGGCTCTTTGGGCGTGGGACCAATCTGCAGACATATGGCCATTTTTGTGCCTGGCGCGGCGCCACGTGGGAAAGGGTGGTTTTGAGGCTGAAGGCAGCAGGAAAGCCTGCAGCCCCCAGGTCTGTGGGGCTACGCAAGCCGTTCCAAAGAGCTTTAGAACAAGGCATAGTTTTCCCTGCTGGCTCTTTGGGTATGGGACCCATATCCATACCTATGGCAATTTTTGTGCCTGGCGTGGCGCCAAGTGGGAAAGGGTGGTTTTGAGGCTGAAGGCAGCAGGAAAGCCTGCAGCCCCCAGGTGTGTGGGACTACGCAAGCGTTTCCCAAAGAGCTTTAGAACAAGGCATAGTTTTCCCTGCTGGCTCTTTGGGCATGGGACCAATCTGCAGACATATGGCCATTTTTGTGCCTGGAGAGACGCCAAGTGGGAAAGGGTGGTTTTGAGGCTGAAGGCAGCAGGAAAGCCTGCAGCCCCCAGGTGTATGGATTTACGCAAGCGTTTCCCAAAGAGCTTTAGAACAAGGCATAGTTTTCCCTGCTGGCTCTTTGGGCGTTGGACCCATCTCCAGACATATGGCCATTTTGGGGCTTGGCGCGGCAACAAGTGGGGAAGGGTGGTTTTGAGGCTGAAGGCAGCAGGAAAGCCTGCAGCCCCCAGGTGTGTGGGGCTACGCAAGAGGTTCCCAAAGAGCTTTAGAACAAGGCATAGTTTTCCCTGCTGGCTCTTTGGGCGTGGGACCAATCTGCAGACATATGGCAATTTTTGTGCCTGGCGCGGCGCCAAGTGGGAAAGGGTGGTTTTGAGGCTGAAGGCAGCAGGAAAGCCTGCAGCCCCCAGGTCTGTGGGGCTACGCAAGCCGTTCCCAAAGAGCTTTAGAACAAGGCATAGTTTTCCCTGCTGGCTCTTTGGGCGTTGGACCCATCTCCAGACATATGGCCATTTTTGTGCCTGGCGCGGTGCCAAGTGGGAAAGGGTTGTTTTGAGGCTGAAGGCAGCAGGAAAGCCTGCAGCCCCCAGGTGTGTGGGGCTACGCAAGCGGTTCCCAAAGAGCTTTAGAACAAGGCATAGTTTTCCCTGCTGGCTCCTTGGGTGTGGGACCCATATCCATACCTATGGCAATTTTTGTGCCTGGCGTGGCGCCAAGTGGGAAAGGGTGGTTTTGAGGCTGAAGGCAGCAGGAAAGCCTGCAGCCCCCAGGTCCGTGGGGCTACGCAAGAGGTTCCCAAAGAGCTTTAGAACAAGGCCTAGTTTTCCCTGCTGGCTCTTTGGGTGTGGGACCCATATCCATACCTATGGCCATTTTTGTGCCTGGCGTGGCGCCAAGTGGGAAAGGGTGGTTTTGAGGCTGAAGGCAGCAGGAAAGCCTGCAGCCCCCAGGTCTGTGGGGCTACGCAAGCTGTTCCCAAGGAGCTTTAAAACAAGGCATAGTTTTCCCTGCTGGCTCTTTGGGAGTTGGACCCATCTCTAGACATATGGCCATTTTTGTGCCTGGCGTGGCGCCAAGTGGGAAAGGGTGGTTTTGAGGCTGAAGGCAGTAGGAAAGCCTGCAGCCCCCAGGTCTGTGGGGCTATGCAAGCGGTTCCCAAAAAGCTTTAGAACAAGGCATAGTTTTCCCTGCTGGCTCTTTGGGCGTGGGACCAATCTCCAGCCATATGGGCATTTTTGTGCCTGGCGCGGCGCCAAGTGGGAAAGGGTGGTTTTGAGGCTGAAGGCAGCAGGAAAGCCTGCAGCCCGCAGGTGTGTGGGGCTACGCAAGCCGTTCCCAAAGAGCTTTAGAACAAGGCATATTTATCCCTGCTGGCTCTTTGGGCGTTGGACCAATCTCCAGCCATATGGCAATTTTTGTGCCTGGAGCGACGCCAAGTGGGAAAGGGTGGTTTTGAGGCTGAAGGCAGCAGGAAAGCCTGCAGCCCCCAGGTCTGTGGGGCTACGCAAGCGTTTCCCAAAGAGCTTTAGAACAAGGCATAGTTTTCCCTGCTGGCTCTTTGGGCGTTGGACTCATCTCCAGACATATGGCCATTTTGGGGCTTGGCGCGGCGACAAGTGGGGAAGGGTGGTTTTGAGGCTGAAGGCAGCAGGAAAGCCTGCAGCCCGCAGCTGTGTGGGGCTATGCAAGCGGTTCCCAAAGAGCTTTAGAACAAGGCATAGTTTTCCCTGCTGGCTCTTTGGGCGTGGGACCAGTCTCCAGCCATATGGCCATTTTTGGGCCTGGCGCGGCGCCAAGTGGGAAAGGGTGGTTTTGAGGCTGAAGGCAGCAGGAAAGCCTGCAGCCCCCAGGTGTGTGGGACTACGCAAGCGTTTCCGAAAGAGGTTTAGAACAAGGCATAGTTTTCCCTGCTGGCTCTTTGGGCATGGGACCAATCTGCAGACATATGGCCATTTTGGGGCTTGGCGCGGCAACAAGTGGGGAAGGGTGGTTTTGAGGCTGAAGGCAGCAGGAAAGCCTGCAGCCCCCAGGTGTATGGATCTACGCAAGCGTTTCCCAAAGAGCTTTAGAACAAGGCATAGTTTTCCCTGCTGGCTCTTTGGGCGTTGGACCCATCTCCAGACATATGGCCATTTTGGGGCTTGGCGTGGCAACAAGTGGGAAAGGGTGGTTTTGAGGCTGAAGGCAGCAGGAAAGCCTGCAGCCCCCAGGTCTGTGGGGCTATGCAAGCGGTTCCCAAAGACCTTTAGAACAAGGCATAGTTTTCCCTGCTGGCTCTTTGGGCGTGGGACCAATCTGCAGACATATGGCCATTTTTGTGCCTGGCGCGGCGCCACGTGGGAAAGGGTGGTTTTGAGGCTGAAGGCAGCAGGAAAGCCTGCAGCCCCCAGGTCTGTGGGGCTACGCAAGCCGTTCCAAAGAGCTTTAGAACAAGGCATAGTTTTCCCTGCTGGCTCTTTGGGTATGGGACCCATATCCATACCTATGGCAATTTTTGTGCCTGGCGTGGCGCCAAGTGGGAAAGGGTGGTTTTGAGGCTGAAGGCAGCAGGAAAGCCTGCAGCCCCCAGGTGTGTGGGACTACGCAAGCGTTTCCCAAAGAGCTTTAGAACAAGGCATAGTTTTCCCTGCTGGCTCTTTGGGCATGGGACCAATCTGCAGACATATGGCCATTTTTGTGCCTGGAGAGACGCCAAGTGGGAAAGGGTGGTTTTGAGGCTGAAGGCAGCAGGAAAGCCTGCAGCCCCCAGGTGTATGGATTTACGCAAGCGTTTCCCAAAGAGCTTTAGAACAAGGCATAGTTTTCCCTGCTGGCTCTTTGGGCGTTGGACCCATCTCCAGACATATGGCCATTTTGGGGCTTGGCGCGGCAACAAGTGGGGAAGGGTGGTTTTGAGGCTGAAGGCAGCAGGAAAGCCTGCAGCCCCCAGGTGTGTGGGGCTACGCAAGAGGTTCCCAAAGAGCTTTAGAACAAGGCATAGTTTTCCCTGCTGGCTCTTTGGGCGTGGGACCAATCTGCAGACATATGGCAATTTTTGTGCCTGGCGTGGCGCCAAGTGGGAAAGGGTGGTTTTGAGGCTGAAGGCAGCAGGAAAGCGTGCAGCCCCCAGGTGTGTGGGGCTACGCAAGCGTTTCCCAAAGAGCTTTAGAACAAGGCATAGTTTTCCCTGCTGGCTCTTTGGGCGTGGGACCAATCTCCAGACATATGGGCATTTTTGTTCCTGGCACGGCGCCAAGTGGGAAAGGGTGGTTTTGAGGCTGAAGGCAGCAGGAAAGCCTGCAGCCCCCAGGTGTGTGGGGCTACGCAAGAGGTTCCCAAAGAGCTTTAGAACAAGGCATAGTTTTCCCTGCTGGCTCTTTGGGCGTTGGACCCATCTGCAGACATATGGCCATTTTGGGGCTTGGCGCGGCAACAAGTGGGGAAGGGTGGTTTTGAGGCTGAAGGCAGCAGGAAAGCCTGCAGCCCCCAGGTGTGTGGGGCTATGCAAGCGGTTCCCAAAGAGCTTTAGAACAAGGCATAGTTTTCCCTGCTGGCTCTTTGGGCGTGGGACCAATCTGCAGACATATGGCCATTTTTGTGCCTGGCGCGGCGCCACGTGGGAAAGGGTGGTTTTGAGGCTGAAGGCAGCAGGAAAGCCTGCAGCCCCCAGGTGTGTGGGGCTACGCAAGCGGTTCCAAAGAGCTTTAGAACAAGGCATAGTTTTCCCTGCTGGCTCCTTGGGTATGGGACCCATATCCATACCTATGGCAATTTTTGTGCCTGGCGTGGCGCCAAGTGGGAAAGGGTGGTTTTGAGGCTGAAGGCAGCAGGAAAGCCTGCAGCCCCCAGGTGTGTGGGGCTACGCAAGCGGTTCCCAAAGAGCTTTAGAACAAGGCATAGTTTTCCCTGCTGGCTCTTTGGGCGTGGGACCAATCTCCAGACATATGGGCATTTTTGTGCCTGGCGCGGCGCCAAGTGGGAAAGGGTGGTTTTGAGGCTGAAGGCAGCAGGAAAGCCTGCAGCCCCCAGGTGTGTGGGGCTACGCAAGAGGTTCCCAAAGAGCTTTAGAACAAGGCATAGTTTTCCCTGCTGGCTCTTTGGGCGTTGGACCCATCTCCAGACATATGGCCATTTTGGGGCTTGGCGCGGCGACAAGTGGGGAAGGGTGGTTTTGAGGCTGAAGGCAGCAGGAAAGCCTGCAGCCCGCAGCTGTGTGGGGCTATGCAAGCGGTTCCCAAAGAGCTTTAGAACAAGGCATAGTTTTCCCTGCTGGCTCTTTGGGCGTGGGACCAGTCTCCAGCCATATGGCCATTTTTGGGCCTGGCGCGGCGCCAAGTGGGAAAGGGTGGTTTTGAGGCTGAAGGCAGCAGGAAAGCCTGCAGCCCCCAGGTGTGTGGGGCTACGCAAGCCGTTCCCAAAGAGCTTTAGAACAAGGCATAGTTTTCCCTGCTGGCTCTTTGGGCGTGGGACCAATCTGCATACATATGGCCATTTTTGCGCCTGGCGCGGTGCCAAGTGGGAAAGGGTGGTTTTGAGGCTGAAGGCAGCAGGAAAGCCTGCAGCCCCAAGGTGTGTGGGGCTACGCAAGCGGTTCCAAAGACCTTTAGAACAAGGCATAGTTTTCCCTGCTGGCTCTTTGGGCGTGGGACCAGTCTCCAGAGATATGGACATTTTTGTGCCTGGCGTGGCGCCAAGTGGGAAAGGGTGGTTTTGAGGCTGAAGGCAGCAGGAAAGCCTGCAGCCCCCAGGTGTGTGGGACTACGCAAGCGTTTCCCAAAGAGCTTTAGAACAAGGCATAGTTTTCCCTGCTGGCTCTTTGGGCATGGGACCAATCTGCAGACATATGGCCATTTTGGGGCTTGGCGCGGCAACAAGTGGGGAAGGGTGGTTTTGAGGCTGAAGGCAGCAGGAAAGCCTGCAGCCCCCAGGTGTATGGATCTACGCAAGCGGTTCCCAAAGAGCTTTAGAACAAGGCATAGTTTTCCCTGCTGGCTCTTTGGGCGTGGGACCAATATCCAGACATTGGCCATTTTTGTGCCTGGCGCGGCGCCAAGTGAGAAAGGGTGGTTTTGAGGCTGAAGGCAGCAGGAAAGCCTGCAGCCCGCAGGTGTGTGGGGCTACGCAAGCGGTTCCCAAAGAGCTTTAGAACAAGGCCTAGTTTTTCCTGCTGACTCTTTGGGCGTGGGACCAGTCTCCAGCCATATGGCCATTTTTGTGCCTGGCGCGGCGCCAAGTGGTAAAGGGTGTTTTTGAGGCTGAAGGCAGCAGGAAAGCCTGCAGCCCCCAGGTCCATGGGGCTACGCAAGCGGTTCCCAAAGAGCTTTAGAACAAGGAGTAGTTTTCCCTGCTGGCTCTTTGGGCGTGGGACCAGTCTCCAGACATATGGCCATTTTTGTGCCTGGCGCGGCGAAAAGTGGGAAAGGGTGTTTTTGAGGTTGAAGGCAGCAGGAAAGCCTGCAGCCCCCAGGTCTGTGGGGCTACGCAAGCGGATCCCAAAGAGCTTTAGAACAAGGCATAGTTTTCCCTGCTGGCTCTTTGGGCGTGGGACCAATCTGCAGACATATGGCCATTTTGGGGCTTGGCGCGGCGACAAGTGGGAAAGGGTGGTTTTGAGGCTGAAAGTGCCGAAAAAGCCTGCAGCCCCCAGGTGTGTGGGGCTACGCAAGCCGTTCCCAAAGAGCTTTAGAACAAGGCATAGTTTTCCCTGCTGGCTCTTTGGGTGTGGGACCAGTCTCCAGCTATATGGGCATTTTTGTGCCTGGCGCGGCGCCAAGTGGGAAAGGGTGATTTTGAGGCTGAAATCAGCAGGAAAGCCTGCAGCCCCCATGTGTGTGGGGCTACGCAAGCGGTTCCCAAAGAGCTTTAGAACAAGGCCTAGTATTCCCTCCTGGCTCTTTGGGCGTAGGACCCATCAACAGACATATGGCCATTTTTGTGCCTGGCGCGGTGCCAAGTGGGAAAGGGTGGTTTTGAGGCTGAAGGCAGCAGGAAAGCCTGCAGCCCCCAGGTCTGTGGGGCTACGCAAGAGGTTCCCAAAGAGCTTTAGAACAAGGCATAGTTTTCCCTGCTGGCTCTTTGGGCGTGGGACCAGTCCCCAGACATATGGGCATTTTTGTGCCTGGCGCGGCGCCAAGTGGGAAAGGGTGGTTTTCAGGCTGAAAGTGCCGAAAAAGCCTGCAGCACCCAGGTGTGTGGGGCTACGCAAGCGGTTCCCAAAGAGCTTTAGAACAAGGCATAGTTTTCCCTGCTGGCTCTTTGGGCGTGGGACCAATCTCCAGCCATATGGCAATTTTTGTGCCTGGAGAGACGCCAAGTGGGAAAGGGTGGTTTTGAGGCTGAAGGCAGCAGGAAAGCCTGCAGCCCCCAGGTCCGTGGGGCTACGCAAGCGGTTCCCAAAGAGCTTTAGAACAAGGCCTAGTATTCCCTGCTGGCTCTTTGGGCGTGGGACCCATCAACAGACATATGGCCATTTTTGTGCCTGGTGCGGCCACAAGTGGGAAAGGGTGGTTTTGATGCTGAAAGAGCCAAAAAAGCCTGCAGCCCCCAGGTGTGTAGGGCTACGCAAGCGGTTCCCAAAGAGCTTTAGAACAAGGCCTAGTTTTCCCTGCTGGCTCTTTGGGCGTGGGACCAGTCTCCAGCCATATGGCCATTTTTGTGCCTGGCGCGGCGCCAAGTGGGAAAGGGTGTTTTTGAGGCTGAAGGCAGCAGGAAAGCCTGCAGCCCCCAGGTGTGTGGGGCTACGCAAGCGGTTCCCAAAGAGCTTTAGAACAAGGCATAGTTTTCCCTGCTGGCTCCTTGGGTGTGGGACCCATATCCATACCTATGGCAATTTTTGTGCCTGCCGTGGCGCCAAGTGGGAAAGGGTTGTTTTGAGGCTGAAGGCAGCAGGAAAGCCTGCAGCCCCCAGGTCTGTGGGGCTACCCAAGCGTTTCCCAAAGAGCTTTAGAACAAGGCATAGTTTTCCCTGCTGGCTCTTTGGGCGTGGGACCAATCTCCAGACATATGGGCATTTTGGGGCTTGGCGCGGCGACAAGTGGGGCAGGGTGGTTTTGAGGCTGAAGGCAGCAGGAAAGCCTGCAGCCCGCAGGTGTGTGGGGCTATGCAAGCGGTTCCCAAAGAGCTTTAGAACAAGGCATAGTTTTCCCTGCTGGCTCTTTGGGCGTGGGACCAGTCTCTAGCCATATGGCCATTTTTGGGCCTGGCGCGGCGCCAAGTGGGAAAGGGTGGTTTTGAGGCTGAAGGCAGCAGGAAAGCCTGCAGCCCCCAGGCGTGTGGGGCTACGCAAGCGGTTCCAAAGAGCTTTAGAACAAGGCATAGTTTTCCCTGCTGGCTCCTTGGGTGTGGGACCCATATCCATATCTATGGCAATTTTTGTGCCTGGCGTGGCGCCAAGTGGGAAAGGGTGGTTTTGAGGCTGAAGGCAGCAGGAAAGCCTGCAGCCCCCAGGTGTGTGGGGCTACGCAAGCGTTTCCCAAAGAGCTTTAGAACAAGGCATAGTTTTCCCTGCTGGCTCTTTGGGCGTGGGACCAATCTCCAGACATATGGGCATTTTTGTGCCTGGCGTTGCGCCAAGTGGGAAAGGGTGGTTTTGAGGCTGAAGGCAGCAGGAAAGCCTGCAGCCCGCAGCTGTGTGGGGCTACGCAAGAGGTTCCCAAAGAGCTTTAGAACAAGGCATAGTTTTCCCTGCTGGCTCTTTGGGCTTTGGACCCATCTCCAGACATATGGGCATTTTGGGGCTTGGCGCGGCAACAAGTGGGGAAGGGTGGTTTTGAGGCTGAAGGCAGCAGGAAAGCCTGCAGCCCCCAGGTCCATGAGGGTACGCAAGCGGTTCCCAAAGAGCTTTAGAACAAGGCATAGTTTTCCCTGCTGGCTCTTTGGGCGTGGGACCAGTCTCCAGACATATGGCCATTTTTGTGCCTGGCGCGGCGACAAGTGGGAAAGGGTGTTTTTGAGGCTGAAGGCAGCAGGAAAGCCTGCAGCCCCCAGGTGTGTGGGACTACGCAAGCCGTTCCCAAAGAGCTTTAGAACAAGGCATAGTTTTCCCTGCTGGCTCTTTGGGCGTGGGACCAATCTGCAGACATATGGCCATTTTGGGGCTTGGCGCGGCGCCAAGTGGGAAAGGGTGGTTTTGAGGCTGAAAGTGCCGAAAAAGCCTGCAGCCCCCAGGTGTGTGGGGCTACGCAAGCGTTTCCCAAAGAGCTTTAGAACAAGGCATAGTTTTCCCTGCTGGCTCTTTGGGTGTGGGACCAGTCTCCAGGTATATGGGCATTTTTGTGCCTGGCGCGGCGCCAAGTGGGAAAGGGTGGTTTTGAGGCTGAAGGCAGCAGGAAAGCCTGCAGCCCCCAGGTCTGTGGGGCTACGCAAGCGGTTCCCAAAGAGCTTTAGAACAAGGCCTAGTTTTTCCTGCTGACTCTTTGGGCGTGGGACCAGTCTCCAGCCATATGGCCATTTTTGTGCCTGGCGCGGCGCCAAGTGGTAAAGGGTGTTTTTGAGGCTGAAGGCAGCAGGAAAGCCTGCAGCCCCCAGGTCCATGGGGCTACGAAAGCGGTTCCCAAAGAGCTTTAGAACAAGGAGTAGTTTTCCCTGCTGGCTCTTTGGGCGTGGGACCAGTCTCCAGACATATGGCCATTTTTGTGCCTGGCGCGGCGAAAAGTGGGAAAGGGTGTTTTTGAGGCTGAAGGCAGCAGGAAAGCCTGCAGCCCCCAGGTGTGTGGGGCTACGCAAGCGGATCCCAAAGAGCTTTAGAACAAGGCATAGTTTTCCCTGCTGGCTCTTTGGGCGTGGGACCAATCTGCAGACATATGGCCATTTTGGGGCTTGGCGCGGCGACAAGTGGGAAAGGGTGGTTTTGAGGCTGAAAGTGCCAAAAAAGCCTGCAGCCCCCAGGTGTGTGGGGCTACGCAAGCCGTTCCCAAAGAGCTTTAGAACAAGGCATAGTTTTCCCTGCTGGCTCTTTGGGTGTGGGACCAGTCTCCAGCTATATGGGCATTTTTGTGCCTGGCGCGGCGCCAAGTGGGAAAGGGTGATTTTGAGGCTGAAAGCAGCAGGAAAGCCTGCAGCCCCCATGTGTGTGGGGCTACGCAAGCGGTTCCCAAAGAGCTTTAGAACAAGGCCTAGTATTCCCTCCTGGCTCTTTGGGCGTGGGACCCATCAACAGACATATGGCCATTTTTGTGCCTGGCGCGGTGCCAAGTGGGAAAGGGTGGTTTTGAGGCTGAAGGCAGCAGGAAAGCCTGCAGCCCCCAGGTCTGTGGGGCTACGCAAGAGGTTCCCAAAGAGCTTTAGAACAAGGCATAGTTTTCCCTGCTGGCTCTTTGGGCGTGGGACCAGTCCCCAGACATATGGGCATTTTTGTGCCTGGCGCGGCGCCAAGTGGGAAAGGGTGGTTTTCAGGCTGAAAGTGCCGAAAAAGCCTGCAGCACCCAGGTGTGTGGGGCTACGCAAGCGGTTCCCAAAGAGCTTTAGAACAAGGCATAGTTTTCCCTGCTGGCTCTTTGGGCGTGGGACCAATCTCCAGCCATATGGCAATTTTTGTGCCTGGAGAGACGCCAAGTGGGAAAGGGTGGTTTTGAGGCTGAAGGCAGCAGGAAAGCCTGCAGCCCCCAGGTCCGTGGGGCTACGCAAGCGGTTCCCAAAGAGCTTTAGAACAAGGCCTAGTATTCCCTGCTGGCTCTTTGGGCGTGGGACCCATCAACAGACATATGGCCATTTTTGTGCCTGGTGCGGCCACAAGTGGGAAAGGGTGGTTTTGATGCTGAAAGAGCCAAAAAAGCCTGCAGCCCCCAGGTGTGTAGGGCTACGCAAGCGGTTCCCAAAGAGCTTTAGAACAAGGCATAGTTTTCCCTGCTGGCTCTTTGGGCGTGGGACCAGTCTCAGCCATATGGCGATTTTTGTGCCTGGCACGGCGCCAAGTGGGAAAGGGTGTTTTTGAGGCTGAAGGCAGCAGGAAAGCCTGCAGCCCCCAGGTCTGTGGGGCTACGCAAGCCGTTCCCAAAGAGCTTTAGAACAAGGCATAGTTTTCCCTGCTGGCTCTTTGGGCGTGGGACCAATCTGCAGACATATGGCCATTTTTGTGCCTGGCGCGGCGCCAAGTGGGAAAGGGTGTTTTTGAGGCTGAAGGCAGCAGGAAAGCCTGCAGCCCCCAGGTGTGTGGGGCTACGCAAGCGGTTCCCAAAGAGCTTTAGAACAAGGCATAGTTTTCCCTGCTGGCTCCTTGGGTGTGGGACCCATATCCATACCTATGGCAATTTTTGTGCCTGCCGTGGCGCCAAGTGGGAAAGGGTTGTTTTGAGGCTGAAGGCAGCAGGAAAGCCTGCAGCCCCCAGGTCTGTGGGGCTACCCAAGCGTTTCCCAAAGAGCTTTAGAACAAGGCATAGTTTTCCCTGCTGGCTCTTTGGGCGTGGGACCAATCTCCAGACATATGGGCATTTTGGGGCTTGGCGCGGCGACAAGTGGGGCAGGGTGGTTTTGAGGCTGAAGGCAGCAGGAAAGCCTGCAGCCCGCAGGTGTGTGGGGCTATGCAAGCGGTTCCCAAAGAGCTTTAGAACAAGGCATAGTTTTCCCTGCTGGCTCTTTGGGCGTGGGACCAGTCTCTAGCCATATGGCCATTTTTGGGCCTGGCGCGGCGCCAAGTGGGAAAGGGTGGTTTTGAGGCTGAAGGCAGCAGGAAAGCCTGCAGCCCCCAGGTGTGTGGGGCTACGCAAGCGGTTCCAAAGAGCTTTAGAACAAGGCATAGTTTTCCCTGCTGGCTCCTTGGGTGTGGGACCCATATCCATATCTATGGCAATTTTTGTGCCTGGCGTGGCGCCAAGTGGGAAAGGGTGGTTTTGAGGCTGAAGGCAGCAGGAAAGCCTGCAGCCCCCAGGTCCGTGGGGCTACGCAAGCGTTTCCCAAAGAGCTTTAGAACAAGGCATAGTTTTCCCTGCTGGCTCTTTGGGCGTGGGACCAATCTCCAGACATATGGGCATTTTTGTGCCTGGCGCGGCGCCAAGTGGGAAAGGGTGGTTTTGAGGCTGAAGGCAGCAGGAAAGCCTGCAGCCCCCAGGTGTGTGGGGCTACGCAAGAGGTTCCCAAAGAGCTTTAGAACAAGGCATAGTTTTCCCTGCTGGCTCTTTGGGCTTTGGACCCATCTCCAGACATATGGGCATTTTGGGGCTTGGCGCGGCAACAAGTGGGGAAGGGTGGTTTTGAGGCTGAAGGCAGCAGGAAAGCCTGCAGCCCCCAGGTCTGTGGGGCTACGCAAGCCGTTCCCAAAGAGCTTTAGAACAAGGCCTAGTTTTCCCTGCTGGCTCTTTGGGCGTGGGACCCATCAACAGACATTTGGCCATTTTTGTGCCTGGTGCGGCCAGAAGTGGGAATAGGTGTTTTTGAGGCTGAAAGTGCCAAAAAAGCCTGCAGCCCGCAGCTGTGTGGGGCTACGCAAGCGGTTCCCAAAGAGCTTTAGAACAAGGCATAGTTTTCCCTGCTGGCTCTTTGGGCGTGGGACCAATCTCCAGACATATGGGCATTTTTTTGCCTGGCGCGGCGCCACGTGGGAAAGGGTGGTTTTGAGGCTGAAGGCAGCAGGAAAGCCTGCAGCCCCCAGGTGTGTGAGGCTACGCAAGCCGTTCCCAAAGAGCTTTAGAACAAGGCATAGTTTTCCCTGCTGGCTCTTTGGGCGTGGGACCAATATCCGGACATTGGCCATTTTTGTGCCTGGCGCGGCGCCAAGTGAGAAAGGGTGGTTTTGAGGCTGAAGGCAGCAGGAAAGCCTGCAGCCCGCAGGTGTGTGGGGCTACGCAAGCGGTTCCCAAAGAGCTTTAGAACAAGGCATAGTTTTCCCTGCTGGCTCTTTGGGCGTGGGACCAATATCCGGACATTGGCCATTTTTGTGACTGGCGCGGCGCCAAGTGGGAAAGGGTGGTTTTGAGGCTGAAGGCAGCAGGAAAGCCTGCAGCCCCCAGGTGTGTGGGGCTACGCAAGAGGTTCCCAAAGAGCTTTAGAAGAAGGCATAGTTTTCCCTGCTGGCTCTTTGAGCGTGGGACCAGTCTCTAGCAATATGTCCATTTTTGGGCCTGGCGCGGCGCCAAGTGGGAAAGGGTGGTTTTGAGGCTGAAGGCAGCAGGAAAGCCTGCAGCCCCCAGGTGTGTGGGGCTACGCAAGCGGTTCCCAAAGAGCTTTAGAACAAGGCATAGTTTTCCCTGCTGGCTCTTTGGGCGTGGGACCAATCTCCAGACATATGGGCATTTTTGTGCCTCGCGCGGCTCCAAGTGGGAAAGGGTGGTTTTGAGGCTGAAGGCAGCAGGAAAGCCTGCAGCCCCCAGGTGTGTGGGGCTACGCAAGCCGTTCCCAAAGAGCTTTAGAACAAGGCATAGTTTTCCCTGCTGGCTCTTTGGGCGTGGGACCAGTCTCCAGCCATATGGCCATTTTTGTGCCTGGCCCGGCGCCAAGTGGGAAAGGGTGGTTTTGAGGCTGAAGGCAGCAGGAAAGCCTGCAGCCCCCAGGTGTGTGGGGCTACGCAAGAGGTTCCCAAAGAGCTTTAGAACAAGGCCTAGTTTTCCCTGCTGGCTGTTTGGGTGTGGGACCCATATCCATACCTATGGCCATTTTTGTGCCTGGCGTGGCGCCAAGTGGGAAAGGGTGTTTTTGAGGCTGAAGGCAGCAGGAAAGCCTGCAGCCCCCAGGTGTGTGGGGCTACGCAAGCCGTTCCCAAAGAGCTTTAAAACAAGGCATAGTTTTCCCTGCTGGCTCTTTGGGCGTGGGACCAGTCCCCAGACATATGGCCATTTTGGGGCTTGGCGCGGCGACAAGTGGGAAAGGGTGGTTTTGAGGCTGAAAGTGCCGAAAAAGCCTGCAGCCCCCAGGTGTGTGGGGCTACGCAAGCGGTTCCCAAAGAGCTTTAGAACAAGGCATAGTTTTCCCTGCTGGCTCTTTGGGTGTGGGACAAGTCTCCAGCCATATGGCCATTTTTGTGCCTGGCGCGGCGCCAAGTGGGAAAGGGTGGTTTTGATGCTGAAAGAGCCAAAAAAGCCTTCAGCCCGCAGGTGTGTAGGGCTACGCAAGCGGTTCCCAAAGAGCTTTAGAACAAGGCCTAGTTTTCCCTGCTGGCTCTTTGCGCGTGGGACCAGTCTCCAGCCATATGGCCATTTTTGTGCCTGGCGCGGCGCCAAGTGGTAAAGGGTGTTTTTGAGGCTGAAGGCAGCAGGAAAGCCTGCAGCCCCCAGGTGTGTGGGGCTATGCAAGCGTTTCCCAAAGAGCTTTAGAACAAGGCATAGTTTTCCCTGCTGGCTCTTTGGGCGTGGGACCAGTCTCCAGACATATGGGCATTTTGGGGCTTGGCGCGGCGACAAGTTGGGCAGGGTGGTTTTGAGGCTGAAGGCAGCAGGAAAGCCTGCAGCCCCCAGGTGTGTGGGGCTATGCAAGCGGTTCCAAAGAGCTTTAGAACAAGGCATAGTTTTCCCTGCTGGCTCTTTGGGCGTGGGACCCATATCCATACCTATGGCAATTTTTGTGCCTGGCGTGGCGCCAAGTGGGAAAGGGTGGTTTTGAGGCTGAAGGCAGCAGGAAAGCCTGCAGCCCCCAGGTGTGTGGGGCTACGCAAGCGTTTCCCAAAGAGCTTTAGAACAAGGCCTAGTTTTCCCTGCTGGCTCTTTGGGCGTTGGACCCATCTGCAGACATATGGCCATTTTTGTGCCTGGCGCGGCGCCAAGTGTGAAAGGGTGGTTTTGAGGCTGAAGGCAGCAGGAAAGCCTGCAGCCCCTAGGTGTGTGGGGCTACGCAAGAGGTTCCCAAAGAGCTTTAGAACAAGGCATAGTTTTCCCTGCTGGCTCTTTGGGCGTTGGACCCATCTCCAGACATATGGCCATTTTGGGGCTTGGCGCGGCAAGAAGTGGGGAAGGGTGGTTTTGAGGCTGAAGGCAGCAGGAAAGCCTGCAGCCCCCAGGTGTGTGGGGCTATGCAAGCGTTTCCCAAAGAGCTTTAGAACAAGGCCTAGTTTTCCCTGCTGGCTCTTTGGGCGTGGGACCAGTCTCCAGCCATATGGCCATTTTTGTGCCTGGCGCGGCGCCAAGTGGGAAAGGGTGGTTTTGAGGCTGAAGGCAGCAGGAAAGCCTGCAGCCCCCAGGTGTGTGGGGCTACGCAAGAGGTTCCCAAAGAGCTTTAGAACAAGGCATAGTTTTCCCTGCTGGCTCTTTGGGCATGGGACCAATCTGCAGACATATGGCCATTTTTGTGCCTGGCGCGGTGCCAAGTGGGAAAGGGTGGTTTTGAGGCTGAAGGCAGCAGGAAAGCCTGCAGCCCCCAGGTCTGTGGGGCTACGCAAGCCGTTCCCAAAGAGCTTTAGAACAAGGCATAGTTTTCCCTGCTGGCTCTTTGGGCGTGGGACCAATCTCCAGACATATGGGCATTTTGGGGCTTGGCGCGGCGACAAGTGGGGCAGGGTGGTTTTGAGGCTGAAGGCAGCAGGAAAGCCTGCAGCCCCCAGGTGTGTGGGGCTACGCAAGCCGTTCCCAAAGAGCTTTAGAACAAGGCGTAGTTTTCCCTGCTGGCTCTTTGGGCGTGGGACCAGTCTCTAGCCATATGGCCATTTTTGGGCCTGGAGCGGCGCCAAGTGGGAAAGGGTGGTTTTGAGGCTGAAGGCAGCAGGAAAGCCTGCAGCCCCCAGGTGTGTGGGGCTACGCAAGCGGTTCCAAAGAGCTTTAGAACAAGGCATAGTTTTCCCTGCTGGCTCCTTGGGTGTGGGACCCATATCCATACCTATGGCAATTTTTGTGCCTGGCGTGGCGCCAAGTGGGAAAGGGTGGTTTTGAGGCTGAAGGCAGCAGGAAAGCCTGCAGCCCCCAGGTGTGTGGGGCTACGCAAGCGTTTCCCAAAGAGCTTTAGAACAAGGCATAGTTTTCCCTGCTGGCTCTTTGGGCGTGGGACCAATCTCCAGACATATGGGCATTTTTGTGCCTGGCGCGGCGCCAAGTGGGAAAGGGTGGTTTTGAGGCTGAAGGCAGCAGGAAAGCCTGCAGCCCCCAGGTCTGTGGGGCTACCCAAGAGGTTCCCAAAGAGCTTTAGAACAAGGCCTAGTTTTCCCTGCTGGCTCTTTGGGCGTTGGACCCATCTCCAGAAATATGGCCATTTTGGGGCTTGGCGCGGCAACAAGTGGGGAAGGGTGTTTTTGAGGCTGAAGGCAGCAGGAAAGCCTGCAGCCCCCAGGTGTGTGGGGCTACGCAAGCCGTTCCCAAAGAGCTTTAGAACAAGGCATAGTTTTCCCTGCTGGCTCTTTGGGCGTGGGACCCATCAACAGACATTTGGCCATTTTTGTGCCTGGTGCGGCCAGAAGTGGGAATAGGTGTTTTTGAGGCTGAAAGTGCCAAAAAAGCCTGCAGCCCGCAGCTGTGTCGGGCTACGCAAGCGGTTCCCAAAGAGCTTTAGAACAAGGCATAGTTTTCCCTGCTGGCTCTTTGGGCGTGGGACCAATCTCCAGACATATGGGCATTTTTTTGCCTGGCGCGGCGCCAAGTGGGAAAGGGTGGTTTTGAGGCTGAAGGCAGCAGGAAAGCCTGCAGCCCCCAGGTGTGTGAGGCTACGCAAGCCGTTCCCAAAGAGCTTTAGAACAAGGCATAGTTTTCCCTGCTGGGTCTTTGGGCGTGGGACCAATATCCGGACATTGGCCATTTTTGTGACTGGCGCGGCGCCAAGTGAGAAAGGGTGGTTTTGAGGCTGAAGGCAGCAGGAAAGCCTGCAGCCCCCAGGTCCATGGGGCTACGCAAGAGGTTCCCAAAGAGCTTTAGAACAAGGCATAGTTTTCCCTGCTGGCTCTTTGGGCGTGGGACCAGTCTCTAGCAATATGGCCATTTTTGGGCCTGGCGCGGCGCCAAGTGGGAAAGGGTGGTTTTGAGGCTGAAGGCAGCAGGAAAGCCTGCAGACCCCAGGTGTGTGGGGCTACGCAAGCGGTTCCCAAAGAGCTTTAGAACAAGGCATAGTTTTCCCTGCTGGCTCTTTGGGCGTGGGACCAATCTCCAGACATATGGGCATTTTTGTGCCTCGCGCGGCTCCAAGTGGGAAAGGGTGGTTTTGAGGCTGAAGGCAGCAGGAAAGCCTGCAGCCCCCAGGTGTGTGGGGCTACGCAAGCCGTTCCCAAAGAGCTTTAGAACAAGGCATAGTTTTCCCTGCTGGCTCTTTGGGTGTGGGACCAGTCTCCAGCCATATGGCCATTTTTGTGCCTGGCCCGGCGCCAAGTGGGAAAGGGTGGTTTTGAGGCTGAAGGCAGCAGGAAAGCCTGCAGCCCCCAGGTGTGTGGGGCTACGCAAGCGGTTCCCAAAGAGCTTTAGAACAAGGCATAGTTTTCCCTGCTGGCTGTTTGGGTGTGGGACCCATATCCATACCTATGGCCATTTTTGTGCCTGGCGTGGCGCCAAGTGGGAAAGGGTGGTTTTGAGGCTGAAGGCAGCAGGAAAGCCTGCAGCCCCCAGGTGTGTGGGGCTACGCAAGCCGTTCCCAAAGAGCTTTAAAACAAGGCATAGTTTTCCCTGCTGGCTCTTTGGGCGTGGGACCAATCTGCAGACATATGGCCATTTTGGGGCTTGGCGCGGCGCCAAGTGGGAAAGGGTGGTTTTGAGGCTGAAAGTGCCGAAAAAGCCTGCAGCCCCCAGATCTGTGGGGCTACGCAAGCGGTTCCCAAAGAGCTTTAGAACAAGGCATAGTTTTCCCTGCTGGCTCTTTGGGTGTGGGACAAGTCTCCAGCCATATGGCCATTTTTGTGCCTGGCGCGGCGCCAAGTGGGAAAGGGTGGTTTTGATGCTGAAAGAGCCAAAAAAGCCTTCAGCCCGCAGGTGTGTAGGGCTACGCAAGCGGTTCCCAAAGAGCTTTAGAACAAGGCCTAGTTTTCCCTGCTGGCTCTTTGCGCGTGGGACCAGTCTCCAGCCATATGGCCATTTTTGTGCCTGGCGCGGCGCCAAGTGGTAAAGGGTGTTTTTGAGGCTGAAGGCAGCAGGAAAGCCTGCAGCCCCCAGGTGTGTGGGGCTATGCAAGCGTTTCCCAAAGAGCTTTAGAACAAGGCATAGTTTTCCCTGCTGGCTCTTTGGGCGTGGGACCAGTCTCCAGACATATGGGCATTTTGGGGCTTGGCGCGGCGACAAGTTGGGCAGGGTGGTTTTGAGGCTGAAGGCAGCAGGAAAGCCTGCAGCCCCCAGGTGTGTGGGGCTATGCAAGCGGTTCCAAAGAGCTTTAGAACAAGGCATAGTTTTCCCTGCTGGCTCTTTGGGCGTGGGACCCATATCCATACCTATGGCAATTTTTGTGCCTGGCGTGGCGCCAAGTGGGAAAGGGTGGTTTTGAGGCTGAAGGCAGCAGGAAAGCCTGCAGCCCCCAGGTGTGTGGGGCTACGCAAGCGTTTCCCAAAGAGCTTTAGAACAAGGCATAGTTTTCCCTGCTGGCTCTTTGGGCGTTGGACCCATCTGCAGACATATGGCCATTTTTGTGCCTGGCGCGGCGCCAAGTGTGAAAGGGTGGTTTTGAGGCTGAAGGCAGCAGGAAAGCCTGCAGCCCCTAGGTGTGTGGGGCTACGCAAGAGGTTCCCAAAGAGCTTTAGAACAAGGCATAGTTTTCCCTGCTGGCTCTTTGGGCGTTGGACCCATCTCCAGACATATGGCCATTTTGGGGCTTGGCGCGGCAAGAAGTGGGGAAGGGTGGTTTTGAGGCTGAAGGCAGCAGGAAAGCCTGCAGCCCCCAGGTGTGTGGGGCTATGCAAGCGTTTCCCAAAGAGCTTTAGAACAAGGCCTAGTTTTCCCTGCTGGCTCTTTGGGCGTGGGACCAGTCTCCAGCCATATGGCCATTTTTGTGCCTGGCGCGGCGCCAAGTGGGAAAGGGTGGTTTTGAGGCTGAAGGCAGCAGGAAAGCCTGCAGCCCCCAGGTGTGTGGGGCTACGCAAGAGGTTCCCAAAGAGCTTTAGAACAAGGCATAGTTTTCCCTGCTGGCTCTTTGGGCGTGGGACCAATCTGCAGACATATGGCCATTTTTGTGCCTGGCGCGGTGCCAAGTGGGAAAGGGTGGTTTTGAGGCTGAAGGCAGCAGGAAAGCCTGCAGCCCCCAGGTCTGTGGGGCTACGCAAGCCGTTCCCAAAGAGCTTTAGAACAAGGCATAGTTTTCCCTGCTGGCTCTTTGGGCGTGGGACCAATCTCCAGACATATGGGCATTTTGGGGCTTGGCGCGGCGACAAGTGGGGCAGGGTAGTTTTGAGGCTGAAGGCAGCAGGAAAGCCTGCAGCCCCCAGGTGTGTGGGGCTACGCAAGCCGTTCCCAAAGAGCTTTAGAACAAGGCGTAGTTTTCCCTGCTGGCTCTTTGGGCGTGGGACCAGTCTCTAGCCATATGGCCATTTTTGGGCCTGGAGCGGCGCCAAGTGGGAAAGGGTGGTTTTGAGGCTGAAGGCAGCAGGAAAGCCTGCAGCCCCCAGGTGTGTGGGGCTACGCAAGCGGTTCCAAAGAGCTTTAGAACAAGGCATAGTTTTCCCTGCTGGCTCCTTGGGTGTGGGACCCATATCCATACCTATGGCAATTTTTGTGCCTGGCGTGGCGCCAAGTGGGAAAGGGTGGTTTTGAGGCTGAAGGCAGCAGGAAAGCCTGCAGCCCCCAGGTGTGTGGGGCTACGCAAGCGTTTCCCAAAGAGCTTTAGAACAAGGCATAGTTTTCCCTGCTGGCTCTTTGGGCGTGGGACCAATCTCCAGACATATGGGCATTTTTGTGCCTGGCGCGGCGCCAAGTGGGAAAGGGTGGTTTTGAGGCTGAAGGCAGCAGGAAAGCCTGCAGCCCCCAGGTCTGTGGGGCTACGCAAGAGGTTCCCAAAGAGCTTTAGAACAAGGCCTAGTTTTCCCTGCTGGCTCTTTGGGCGTTGGACCCATCTCCAGAAATATGGCCATTTTGGGGCTTGGCGCGGCAACAAGTGGGGAAGGGTGTTTTTGAGGCTGAAGGCAGCAGGAAAGCCTGCAGCCCCCAGGTGTGTGGGGCTACGCAAGCCGTTCCCAAAGAGCTTTAGAACAAGGCATAGTTTTCCCTGCTGGCTCTTTGGGCGTGGGACCCATCAACAGACATTTGGCCATTTTTGTGCCTGGTGCGGCCAGAAGTGGGAATAGGTGTTTTTGAGGCTGAAAGTGGCAAAAAACCCTGCAGCCCGCAGCTGTGTCGGGCTACGCAAGCGGTTCCCAAAGAGCTTTAGAACAAGGCATAGTTTTCCCTGCTGGCTCTTTGGGCGTGGGACCAATCTCCAGACATATGGGCATTTTTTTGCCTGGTGCGGCGCCAAGTGGGAAAGGGTGGTTTTGAGGCTGAAGGCAGCAGGAAAGCCTGCAGCCCCCAGGTGTGTGGGGCTACGCAAGCGGTTCCCAAAGAGCTTTAGAACAAGGCATAGTTTTCCCTGCTGGCTCTTTGGGCGTGGGACCAATATCCGGACATTGGCCATTTTTGTGCCTGGCGCGGCGCCAAGTGAGAAAGGGTGGTTTTGAGGCTGAAGGCAGCAGGAAAGCCTGCAGCCCCCAGGTCCATGGGGCTACGCAAGAGGTTCCCAAAGAGCTTTAGAACAAGGCATAGTTTTCCCTGCTGGCTCTTTGGGCGTGGGACCAGTCTCTAGCAATATGGCCATTTTTGGGCCTGGCGCGGCGCCAAGTGGGAAAGGGTGGTTTTGAGGCTGAAGGCAGCAGGAAAGCCTGCAGCCCCCAGGTGTGTGGGGCTACGCAAGCGGTTCCCAAAGAGCTTTAGAACAAGGCATAGTTTTCCCTGCTGGCTCTTTGGGCGTGGGACCAATCTCCAGACATATGGGCATTTTTGTGCCTCGCGCGGCTCCAAGTGGGAAAGGGTGGTTTTGAGGCTGAAGGCAGCAGGAAAGCCTGCAGCCCCCAGGTGTGTGGGGCTACGCAAGCCGTTCCCAAAGAGCTTTAGAACAAGGCATAGTTTTCCCTGCTGGCTCTTTGGGTGTGGGACCAGTCTCCAGCCATATGGCCATTTTTGTGCCTGGCCCGGCGCCAAGTGGGAAAGGGTGGTTTTGAGGCTGAAGGCAGCAGGAAAGCCTGCAGCCCCCAGGTGTGTGGGGCTACGCAAGCGGTTCCCAAAGAGCTTTAGAACAAGGCATAGTTTTCCCTGCTGGCTGTTTGGGTGTGGGACCCATATCCATACCTATGGCCATTTTTGTGCCTGGCGTGGCGCCAAGTGGGAAAGGGTGTTTTTGAGGCTGAAGGCAGCAGGAAAGCCTGCAGCCCCCAGGTGTGTGGGGCTACGCAAGCCGTTCCCAAAGAGCTTTAAAACAAGGCATAGTTTTCCCTGCTGGCTCTTTGGGCGTGGGACCAATCTGCAGACATATGGCCATTTTGGGGCTTGGCGCGGCGCCAAGTGGGAAAGGGTGGTTTTGAGGCTGAAAGTGCCGAAAAAGCCTGCAGCCCCCAGATCTGTGGGGCTACGCAAGCGGTTCCCAAAGAGCTTTAGAACAAGGCATAGTTTTCCCTGCTGGCTCTTTGGGTGTGGGACAAGTCTCCAGCCATATGGCCATTTTTGTGCCTGGCGCGGCGCCAAGTGGGAAAGGGTGGTTTTGAGGCTGAAGGCAGCAGGAAAGCCTGCAGCCCCCAGGTGTGTGGGGCTACGCAAGCGGTTCCCAAAGAGCTTTAGAACAAGGCCTAGTATTCCCTGCTGGCTCTTTGGGCGTGCGACCCATCAACAGACATATGGCCATTTTTGTGCCTGGTGCGGCCACAAGTGGGAAAGGGTGGTTTTGATGCTGAAAGAGCCAAAAAAGCCTTCAGCCCGCAGGTGTGTAGGGCTACGCAAGCGGTTCCCAAAGAGCTTTAGAACAAGGCCTAGTTTTCCCTGCTGGCTCTTTGCGCGTGGGACCAGTCTCCAGCCATATGGCCATTTTTGTGCCTGGCGCGGCGCCAAGTGGGAAAGGGTGTTTTTGAGGCTGAAGGCAGCAGGAAAGCCTGCAGCCCCCAGGTGTGTGGGGCTATGCAAGCGTTTCCCAAAGAGCTTTAGAACAAGGCATAGTTTTCCCTGCTGGCTCTTTGGGCGTGGGACCAGTCTCCAGACATATGGGCATTTTGGGGCTTGGCGCGGCGACAAGTTGGGCAGGGTGGTTTTGAGGCTGAAGGCAGCAGGAAAGCCTGCAGCCCCCAGGTGTGTGGGGCTATGCAAGCGGTTCCAAAGAGCTTTAGAACAAGGCATAGTTTTCCCTGCTGGCTCCTTGGGTGTGGGACCCATATCCATACCTATGGCAATTTTTGTGCCTGGCGTGGCGCCAAGTGGGAAAGGGTGGTTTTGAGGCTGAAGGCAGCAGGAAAGCCTGCAGCCCCCAGGTGTGTGGGGCTACGCAAACGTTTCCCAAAGAGCTTTAGAACAAGGCATAGTTTTCCCTGCTGGCTCTTTGGGCGTGGGACCCATATCCATACTTATGGCAATTTTTGTGCCTGGCGTGGCGCCAAGTGGGAAAGGGTGGTTTTGAGGCTGAAGGCAGCAGGAAAGCCTGCAGCCCCCAGGTCTGTGGGGCTACGCAAGCGTTTCCCAAATAGCTTTAGAACAAGGCATAGTTTTCCCTGCTGGCTCTTTGGGCGTGGGACCAATCTCCAGACATATGGGCATTTTTGTGCCTGGCGCGGCGCCAAGTGTGAAAGGGTGGTTTTGAGGCTGAAGGCAGCAGGAAAGCCTGCAGCCCCCAGGTGTGTGGGGCTACGCAAGAGGTTCCCAAAGAGCTTTAGAACAAGGCATATTTTTCCCTGCTGGCTCTTTGGGCGTTGGACCCATCTCCAGACATATGGCCATTTTGGGGCTTGGCGCGGCAACAAGTGGGGAAGGGTGGTTTTGAGGCTGAAGGCAGCAGGAAAGCCTGCAGCCCCCAGGTGTGTGGGGCTATGCAAGCGTTTCCCAAAGAGCTTTAGAACAAGGCCTAGTTTTCCCTGCTGGCTCTTTGGGCGTGGGACCAGTCTCCAGCCATATGGCCATTTTTGTGCCTGGCGCAGCGCCAAGTGGGAAAGGGTTGTTTTGAGGCTGAAGGCAGCAGGAAAGCCTGCAGCCCCCAGGTGTGTGGGGCTACGCAAGAGGTTCCCAAAGAGCTTTAGAACAAGGCATAGTTTTCCCTGCTGGCTCTTTGGGCGTGGGACCAATCTGCAGACATATGGCCATTTTTGTGCCTGGCGCGGTGCCAAGTGGGAAAGGGTGGTTTTGAGGCTGAAGGCAGCAGGAAAGCCTGCAGCCCCCAGGTCTGTGGGGCTACGCAAGCCGTTCCCAAAGAGCTTTAGAACAAGGCATAGTTTTCCCTGCTGGCTCTTTGGGCGTGGGACCAATCTCCAGACATATGGGCATTTTGGGGCTTGGCGCGGCGACAAGTGGGGCAGGGTGGTTTTGAGGCTGAAGGCAGCAGGAAAGCCTGCAGCCCCCAGGTGTGTGGGGCTATGCAAGCGGTTCCCAAAGAGCTTTAGAACAAGGCGTAGTTTTCCCTGCTGGCTCTTTGGGTGTGGGACCAGTCTCCAGCCATATGGCCATTTTTGTGCCTGGCCCGGCGCCAAGTGGGAAAGGGTGGTTTTGAGGCTGAAGGCAGCAGGAAAGCCTGCAGCCCCCAGGTGTGTGGGGCTACGCAAGCGGTTCCCAAAGAGCTTTAGAACAAGGCATAGTTTTCCCTGCTGGCTGTTTGGGTGTGGGACCCATATCCATACCTATGGCCATTTTTGTGCCTGGCGTGGCGCCAAGTGGGAAAGGGTGTTTTTGAGGCTGAAGGCAGCAGGAAAGCCTGCAGCCCCCAGGTGTGTGGGGCTACGCAAGCCGTTCCCAAAGAGCTTTAAAACAAGGCATAGTTTTCCCTGCTGGCTCTTTGGGCGTGGGACCAATCTGCAGACATATGGCCATTTTGGGGCTTGGCGCGGCGCCAAGTGGGAAAGGGTGGTTTTGAGGCTGAAAGTGCCGAAAAAGCCTGCAGCCCCCAGATCTGTGGGGCTACGCAAGCGGTTCCCAAAGAGCTTTAGAACAAGGCATAGTTTTCCCTGCTGGCTCTTTGGGTGTGGGACAAGTCTCCAGCCATATGGCCATTTTTGTGCCTGGCGCGGCGCCAAGTGGGAAAGGGTGGTTTTGAGGCTGAAGGCAGCAGGAAAGCCTGCAGCCCCCAGGTGTGTGGGGCTACGCAAGCGGTTCCCAAAGAGCTTTAGAACAAGGCCTAGTATTCCCTGCTGGCTCTTTGGGCGTGCGACCCATCAACAGACATATGGCCATTTTTGTGCCTGGTGCGGCCACAAGTGGGAAAGGGTGGTTTTGATGCTGAAAGAGCCAAAAAAGCCTTCAGCCCGCAGGTGTGTAGGGCTACGCAAGCGGTTCCCAAAGAGCTTTAGAACAAGGCCTAGTTTTCCCTGCTGGCTCTTTGCGCGTGGGACCAGTCTCCAGCCATATGGCCATTTTTGTGCCTGGCGCGGCGCCAAGTGGGAAAGGGTGTTTTTGAGGCTGAAGGCAGCAGGAAAGCCTGCAGCCCCCAGGTGTGTGGGGCTATGCAAGCGTTTCCCAAAGAGCTTTAGAACAAGGCATAGTTTTCCCTGCTGGCTCTTTGGGCGTGGGACCAGTCTCCAGACATATGGGCATTTTGGGGCTTGGCGCGGCGACAAGTTGGGCAGGGTGGTTTTGAGGCTGAAGGCAGCAGGAAAGCCTGCAGCCCCCAGGTGTGTGGGGCTATGCAAGCGGTTCCAAAGAGCTTTAGAACAAGGCATAGTTTTCCCTGCTGGCTCCTTGGGTGTGGGACCCATATCCATACCTATGGCAATTTTTGTGCCTGGCGTGGCGCCAAGTGGGAAAGGGTGGTTTTGAGGCTGAAGGCAGCAGGAAAGCCTGCAGCCCCCAGGTGTGTGGGGCTAC
This sequence comes from Chroicocephalus ridibundus, assembly GCF_963924245.1. Classification (NCBI taxonomy): domain Eukaryota; kingdom Metazoa; phylum Chordata; class Aves; order Charadriiformes; family Laridae; genus Chroicocephalus; species Chroicocephalus ridibundus. The sequence goes on from NW_026961432.1 coordinate 1,145,460, forward strand.
GCAAACGTTTCCCAAAGAGCTTTAGAACAAGGCATAGTTTTCCCTGCTGGCTCTTTGGGCGTGGGACCCATATCCATACTTATGGCAATTTTTGTGCCTGGCGTGGCGCCAAGTGGGAAAGGGTGGTTTTGAGGCTGAAGGCAGCAGGAAAGCCTGCAGCCCCCAGGTCTGTGGGGCTACGCAAGCGTTTCCCAAATAGCTTTAGAACAAGGCATAGTTTTCCCTGCTGGCTCTTTGGGCGTGGGACCAATCTCCAGACATATGGGCATTTTTGTGCCTGGCGCGGCGCCAAGTGTGAAAGGGTGGTTTTGAGGCTGAAGGCAGCAGGAAAGCCTGCAGCCCCCAGGTGTGTGGGGCTACGCAAGAGGTTCCCAAAGAGCTTTAGAACAAGGCATATTTTTCCCTGCTGGCTCTTTGGGCGTTGGACCCATCTCCAGACATATGGCCATTTTGGGGCTTGGCGCGGCAACAAGTGGGGAAGGGTGGTTTTGAGGCTGAAGGCAGCAGGAAAGCCTGCAGCCCCCAGGTGTGTGGGGCTATGCAAGCGTTTCCCAAAGAGCTTTAGAACAAGGCCTAGTTTTCCCTGCTGGCTCTTTGGGCGTGGGACCAGTCTCCAGCCATATGGCCATTTTTGTGCCTGGCGCAGCGCCAAGTGGGAAAGGGTTGTTTTGAGGCTGAAGGCAGCAGGAAAGCCTGCAGCCCCCAGGTGTGTGGGGCTACGCAAGAGGTTCCCAAAGAGCTTTAGAACAAGGCATAGTTTTCCCTGCTGGCTCTTTGGGCGTGGGACCAATCTGCAGACATATGGCCATTTTTGTGCCTGGCGCGGTGCCAAGTGGGAAAGGGTGGTTTTGAGGCTGAAGGCAGCAGGAAAGCCTGCAGCCCCCAGGTCTGTGGGGCTACGCAAGCCGTTCCCAAAGAGCTTTAGAACAAGGCATAGTTTTCCCTGCTGGCTCTTTGGGCGTGGGACCAATCTCCAGACATATGGGCATTTTGGGGCTTGGCGCGGCGACAAGTGGGGCAGGGTGGTTTTGAGGCTGAAGGCAGCAGGAAAGCCTGCAGCCCCCAGGTGTGTGGGGCTATGCAAGCGGTTCCCAAAGAGCTTTAGAACAAGGCGTAGTTTTCCCTGCTGGCTCTTTGGGCGTGGGACCAGTCTCTAGCCATATGGCCATTTTTGGGCCTGGCGCGGCGCCAAGTGGGAAAGGGTGGTTTTGAGGCTGAAGGCAGCAGGAAAGCCTGCAGCCCCCAGGTGTGTGGGGCTACGCAAGCGGTTCCAAAGAGCTTTAGAACAAGGCATAGTTTTCCCTGCTGGCTCCTTGGGTGTGGGACCCATATCCATACCTATGGCAATTTTTGTGCCTGGCGTGGCGCCAAGTGGGAAAGGGTGGTTTTGAGGCTAAAGGCAGCAGGAAAGCCTGCAGCCCCCAGGTGTGTGGGGCTACGCAAGCGTTTCCCAAAGAGCTTTAGAACAAGGCATAGTTTTCCCTGCTGGCTCTTTGGGCGTGGGACCAATCTCCAGACATATGGGCATTTTTGTGCCTGGCGCGGCGCCAAGTGGGAAAGGGTGGTTTTGAGGCTGAAGGCAGCAGGAAAGCCTGCAGCCCCCAGGTCTGTGGGGCTACGCAAGAGGTTCCCAAAGAGCTTTAGAACAAGGCCTAGTTTTCCCTGCTGGCTCTTTGGGCGTTGGACCCATCTCCAGAAATATGGCCATTTTGGGGCTTGGCGCGGCAACAAGTGGGGAAGGGTGTTTTTGAGGCTGAAGGCAGCAGGAAAGCCTGCAGCCCCCAGGTGTGTGGGGCTACGCAAGCCGTTCCCAAAGAGCTTTAGAACAAGGCATAGTTTTCCCTGCTGGCTCTTTGGGCGTGGGACCCATCAACAGACATTTGGCCATTTTTGTGCCTGGTGCGGCCAGAAGTGGGAATAGGTGTTTTTGAGGCTGAAAGTGCCAAAAAAGCCTGCAGCCCGCAGCTGTGTGGGGCTACGCAAGCGGTTCCCAAAGAGCTTTAGAACAAGGCATAGTTTTCCCTGCTGGCTCTTTGGGCGTGGGACCAATCTCCAGACATATGGGCATTTTTTTGCCTGGCGCGGCGCCACGTGGGAAAGGGTGGTTTTGAGGCTGAAGGCAGCAGGAAAGCCTGCAGCCCCCAGGTGTGTGAGGCTACGCAAGCCGTTCCCAAAGAGCTTTAGAACAAGGCATAGTTTTCCCTGCTGGGTCTTTGGGCGTGGGACCAATATCCGGACATTGGCCATTTTTGTGCCTGGCGCGGCGCCAAGTGAGAAAGGGTGGTTTTGAGGCTGAAGGCAGCAGGAAAGCCTGCAGCCCCCAGGTCCATGGGGCTACGCAAGAGGTTCCCAAAGAGCTTTAGAACAAGGCATAGTTTTCCCTGCTGGCTCTTTGGGCGTGGGACCAGTCTCTAGCAATATGGCCATTTTTGGGCCTGGCGCGGCGCCAAGTGGGAAAGGGTGGTTTTGAGGCTGAAGGCAGCAGGAAAGCCTGCAGCCCCCAGGTGTGTGGGGCTACGCAAGCGGTTCCCAAAGAGCTTTAGAACAAGGCATAGTTTTCCCTGCTGGCTCTTTGGGCGTGGGACCAATCTCCAGACATATGGCCATTTTTGTGCCTGGCCCGGCGCCAAGTGGGAAAGGGTGGTTTTGAGGCTGAAGGCAGCAGGAAAGCCTGCAGCCCCCAGGTGTGTGGGGCTACGCAAGAGGTTCCCAAAGAGCTTTAGAACAAGGCCTAGTTTTCCCTGCTGGCTGTTTGGGTGTGGGACCCATATCCATACCTATGGCCATTTTTGTGCCTGGCGTGGCGCCAAGTGGGAAAGGGTGTTTTTGAGGCTGAAGGCAGCAGGAAAGCCTGCAGCCCCCAGGTCTGTGGGGCTACGCAAGCCGTTCCCAAAGAGCTTTAAAACAAGGCATAGTTTTCCCTGCTGGCTCTTTGGGCGTGGGACCAATCTGCAGACATATGGCCATTTTGGGGCTTGGCGCGGCGCCAAGTGGGAAAGGGTGGTTTTGAGGCTGAAAGTGCCGAAAAAGCCTGCAGCCCCCAGGTGTGTGGGGCTACGCAAGCGGTTCCCAAAGAGCTTTAGAACAAGGCATAGGTTTCCCTGCTGGCTCTTTGGGTGTGGGACAAGTCTCCAGCCATATGGCCATTTTTGTGCCTGGCGCGGCGCCAAGTGGGAAAGGGTGGTTTTGAGGCTGAAGGCAGCAGGAAAGCCTGCAGCCCCCAGGTCTGTGGGGCTACGCAAGCGGTTCCCAAAGAGCTTTAGAACAAGGCCTAGTATTCCCTGCTGGCTCTTTGGGCGTGGGACCCATCAACAGACATATGGCCATTTTTGTGCCTGGTGCGGCCACAAGTGGGAAAGGGTGGTTTTGATGCTGAAAGAGCCAAAAAAGCCTGCAGCCCGCAGGTGTGTAGGGCTACGCAAGCGGTTCCCAAAGAGCTTTAGAACAAGGCCTAGTTTTCCCTGCTGGCTCTTTGGGCGTGGGACCAGTCTCCAGCCATATGGCCATTTTTGTGCCTGGCGCGGCGCCAAGTGGGAAAGGGTGGTTTTGAGGCTGAAGGCAGCAGGAAAGCCTGCAGCCCCCAGGTGTGTGGGGCTATGCAAGCGTTTCCCAAAGAGCTTTAGAACAAGGCATAGTTTTCCCTGCTGGCTCTTTGGGCGTGGGACCAATCTCCAGCCATATGGGCATTTTTGTGCCTGGCGCGGCGCCAAGTGGGAAAGGGTGGTTTTGAGGCTGAAGGCAGCAGGAAAGCCTGCAGCCCCCAGGTGTGTGGGGCTACGCAAGAGGTTCCCAAAGAGCTTTAGAACAAGGCATAGTTTTCCCTGCTGGCTCTTTGGGCGTTGGACCCATCTCCAGACATATGGCCATTTTGGGGCTTGGCGCGGCAACAAGTGGGGAAGGGTGGTTTTGAGGCTGAAGGCAGCAGGAAAGCCTGCAGCCCCCAGGTCTGTGGGGCTACGCAAGCGGTTCCCAAAGAGCTTTAGAACAAGGCATAGTTTTCCCTGCTGGCTCCTTGGGTGTGGGACCCATATCCATACCTATGGCCATTTTTGTGCCTGGCGTGGCGCCAAGTGGGAAAGGGTGGTTTTGAGGCTGAAGGCAGCAGGAAAGCCTGCAGCCCCCAGGTGTGTGGGGCTACGCAACCGTTTCCCAAAGAGCTTTAGAACAAGGCCTAGTTTTCCCTGCTGGCTCTTTGGGTGTGGGACCCATATCCATACCTATGGCAATTTTTGTGCCTGGCGTGGCGCCAAGTGGGAAAGGGTGGTTTTGAGGCTGAAGGCAGCAGGAAAGCCTGCAGCCCCCAGGTGTGTGGGGCTACGCAAGCCGTTCCCAAAGAGCTTTAGAACAAGGCATAGTTTTCCCTGCTGGCTCTTTGGGCGTGGGACCAATCTCCAGCCATATGGGCATTTTTGTGCCTGGCGCGGCGCCAAGTGGGAAAGGGTGGTTTTGAGGCTGAAGGCAGCAGGAAAGCCTGCAGCCCCCAGGTCCGTGGGGCTACGCAAGCCGTTCCCAAAGAGCTTTAGAACAAGGCATAGTTTTCCCTGCTGGCTCTTTGGGCATTGGACCCATCTCCAGACATATGGCCATTTTGGGGCTTGGCGCGGCGACAACTGGGGAAGGGTGGTTTTGAGGCTGAAGGCAGCAGGAAAGCCTGCAGCCCCCAGGTGTGTGGGGCTACGCAAGCCGTTCCCAAAGAGCTTTAGAACAAGGCATAGTTTTCCCTGCTGGCTCTTTGGGCGTGGGACCAATCTGCAGACATATGGCCATTTTTGTGCCTGGCGCGGTGCCAAGTGGGAAAGGGTGGTTTTGAGGCTGAAGGCAGCAGGAAAGCCTGCAGCCCCCAGGTGTGTAGGGCTACGCAAGCGGTTCCCAAAGAGCTTTAGAACAAGGCCTAGTTTTCCCTGCTGGCTCTTTGGGTGTGGGACCCATATCCATACCTATGGCCATTTTTGGGCCTGGCGCGGCGCCAAGTGGGAAAGGGTGGTTTTGAGGCTGAAGGCAGCAGGAAAGCCTGCAGCCCCCAGGTGTGTGGGGCTACGCAAGCGGTTCCCAAAGAGCTTTAGAACAAGGCCTAGTTTTCCCTGCTGGCTCTTTGGGCGTGGGACCAATCTCCAGACATATGGGCATTTTTGTGCCTGGCGCGGCGCCAAGTGGGAAAGGGTGGTTTTGAGGCTGAAGGCACCAGGAAAGCCTGCAGCCCCCAGGTGTTTGGGGCTACGCAAGCCGTTCCCAAAGAGCTTTAGAACAAGGCATAGTTTTCCCTGCTGGCTCTTTGGGCGTGGGACCAGTCTCCAGACATATGGCCATTTTTGTGCCTGACGCGGCGACAAGTGGGGAAGGGTGTTTTTGAGGCTGAAGGCAGCAGGAAAGCCTGCAGCCCCCAGGTCTGTGGGGCTACGCAAGCGTTTCCCAAAGAGCTTTAGAACAAGGCCTAGTATTCCCTGCTGGCTCTTTGGGCGTGGGACCAGTCTCCAGACATATGGCCATTTTTGTGCCTGGCGTGGCGCCAAGTGGGAAAGGGTGGTTTTGAGGCTGAAGGCAGCAGGAAAGCCTGCAGCCCCCAGGTGTGTGGGACTACGCAAGCGTTTCCCAAAGAGCTTTAGAACAAGGCATAGTTTTCCCTGCTGGCTCTTTGGGCATGGGACCAATCTGCAGACATATGGCCATTTTGGGGCTTGGCGCGGCAACAAGTGGGGAAGGGTGGTTTTGAGGCTGAAGGCAGCAGGAAAGCCTGCAGCCCCCAGGTGTATGGATCTACGCAAGCGGTTCCCAAAGAGCTTTAGAACAAGGCATAGTTTTCCCTGCTGGCTCTTTGGGCGTGGGACCAATATCCAGACATTGGCCATTTTTGTGCCTGGCGCGGCGCCAAGTGAGAAAGGGTGTTTTTGAGGCTGAAGGCAGCAGGAAAGCCTGCAGCCCGCAGGTGTGTGGGGCTACGCAAGCGGTTCCCAAAGAGCTTTAGAACAAGGCCTAGTTTTCCCTGCTGACTCTTTGGGCGTGGGACCAGTCTCCAGCCATATGGCCATTTTTGTGCCTGGCGCGGTGCCAAGTGGGAAAGGGTGGTTTTGAGGCTGAAGGCAGCAGGAAAGCCTGCAGCCCCCAGGTGTGTAGGGCTACGCAAGCGGTTCCCAAAGAGCTTTAGAACAAGGCCTAGTTTTCCCTGCTGGCTCTTTGGGTGTGGGACCCATATCCATACCTATGGCCATTTTTGGGCCTGGCGCGGCGCAAAGTGGGAAAGGGTGGTTTTGAGGCTGAAGGCAGCAGGAAAGCCTGCAGCCCCCAGGTGTGTGGGGCTACGCAAGCGGTTCCCAAAGAGCTTTAGAACAAGGCCTAGTTTTCCCTGCTGGCTCTTTGGGCGTGGGACCAATCTCCAGACATATGGGCATTTTTGTGCCTGGCGCGGCGCCAAGTGGGAAAGGGTGGTTTTGAGGCTGAAGGCACCAGGAAAGCCTGCAGCCCCCAGGTGTTTGGGGCTACGCAAGCCGTTCCCAAAGAGCTTTAGAACAAGGCATAGTTTTCCCTGCTGGCTCTTTGGGCGTGGGACCAGTCTCCAGACATATGGCCATTTTTGTGCCTGACGCGGCGACAAGTGGGGAAGGGTGTTTTTGAGGCTGAAGGCAGCAGGAAAGCCTGCAGCCCCCAGGTCTGTGGGGCTACGCAAGCGTTTCCCAAAGAGCTTTAGAACAAGGCCTAGTTTTCCCTGCTGGCTCTTTGGGCGTGGGACCAGTCTCCAGACATATGGCCATTTTTGTGCCTGGCGTGGCGCCAAGTGGGAAAGGGTGGTTTTGAGGCTGAAGGCAGCAGGAAAGCCTGCAGCCCCCAGGTGTGTGGGACTACGCAAGCGTTTCCCAAAGAGCTTTAGAACAAGGCATAGTTTTCCCTGCTGGCTCTTTGGGCATGGGACCAATCTGCAGACATATGGCCATTTTGGGGCTTGGCGCGGCAACAAGTGGGGAAGGGTGGTTTTGAGGCTGAAGGCAGCAGGAAAGCCTGCAGCCCCCAGGTGTATGGATCTACGCAAGCGGTTCCCAAAGAGCTTTAGAACAAGGCATAGTTTTCCCTGCTGGCTCTTTGGGCGTGGGACCAATATCCAGACATTGGCCATTTTTGTGCCTGGCGCGGCGCCAAGTGAGAAAGGGTGTTTTTGAGGCTGAAGGCAGCAGGAAAGCCTGCAGCCCGCAGGTGTGTGGGGTTACGCAAGCGGTTCCCAAAGAGCTTTAGAACAAGGCCTAGTTTTCCCTGCTGACTCTTTGGGCGTGGGACCAGTCTCCAGCCATATGGCCATTTTTGTGCCTGGCGCGGCGCCAAGTGGTAAAGGGTGTTTTTGAGGCTGAAGGCAGCAGGAAAGCCTGCAGCCCCCAGGTCCATGAGGGTACGCAAGCGGTTCCCAAAGAGCTTTAGAACAAGGCATAGTTTTCCCTGCTGGCTCTTTGGGCGTGGGACCAGTCTCCAGACATATGGCCATTTTTGTGCCTGGCGCGGCGACAAGTGGGAAAGGGTGTTTTTGAGGCTGAAGGCAGCAGGAAAGCCTGCAGCCCCCAGGTGTGTGGGGCTACGCAAGCCGTTCCCAAAGAGCTTTAGAACAAGGCATAGTTTTCCCTGCTGGCTCTTTGGGCGTGGGACCAATCTGCAGACATATGGCCATTTTGGGGCTTGGCGCGGCGACAAGTGGGAAAGGGTGGTTTTGAGGCTGAAAGTGCCGAAAAAGCCTGCAGCCCCCTGGTGTGTGGGGCTACGCAAGCCGTTCCCAAAGAGCTTTAGAACAAGGCATAGTTTTCCCTGCTGGCTCTTTGGGTGTGGGACCAGTCTCCAGCTATATGGGCATTTTTGTGCCTGGCGCGGCGCCAAGTGGGAAAGGGTGGTTTTGAGGCTGAAGGCAGCAGGAAAGCCTGCAGCCCCCAGGTCTGTGGGGCTACGCAAGCGTTTCCCAAAGAGCTTTAGAACAAGGCATAGTTTTCCCTGCTGGCTCTTTGGGCGTGGGACCAATCTCCAGACATATGGGCATTTTTGTGCCTGGCGCGGCGCCAAGTGGGAAAGGGTGGTTTTTAGGCTGAAGGCAGCAGGAAAGCCTGCAGCCCCCAGGTGTGTGGGGCTACGCAAGAGGTTCCCAAAGAGCTTTAGAACAAGGCATAGTTTTCCCTGCTGGCTCTTTGGGCGTGGGACCAGTCTCCAGACATATGGCCATTTTTGTGCCTGGCGTGGTGCCAAGTGGGAAAGGGTGGTTTTGAGGCTGAAGGCAGCAGGAAAGCCTGCAGCCCCCAGGTGTGTGGGACTACGCAAGCGTTTCCCAAAGAGCTTTAGAACAAGGCATAGTTTTCCCTGCTGGCTCTTTGGGCATGGGACCAATCTGCAGACATATGGCCATTTTGGGGCTTGGCGCGGCAACAAGTGGGGAAGGGTGGTTTTGAGGCTGAAGGCAGCAGGAAAGCCTGCAGCCCCCAGGTGTATGGATCTACGCAAGCGGTTCCCAAAGAGCTTTAGAACAAGGCCTAGTTTTCCCTGCTGACTCTTTGGGCGTGGGACCAGTCTCCAGCCATATGGCCATTTTTGTGCCTGGCGCGGCGCCAAGTGGTAAAGGGTGTTTTTGAGGCTGAAGGCAGCAGGAAAGCCTGCAGCCCCCAGGTCCATGAGGGTACGCAAGCGGTTCCCAAAGAGCTTTAGAACAAGGCATAGTTTTCCCTGCTGGCTCTTTGGGCGTGGGACCAGTCTCCAGACATATGGCCATTTTTGTGCCTGGCGCGGCGACAAGTGGGAAAGGGTGTTTTTGAGGCTGAAGGCAGCAGGAAAGCCTGCAGCCCCCAGGTGTGTGGGGCTACGCAAGCCGTTCCCAAAGAGCTTTAGAACAAGGCATAGTTTTCCCTGCTGGCTCTTTGGGTGTGGGACCAGTCTCCAGCTATATGGGCATTTTTGTGCCTGGCGCGGCGCCAAGTGGGAAAGGGTGGTTTTGAGGCTGAAGGCAGCAGGAAAGCCTGCAGCCCCCAGGTCTGTGGGGCTACGCAAGCGTTTCCCAAAGAGCTTTAGAACAAGGCATAGTTTTCCCTGCTGGCTCTTTGGGCGTGGGACCAATCTCCAGACATATGGCCATTTTTGTGCCTGGCGCGGTGCGAAGTGGGAAAGGGTGGTTTTGAGGCTGAAGGCAGCAGGAAAGCCTGCAGCCCCCAGGTCTGTGGGGCTACGCAAGCGGTTCCCAAAGAGCTTTAGAACAAGGCATAGTTTTCCCTGCTGTCTCCTTGGGTGTGAGACCCATATCCATACCTATGGCAATTTTTGTGCCTGGCGTTGCGCCAAGTGGGAAAGGGTGGTTTTTAGGCTGAAAGTGCCGAAAAAGCCTGCAGCCCCCAGGTCCGTGGGGCTACGCAAGAGGTTCCCAAAGAGCTTTAGAACAAGGCCTAGTTTTCCCTGCTGGCTCTTTGGGCGTGGGACCCATCAACAGACATTTGGCCATTTTTGTGCCTGGTGCGGCCAGAAGTGGGAATAGGTGTTTTTGAGGCTGAAAGTGCCAAAAAAGCCTGCAGCCCGCAGCTGTGTGGGGCTACGCAAGCGGTTCCCAAAGAGCTTTAGAACAAGGCATAGTTTTCCCTGCTGGCTCTTTGGGCGTGGGACCAATATCCAGACATTGGCCATTTTTGTGCCTGGCGCGGCGCCAAGTGAGAAAGGGTGGTTTTGAGGCTGAAGGCAGCAGGAAAGCCTGCAGCCCGCAGGTGTGTGGGGCTACGCAAGCGGTTCCCAAAGAGCTTTAGAACAAGGCCTAGTTTTTCCTGCTGACTCTTTGGGCGTGGGACCAGTCTCCAGCCATATGGCCATTTTTGTGCCTGGCGCGGCGCCAAGTGGTAAAGGGTGTTTTTGAGGCTGAAGGCAGCAGGAAAGCCTGCAGCCCCCAGGTCCATGGGGCTACGCAAGCGGTTCCCAAAGAGCTTTAGAACAAGGAGTAGTTTTCCCTGCTGGCTCTTTGGGCGTGGGACCAGTCTCCAGACATATGGCCATTTTTGTGCCTGGCGCGGCGAAAAGTGGGAAAGGGTGTTTTTGAGGCTGAAGGCAGCAGGAAAGCCTGCAGCCCCCAGGTGTGTGGGGCTACGCAAGAGGTTCCCAAAGAGCTTTAGAACAAGGCATAGTTTTCCCTGCTGGCTCTTTGGGCGTGGGACCAGTCTCCAGACATATGGCCATTTTTGTGCCTGGCGTGGTGCCAAGTGGGAAAGGGTGGTTTTGAGGCTGAAGGCAGCAGGAAAGCCTGCAGCCCCCAGGTGTGTGGGACTACGCAAGCGTTTCCCAAAGAGCTTTAGAACAAGGCATAGTTTTCCCTGCTGGCTCTTTGGGCATGGGACCAATCTGCAGACATATGGCCATTTTGGGGCTTGGCGCGGCAACAAGTGGGGAAGGGTGGTTTTGAGGCTGAAGGCAGCAGGAAAGCCTGCAGCCCCCAGGTGTATGGATCTACGCAAGCGGTTCCCAAAGAGCTTTAGAACAAGGCCTAGTTTTCCCTGCTGACTCTTTGGGCGTGGGACCAGTCTCCAGCCATATGGCCATTTTTGTGCCTGGCGCGGCGCCAAGTGGTAAAGGGTGTTTTTGAGGCTGAAGGCAGCAGGAAAGCCTGCAGCCCCCAGGTCCATGAGGGTACGCAAGCGGTTCCCAAAGAGCTTTAGAACAAGGCATAGTTTTCCCTGCTGGCTCTTTGGGCGTGGGACCAGTCTCCAGACATATGGCCATTTTTGTGCCTGGCGCGGCGACAAGTGGGAAAGGGTGTTTTTGAGGCTGAAGGCAGCAGGAAAGCCTGCAGCCCCCAGGTGTGTGGGGCTACGCAAGCCGTTCCCAAAGAGCTTTAGAACAAGGCATAGTTTTCCCTGCTGGCTCTTTGGGTGTGGGACCAGTCTCCAGCTATATGGGCATTTTTGTGCCTGGCGCGGCGCCAAGTGGGAAAGGGTGGTTTTGAGGCTGAAGGCAGCAGGAAAGCCTGCAGCCCCCAGGTCTGTGGGGCTACGCAAGCGTTTCCCAAAGAGCTTTAGAACAAGGCATAGTTTTCCCTGCTGGCTCTTTGGGCGTGGGACCAATCTCCAGACATATGGCCATTTTTGTGCCTGGCGCGGTGCGAAGTGGGAAAGGGTGGTTTTGAGGCTGAAGGCAGCAGGAAAGCCTGCAGCCCCCAGGTCTGTGGGGCTACGCAAGCGGTTCCCAAAGAGCTTTAGAACAAGGCATAGTTTTCCCTGCTGTCTCCTTGGGTGTGAGACCCATATCCATACCTATGGCAATTTTTGTGCCTGGCGTTGCGCCAAGTGGGAAAGGGTGGTTTTTAGGCTGAAAGTGCCGAAAAAGCCTGCAGCCCCCAGGTCCGTGGGGCTACGCAAGAGGTTCCCAAAGAGCTTTAGAACAAGGCCTAGTTTTCCCTGCTGGCTCTTTGGGCGTGGGACCCATCAACAGACATTTGGCCATTTTTGTGCCTGGTGCGGCCAGAAGTGGGAATAGGTGTTTTTGAGGCTGAAAGTGCCAAAAAAGCCTGCAGCCCGCAGCTGTGTGGGGCTACGCAAGCGGTTCCCAAAGAGCTTTAGAACAAGGCATAGTTTTCCCTGCTGGCTCTTTGGGCGTGGGACCAATATCCAGACATTGGCCATTTTTGTGCCTGGCGCGGCGCCAAGTGAGAAAGGGTGGTTTTGAGGCTGAAGGCAGCAGGAAAGCCTGCAGCCCGCAGGTGTGTGGGGCTACGCAAGCGGTTCCCAAAGAGCTTTAGAACAAGGCCTAGTTTTTCCTGCTGACTCTTTGGGCGTGGGACCAGTCTCCAGCCATATGGCCATTTTTGTGCCTGGCGCGGCGCCAAGTGGTAAAGGGTGTTTTTGAGGCTGAAGGCAGCAGGAAAGCCTGCAGCCCCCAGGTCCATGGGGCTACGCAAGCGGTTCCCAAAGAGCTTTAGAACAAGGAGTAGTTTTCCCTGCTGGCTCTTTGGGCGTGGGACCAGTCTCCAGACATATGGCCATTTTTGTGCCTGGCGCGGCGAAAAGTGGGAAAGGGTGTTTTTGAGGCTGAAGGCAGCAGGAAAGCCTGCAGCCCCCAGGTGTGTGGGGCTACGCAAGCAGATCCCAAAGAGCTTTAGAACAAGGCATAGTTTTCCCTGCTGGCTCTTTGGGCGTGGGACCAATCTGCAGACATATGGCCATTTTGGGGCTTGGCGCGGCGACAAGTGGGAAAGGGTGGTTTTGAGGCTGAAAGTGCCGAAAAAGCCTGCAGCCCCCAGGTGTGTGGGGCTACGCAAGCGTTTCCCAAAGAGCTTTAGAACAAGGCCTAGTTTTCCCTGCTGGCTCTTTGGGCGTGGGACCAATCTCCAGACATATGGCCATTTTTGTGCCTGGCGCGGTGCGAAGTGGGAAAGGGTGGTTTTGAGGCTGAAGGCAGCAGGAAAGCCTGCAGCCCCCAGGTCTGTGGGGCTACGCAAGCGGTTCCCAAAGAGCTTTAGAACAAGGCATAGTTTTCCCTGCTGTCTCCTTGGGTGTGAGACCCATATCCATACCTATGGCAATTTTTGTGCCTGGCGTTGCGCCAAGTGGGAAAGGGTGGTTTTTAGGCTGAAAGTGCCGAAAAAGCCTGCAGCCCCCAGGTCCGTGGGGCTACGCAAGAGGTTCCCAAAGAGCTTTAGAACAAGGCCTAGTTTTCCCTGCTGGCTCTTTGGGCGTGGGACCCATCAACAGACATTTGGCCATTTTTGTGCCTGGTGCGGCCAGAAGTGGGAATAGGTGTTTTTGAGGCTGAAAGTGCCAAAAAAGCCTGCAGCCCGCAGCTGTGTGGGGCTACGCAAGCGGTTCCCAAAGAGCTTTAGAACAAGGCATAGTTTTCCCTGCTGGCTCTTTGGGCGTGGGACCAATATCCAGACATTGGCCATTTTTGTGCCTGGCGCGGCGCCAAGTGAGAAAGGGTGGTTTTGAGGCTGAAGGCAGCAGGAAAGCCTGCAGCCCGCAGGTGTGTGGGGCTACGCAAGCGGTTCCCAAAGAGCTTTAGAACAAGGCCTAGTTTTTCCTGCTGACTCTTTGGGCGTGGGACCAGTCTCCAGCCATATGGCCATTTTTGTGCCTGGCGCGGCGAAAAGTGGGAAAGGGTGTTTTTGAGGCTGAAGGCAGCAGGAAAGCCTGCAGCCCCCAGGTGTGTGGGGCTACGCAAGCGGATCCCAAAGAGCTTTAGAACAAGGCATAGTTTTCCCTGCTGGCTCTTTGGGCGTGGGACCAATCTGCAGACATATGGCCATTTTGGGGCTTGGCGCGGCGACAAGTGGGAAAGGGTGGTTTTGAGGCTGAAAGTGCCGAAAAAGCCTGCAGCCCCCAGGTGTGTGGGGCTACGCAAGCCGTTCCCAAAGAGCTTTAGAACAAGGCCTAGTATTCCCTCCTGGCTCTTTGGGCGTGGGACCCATCAACAGACATATGGCCATTTTTGTGCCTGGCGCGGTGCCAAGTGGGAAAGGGTGGTTTTGAGGCTGAAGGCAGCAGGAAAGCCTGCAGCCCCCAGGTCTCTGAGGCTACGCAAGAGGTTCCCAAAGAGCTTTAGAACAAGGCATAGTTTTCCCTGCTGGCTCTTTGGGCGTGGGACCAGTCCCCAGACATATGGGCATTTTTGTGCCTGGCGCGGCGCCAAGTGGGAAAGGGTGGTTTTCAGGCTGAAAGTGCCGAAAAAGCCTGCAGCACCCAGGTGTGTGGGGCTACGCAAGCGGTTCCCAAAGAGCTTTAGAACAAGGCATAGTTTTCCCTGCTGGCTCTTTGGGCGTGGGACCAATCTCCAGCCATATGGCAATTTTTGTGCCTGGAGAGACGCCAAGTGGGAAAGGGTGGTTTTGAGGCTGAAGGCAGCAGGAAAGCCTGCAGCCCCCAGGTCCGTGGGGCTACGCAAGCGGTTCCCAAAGAGCTTTAGAACAAGGCCTAGTATTCCCTGCTGGCTCTTTGGGCGTGGGACCCATCAACAGACATATGGCCATTTTTGTGCCTGGTGCGGCCACAAGTGGGAAAGGGTGGTTTTGATGCTGAAAGAGCCAAAAAAGCCTGTAGCCCCCAGGTGTGTAGGGCTACGCAAGCGGTTCCCAAAGAGCTTTAGAACAAGGCCTAGTTTTCCCTGCTGGCTCTTTGGGCGTGGGACCAGTCTCCAGCCATATGGCCATTTTTGTGCCTGGCGCGGCGCCAAGTGGGAAAGGGTGTTTTTGAGGCTGAAGGCAGCAGGAAAGCCTGCAGCCCCCAGGTCTGTGGGGCTACGCAAGCCGTTCCCAAAGAGCTTTAGAACAAGGCATAGTTTTCCCTGCTGGCTCTTTGGGCGTGGGACCAATCTGCAGACATATGGCCATTTTTGTGCCTGGCGCGGCGCCAAGTGGGAAAGGGTGTTTTTGAGGCTGAAGGCAGCAGGAAAGCCTGCAGCCCCCAGGTGTGTGGGGCTACGCAAGCGGTTCCCAAAGAGCTTTAGAACAAGGCATAGTTTTCCCTGCTGGCTCCTTGGGTGTGGGACCCATATCCATACCTATGGCAATTTTTGTGCCTGCCGTGGCGCCAAGTGGGAAAGGGTTGTTTTGAGGCTGAAGGCAGCAGGAAAGCCTGCAGCCCCCAGGTCTGTGGGGCTACCCAAGCGTTTCCCAAAGAGCTTTAGAACAAGGCATAGTTTTCCCTGCTGGCTCTTTGGGCGTGGGACCAATCTCCAGACATATGGGCATTTTGGGGCTTGGCGCGGCGACAAGTGGGGCAGGGTGGTTTTGAGGCTGAAGGCAGCAGGAAAGCCTGCAGCCCGCAGGTGTGTGGGGCTATGCAAGCGGTTCCCAAAGAGCTTTAGAACAAGGCATAGTTTTCCCTACTGGCTCTTTGGGCGTGGGACCAGTCTCTAGCCATATGGCCATTTTTGGGCCTGGCGCGGCGCCAAGTGGGAAAGGGTGGTTTTGAGGCTGAAGGCAGCAGGAAAGCCTGCAGCCCCCAGGTGTGTGGGGCTACGCAAGCGGTTCCAAAGAGCTTTAGAACAAGGCATAGTTTTCCCTGCTGGCTCCTTGGGTGTGGGACCCATATCCATATCTATGGCAATTTTTGTGCCTGGCGTGGCGCCAAGTGGGAAAGGGTGGTTTTGAGGCTGAAGGCAGCAGGAAAGCCTGCAGCCCCCAGGTGTGTGGGGCTACGCAAGCGTTTCCCAAAGAGCTTTAGAACAAGGCATAGTTTTCCCTGCTGGCTCTTTGGGCGTGGGACCAATCTCCAGACATATGGGCATTTTTGTGCCTGGCGCGGCGCCAAGTGGGAAAGGGTGGTTTTGAGGCTGAAGGCAGCAGGAAAGCCTGCAGCCCCCAGGTGTGTGGGGCTACGCAAGAGGTTCCCAAAGAGCTTTAGAACAAGGCATAGTTTTCCCTGCTGGCTCTTTGGGCGTTGGACCCATCTCCAGACATATGGGCATTTTGGGTCTTGGCGCGGCAACAAGTGGGGAAGGGTGGTTTTGAGGCTGAAGGCAGCAGGAAAGCCTGCAGCCCCCAGGTCTGTGGGGCTACGCAAGCCGTTCCCAAAGAGCTTTAGAACAAGGCCTAGTTTTCCCTGCTGGCTCTTTGGGCGT
This sequence comes from Chroicocephalus ridibundus, assembly GCF_963924245.1. Lineage (NCBI taxonomy): Eukaryota > Metazoa > Chordata > Aves > Charadriiformes > Laridae > Chroicocephalus > Chroicocephalus ridibundus. The sequence continues at coordinate 1,160,994 of NW_026961432.1, forward strand.
GGGACCCATCAACAGACATTTGGCCATTTTTGTGCCTGGTGCGGCCAGAAGTGGGAATAGGTGTTTTTGAGGCTGAAAGTGCCAAAAAAGCCTGCAGCCCGCAGCTGTGTGGGGCTACGCAAGCGGTTCCCAAAGAGCTTTAGAACAAGGCATAGTTTTCCCTGCTGGCTCTTTGGGCGTGGGACCAATCTCCAGACATATGGGCATTCTTTTGCCTGGCGCGGCGCCACGTGGGAAAGGGTGGTTTTGAGGCTGAAGGCAGCAGGAAAGCCTGCAGCCCCCAGGTGTGTGAGGCTACGCAAGCCGTTCCCAAAGAGCTTTAGAACAAGGCATAGTTTTCCCTGCTGGCTCTTTGGGCGTGGGACCAATATCCGGACATTGGCCATTTTTGTGCCTGGCGCGGCGACAAGTGAGAAAGTGTGGTTTTGAGGCTGAAGGCAGCAGGAAAGCCTGCAGCCCCCAGGTGTGTGGGGCTACGCAAGCCGTTCCCAAAGAGCTTTAGAACAAGGCCTAGTTTTCCCTGCTGACTCTTTGGGCGTGGGACCAGTCTCCAGCCATATGGCCATTTTTGTGCCTGGCGCGGCTCCAAGTGGGAAAGGGTGGTTTTGAGGCTGAAGGCAGCAGGAAAGCCTGCAGCCCCAAGGTCCATGGGGCTACGCAAGAGGTTCCCAAAGAGCTTTAGAAGAAGGCATAGTTTTCCCTGCTGGCTCTTTGGGCATGGGACCAGTCTCTAGCAATATGTCCATTTTTGGGCCTGGCGCGGCGCCAAGTGGGAAAGGGTGGTTTTGAGGCTGAAGGCAGCAGGAAAGCCTGCAGCCCCCAGGTGTGTGGGGCTACGCAAGCGGTTCCAAAAGAGCTTTAGAACAAGGCATAGTTTTCCCTGCTGGCTCTTTGGGCGTGGGACCCATCAACAGACATTTGGCCATTTTTGTGCCTGGTGCGACCAGAAGTGGGAATAGGTGTTTTTGAGGCTGAAAGTGCCAAAAAAGCCTGCAGCCCGCAGCTGTGTGGGGCTACGCAAGCGGTTCCCAAAGAGCTTTAGAACAAGGCATAGTTTTCCCTGCTGGCTCTTTGGGCGTGGGACCAATCTCCAGACATATGGGCATTTTTTTGCCTGGCGCGGCGCCAAGTGGGAAAGGGTGTTTTTGAGGCTGAAGGCAGCAGGAAAGCCTGCAGCCCCCAGGTGTGTGGGGCTACGCAAGCGGTTCCCAAAGAGCTTTAGAACAAGGCATAGTTTTCCCTGCTGGCTCCTTGGGTGTGGGACCCATATCCATACCTATGGCAATTTTTGTGCCTGCCGTGGCGCCAAGTGGGAAAGGGTTGTTTTGAGGCTGAAGGCAGCAGGAAAGCCTGCAGCCCCCAGGTCTGTGGGGCTACCCAAGCGTTTCCCAAAGAGCTTTAGAACAAGGCATAGTTTTCCCTGCTGGCTCTTTGGGCGTGGGACCAATCTCCAGACATATGGGCATTTTGGGGCTTGGCGCGGCGAAAAGTGGGGCAGGGTGGTTTTGAGGCTGAAGGCAGCAGGAAAGCCTGCAGCCCGCAGGTGTGTGGGGCTATGCAAGCGGTTCCCAAAGAGCTTTAGAACAAGGCATAGTTTTCCCTGCTGGCTCTTTGGGCGTGGGACCAGTCTCTAGATATATGGCCATTTTTGGGCCTGGCGCGGCGCCAAGTGGGAAAGGGTGGTTTTGAGGCTGAAGGCAGCAGGAAAGCCTGCAGCCCCCAGGTGTGTGGGGCTACGCAAGCGGTTCCAAAGAGCTTTAGAACAAGGCATAGTTTTCCCTGCTGGCTCCTTGGGTGTGGGACCCATATCCATATCTATGGCAATTTTTGTGCCTGGCGTGGCGCCAAGTGGGAAAGGGTGGTTTTGAGGCTGAAGGCAGCAGGAAAGCCTGCAGCCCCCAGGTGTGTGGGGCTACGCAAGCGTTTCCCAAAGAGCTTTAGAACAAGGCATAGTTTTCCCTGCTGGCTCTTTGGGCGTGGGACCAATCTCCAGACATATGGGCATTTTTGTGCCTGGCGCGGCGCCAAGTGGGAAAGGGTGGTTTTGAGGCTGAAGGCAGCAGGAAAGCCTGCAGCCCCCAGGTGTGTGGGGCTACGCAAGAGGTTCCCAAAGAGCTTTAGAACAAGGCATAGTTTTCCCTGCTGGCTCTTTGGGCGTTGGACCCATCTCCAGACATATGGGCATTTTGGGTCTTGGCGCGGCAACAAGTGGGGAAGGGTGGTTTTGAGGCTGAAGGCAGCAGGAAAGCCTGCAGCCCCCAGGTCTGTGGGGCTACGCAAGCCGTTCCCAAAGAGCTTTAGAACAAGGCCTAGTTTTCCCTGCTGGCTCTTTGGGCGTGGGACCCATCAACAGACATTTGGCCATTTTTGTGCCTGGTGCGGCCAGAAGTGGGAATAGGTGTTTTTGAGGCTGAAAGTGCCAAAAAAGCCTGCAGCCCGCAGCTGTGTGGGGCTACGCAAGCGGTTCCCAAAGAGCTTTAGAACAAGGCATAGTTTTCCCTGCTGGCTCTTTGGGCGTGGGACCAATCTCCAGACATATGGGCATTCTTTTGCCTGGCGCGGCGCCACGTGGGAAAGGGTGGTTTTGAGGCTGAAGGCAGCAGGAAAGCCTGCAGCCCGCAGGTGTGTGGGGCTACGCAAGCCGTTCCCAAAGAGCTTTAGAAGAAGGCATAGTTTTCCCTGCTGGCTCTTTGGGCATGGGACCAGTCTCTAGCAATATGTCCATTTTTGGGCCTGGCGCGGCGCCAAGTGGGAAAGGGTGGTTTTGAGGCTGAAGGCAGCAGGAAAGCCTGCAGCCCCCACGTGTGTGGGGCTACGCAAGCGGTTCCCAAAGAGCTTTAGAACAAGGCCTAGTTTTCCCTGCTGGCTCTTTGGGCGTGGGACCCATCAACAGACATTTGGCCATTTTTGTGCCTGGTGCGACCAGAAGTGGGAATAGGTGTTTTTGAGGCTGAAAGTGCCAAAAAAGCCTGCAGCCCGCAGCTGTGTGGGGCTACGCAAGCGGTTCCCAAAGAGCTTTAGAACAAGGCATAGTTTTCCCTGCTGGCTCTTTGGGCGTGGGACCAATCTCCAGACATATGGGCATTTTTTTGCCTGGCGCGGCGCCAAGTGGGAAAGGGTGGTTTTGAGGCTGAAGGCAGCAGGAAAGCCTGCAGCCCCCAGGTGTGTGAGGCTACGCAAGCGGTTCCCAAAGAGCTTTAGAACAAGGCATAGTTTTCCCTGCTGGCTCTTTGGGCGTGGGACCAATATCCGGACATTGGCCATTTTTGTGCCTGGCGCGGCGCCAAGTGAGAAAGGGTGGTTTTGAGGCTGAAGGCAGCAGGAAAGCCTGCAGCCCCCAGGTCCATGGGGCTACGCAAGAGGTTCCCAAAGAGCTTTAGAACAAGGCATAGTTTTCCCTGCTGGCTCTTTGGGCGTGGGACCAGTCTCTAGCAATATGGCCATTTTTGGGCCTGGCGCGGCGCCAAGTGGGAAAGGGTGGTTTTGAGGCTGAAGGCAGCAGGAAAGCCTGCAGCCCCCAGGTGTGTGGGGCTACGCAAGCGGTTCCCAAAGAGCTTTAGAACAAGGCATAGTTTTCCCTGCTGGCTCTTTGGGTGTGGGACCAGTCTCCAGCCATATGGCCATTTTTGTGCCTGGCCCGGCGCCAAGTGGGAAAGGGTGTTTTTGAGGCTGAAGGCAGCAGGAAAGCCTGCAGCCCCCAGGTGTGTGGGGCTACGCAAGCGGTTCCCAAAGAGCTTTAGAACAAGGCATAGTTTTCCCTGCTGGCTGTTTGGGTGTGGGACCCATATCCATACCTATGGCCATTTTTGTGCCTGGCGTGGCGCCAAGTGGGAAAGGGTGTTTTTGAGGCTGAAGGCAGCAGGAAAGCCTGCAGCCCCCAGGTCCGTGGGGCTACGCAAGCCGTTCCCAAAGAGCTTTAAAACAAGGCATAGTTTTCCCTGCTGGCTCTTTGGGCGTGGGACCAATCTGCAGACATATGGCCATTTTGGGGCTTGGCGCGGCGCCAAGTGGGAAAGGGTGGTTTTGAGGCTGAAAGTGCCGAAAAAGCCTGCAGCCCCCAGATCTGTGGGGCTACGCAAGCGGTTCCCAAAGAGCTTTAGAACAAGGCATAGTTTTCCCTGCTGGCTCTTTGGGTGTGGGACAAGTCTCCAGCCATATGGCCATTTTTGTGCCTGGCGCGGCGCCAAGTGGGAAAGGGTGGTTTTGAGGCTGAAGGCAGCAGGAAAGCCTGCAGCCCCCAGGTCTGTGGGGCTACGCAAGCGGTTCCCAAAGAGCTTTAGAACAAGGCCTAGTATTCCCTGCTGGCTCTTTGGGCGTGGGACCCATCAACAGACATATGGCCATTTTTGTGCCTGGTGCGGCCACAAGTGGGAAAGGGTGGTTTTGATGCTGAAAGAGCCAAAAAAGCCTGCAGCCCGCAGGTGTGTAGGGCTACGCAAGCGGTTCCCAAAGAGCTTTAGAACAAGGCCTAGTTTTCCCTGCTGGCTCTTTGGGCGTGGGACCAGTCTCCAGCCATATGGCCATTTTTGTGCCTGGCGCGGCGCCAAGTGGGAAAGGGTGGTTTTGAGGCTGAAGGCAGCAGGAAAGCCTGCAGCCCCCAGGTGTGTGGGGCTATGCAAGCGTTTCCCAAAGAGCTTTAGAACAAGGCATAGTTTTCCCTGCTGGCTCTTTGGGCGTGGGACCAGTCTCCAGACATATGGGCATTTTGGGGTTTGGCGCGGCGACAAGTTGGGCAGGGTGGTTTTGAGGCTGAAGGCAGCAGGAAAGCCTGCAGCCCCCAGGTGTGTGGGGCTATGCAAGCGGTTCCAAAGAGCTTTAGAACAAGGCATAGTTTTCCCTGCTGGCTCCTTGGGTGTGGGACCCATATCCATACCTATGGCAATTTTTGTGCCTGGCGTGGCGCCAAGTGGGAAAGGGTGGTTTTGAGGCTGAAGGCAGCAGGAAAGCCTGCAGCCCTCAGGTGTGTGGGGCTACGCAAGCGTTTCCCAAAGAGCTTTAGAACAAGGCATAGTTTTCCCTGCTGGCTCTTTGGGCGTGGGACCCATATCCATACCTATGGCAATTTTTGTGCCTGGCGTGGCGCCAAGTGGGAAAGGGTGGTTTTGAGGCTGAAGGCAGCAGGAAAGCCTGCAGCCCCCAGGTCTGTGGGGCTACGCAAGCGTTTCCCAAAGAGCTTTAGAACAAGGCATAGTTTTCCCTGCTGGCTCTTTGGGCGTGGGACCCATCAACAGACATATGGCCATTTTTGTGCCTGGTGCGGCCACAAGTGGGAAAGGGTGGTTTTGATGCTGAAAGAGCCAAAAAAGCCTGCAGCCCGCAGGTGTGTAGGGCTACGCAAGCGGTTCCCAAAGAGCTTTAGAACAAGGCATAGTTTTCCCTGCTGGCTCTTTGCGCGTGGGACCAGTCTCCAGCCATATGGCCATTTTTGTGCCTGGCGCGGCGCCAAGTGGGAAAGGGTGGTTTTGAGGCTGAAGGCAGCAGGAAAGCCTGCAGCCCCCAGGTGTGTGGGGCTATGCAAGCGTTTCCCAAAGAGCTTTAGAACAAGGCATAGTTTTCCCTGCTGGCTCTTTGGGCGTGGGACCAGTCTCCAGACATATGGGCATTTTGGGGTTTGGCGCGGCGACAAGTTGGGCAGGGTGGTTTTGAGGCTGAAGGCAGCAGGAAAGCCTGCAGCCCCCAGGTGTGTGGGGCTATGCAAGCGGTTCCAAAGAGCTTTAGAACAAGGCATAGTTTTCCCTGCTGGCTCCTTGGGTGTGGGACCCATATCCATACCTATGGCAATTTTTGTGCCTGGCGTGGCGCCAAGTGGGAAAGGGTGGTTTTGAGGCTGAAGGCAGCAGGAAAGCCTGCAGCCCCCAGGTGTGTGGGGCTACGCAAGCGTTTCCCAAAGAGCTTTAGAACAAGGCATAGTTTTCCCTGCTGGCTCTTTGGGCGTGGGACCCATATCCATACCTATGGCAATTTTTGTGCCTGGCGTGGCGCCAAGTGGGAAAGGGTGGTTTTGAGGCTGAAGGCAGCAGGAAAGCCTGCAGCCCCCATGTGTGTGGGGCTACGCAAGCGTTTCCCAAATAGCTTTAGAACAAGGCATAGTTTTCCCTGCTGGCTCTTTGGGCGTGCGACCAATCTCCCGCCATATGGGCATTTTTGTGCCTGGCGCGGCGCCAAGTGTGAAAGGGTGGTTTTGAGGCTGAAGGCAGCAGGAAAGCCTGCAGCCCCCAGGTGTGTGGGGCTACGCAAGCCGTTCCCAAAGAGCTTTAGAACAAGGCATAGTTTTCCCTGCTGGCTCTTTGGGCGTTGGACCCATCTCCAGACATATGGCCATTTTGGGGCTTGGCGCGGCAACAAGTGGGGAAGGGTGGTTTTGAGGCTGAAGGCAGCAGGAAAGCCTGCAGCCCCCAGGTGTGTGGGGCTATGCAAGCGTTTCCCAAAGAGCTTTAGAACAAGGCCTAGTTTTCCCTGCTGGCTCTTTGGGCGTGGGACCAGTCTCCAGCCATATGGCCATTTTTGTGCCTGGCGCGGCGCCAAGTGGGAAAGGGTGGTTTTGAGCCTGAAGGCAGCAGGAAAGCCTGCAGCCCCCAGGTGTGTGGGGCTACGCAAGAGGTTCCCAAAGAGCTTTAGAACAAGGCATAGTTTTCCCTGCTGGCTCTTTGGGCGTGGGACCAATCTGCAGACATATGGCCATTTTTGTGCCTGGCGCGGTGCCAAGTGGGAAAGGGTGGTTTTGAGGCTGAAGGCAGCAGGAAAGCCTGCAGCCCCCAGGTCTGTGGGGCTACGCAAGCCGTTCCCAAAGAGCTTTAAAACAAGGCATAGTTTTCCCTGCTGGCTCTTTGGGCGTGGGAGCAATCTCCAGACATATGGGCATTTTGGGGCTTGGCGCGGCGACAAGTGGGGCAGGGTGGTTTTGAGGCTGAAGGCAGCAGGAAAGCCTGCAGCCCCCAGGTGTGTGGGGCTACGCAAGCGGTTCCCAAAGAGCTTTAGAACAAGGCATAGTTTTCCCTGCTGGCTCTTTGGGTGTGGGACCAGTCTCCAGCCATATGGCCATTTTTGTGCCTGGCCCGGCGCCAAGTGGGAAAGGGTGGTTTTGAGGCTGAAGGCAGCAGGAAAGCCTGCAGCCCCCAGGTGTGTGGGGCTACGCAAGCGGTTCCCAAAGAGCTTTAGAACAAGGCATAGTTTTCCCTGCTGGCTGTTTGGGTGTGGGACCCATATCCATACCTATGGCCATTTTTGTGCCTGGCGTGGCGCCAAGTGGGAAAGGGTGTTTTTGAGGCTGAAGGCAGCAGGAAAGCCTGCAGCCCCCAGGTGTGTGGGGCTACGCAAGCCGTTCCCAAAGAGCTTTAAAACAAGGCATAGTTTTCCCTGCTGGCTCTTTGGGCGTGGGACCAATCTGCAGACATATGGCCATTTTGGGGCTTGGCGCGGCGCCAAGTGGGAAAGGGTGGTTTTGAGGCTGAAAGTGCCGAAAAAGCCTGCAGCCCCCAGATCTGTGGGGCTACGCAAGCGGTTCCCAAAGAGCTTTAGAACAAGGCATAGTTTTCCCTGCTGGCTCTTTGGGTGTGGGACAAGTCTCCAGCCATATGGCCATTTTTGTGCCTGGCGCGGCGCCAAGTGGGAAAGGGTGGTTTTGAGGCTGAAGGCAGCAGGAAAGCCTGCAGCCCCCAGGTCTGTGGGGCTACGCAAGCGGTTCCCAAAGAGCTTTAGAACAAGGCCTAGTATTCCCTGCTGGCTCTTTGGGCGTGGGACCCATCAACAGACATATGGCCATTTTTGTGCCTGGTGCGGCCACAAGTGGGAAAGGGTGGTTTTGATGCTGAAAGAGCCAAAAAAGCCTGCAGCCCGCAGGTGTGTAGGGCTACGCAAGCGGTTCCCAAAGAGCTTTAGAACAAGGCCTAGTTTTCCCTGCTGGCTCTTTGGGCGTGGGACCAGTCTCCAGCCATATGGCCATTTTTGTGCCTGGCGCGGCGCCAAGTGGGAAAGGGTGGTTTTGAGGCTGAAGGCAGCAGGAAAGCCTGCAGCCCCCAGGTGTGTGGGGCTATGCAAGCGTTTCCCAAAGAGCTTTAGAACAAGGCATAGTTTTCCCTGCTGGCTCTTTGGGCGTGGGACCAGTCTCCAGACATATGGGCATTTTGGGGTTTGGCGCGGCGACAAGTTGGGCAGGGTGGTTTTGAGGCTGAAGGCAGCAGGAAAGCCTGCAGCCCCCAGGTGTGTGGGGCTATGCAAGCGGTTCCAAAGAGCTTTAGAACAAGGCATAGTTTTCCCTGCTGGCTCCTTGGGTGTGGGACCCATATCCATACCTATGGCAATTTTTGTGCCTGGCGTGGCGCCAAGTGGGAAAGGGTGGTTTTGAGGCTGAAGGCAGCAGGAAAGCCTGCAGCCCTCAGGTGTGTGGGGCTACGCAAGCGTTTCCCAAAGAGCTTTAGAACAAGGCATAGTTTTCCCTGCTGGCTCTTTGGGCGTGGGACCCATATCCATACCTATGGCAATTTTTGTGCCTGGCGTGGCGCCAAGTGGGAAAGGGTGGTTTTGAGGCTGAAGGCAGCAGGAAAGCCTGCAGCCCCCAGGTCTGTGGGGCTACGCAAGCGTTTCCCAAAGAGCTTTAGAACAAGGCATAGTTTTCCCTGCTGGCTCTTTGGGCGTGGGACCCATCAACAGACATATGGCCATTTTTGTGCCTGGTGCGGCCACAAGTGGGAAAGGGTGGTTTTGATGCTGAAAGAGCCAAAAAAGCCTGCAGCCCGCAGGTGTGTAGGGCTACGCAAGCGGTTCCCAAAGAGCTTTAGAACAAGGCATAGTTTTCCCTGCTGGCTCTTTGCGCGTGGGACCAGTCTCCAGCCATATGGCCATTTTTGTGCCTGGCGCGGCGCCAAGTGGGAAAGGGTGGTTTTGAGGCTGAAGGCAGCAGGAAAGCCTGCAGCCCCCAGGTGTGTGGGGCTATGCAAGCGTTTCCCAAAGAGCTTTAGAACAAGGCATAGTTTTCCCTGCTGGCTCTTTGGGCGTGGGACCAGTCTCCAGACATATGGGCATTTTGGGGTTTGGCGCGGCGACAAGTTGGGCAGGGTGGTTTTGAGGCTGAAGGCAGCAGGAAAGCCTGCAGCCCCCAGGTGTGTGGGGCTATGCAAGCGGTTCCAAAGAGCTTTAGAACAAGGCATAGTTTTCCCTGCTGGCTCCTTGGGTGTGGGACCCATATCCATACCTATGGCAATTTTTGTGCCTGGCGTGGCGCCAAGTGGGAAAGGGTGGTTTTGAGGCTGAAGGCAGCAGGAAAGCCTGCAGCCCCCAGGTGTGTGGGGCTACGCAAGCGTTTCCCAAAGAGCTTTAGAACAAGGCATAGTTTTCCCTGCTGGCTCTTTGGGCGTGGGACCCATATCCATACCTATGGCAATTTTTGTGCCTGGCGTGGCGCCAAGTGGGAAAGGGTGGTTTTGAGGCTGAAGGCAGCAGGAAAGCCTGCAGCCCCCATGTGTGTGGGGCTACGCAAGCGTTTCCCAAATAGCTTTAGAACAAGGCATAGTTTTCCCTGCTGGCTCTTTGGGCGTGCGACCAATCTCCCGCCATATGGGCATTTTTGTGCCTGGCGCGGCGCCAAGTGTGAAAGGGTGGTTTTGAGGCTGAAGGCAGCAGGAAAGCCTGCAGCCCCCAGGTGTGTGGGGCTACGCAAGCCGTTCCCAAAGAGCTTTAGAACAAGGCATAGTTTTCCCTGCTGGCTCTTTGGGCGTTGGACCCATCTCCAGACATATGGCCATTTTGGGGCTTGGCGCGGCAACAAGTGGGGAAGGGTGGTTTTGAGGCTGAAGGCAGCAGGAAAGCCTGCAGCCCCCAGGTGTGTGGGGCTATGCAAGCGTTTCCCAAAGAGCTTTAGAACAAGGCCTAGTTTTCCCTGCTGGCTCTTTGGGCGTGGGACCAGTCTCCAGCCATATGGCCATTTTTGTGCCTGGCGCGGCGCCAAGTGGGAAAGGGTGGTTTTGAGCCTGAAGGCAGCAGGAAAGCCTGCAGCCCCCAGGTGTGTGGGGCTACGCAAGAGGTTCCCAAAGAGCTTTAGAACAAGGCATAGTTTTCCCTGCTGGCTCTTTGGGCGTGGGACCAATCTGCAGACATATGGCCATTTTTGTGCCTGGCGCGGTGCCAAGTGGGAAAGGGTGGTTTTGAGGCTGAAGGCAGCAGGAAAGCCTGCAGCCCCCAGGTCTGTGGGGCTACGCAAGCCGTTCCCAAAGAGCTTTAAAACAAGGCATAGTTTTCCCTGCTGGCTCTTTGGGCGTGGGAGCAATCTCCAGACATATGGGCATTTTGGGGCTTGGCGCGGCGACAAGTGGGGCAGGGTGGTTTTGAGGCTGAAGGCAGCAGGAAAGCCTGCAGCCCCCAGGTGTGTGGGGCTATGCAAGCGTTTCCCAAAGAGCTTTAGAACAAGGCGTAGTTTTCCCTGCTGGCTCTTTGGGCGTGGGACCAGTCTCTAGCCATATGGCCATTTTTGGGCCTGGCGCGGCGCCAAGTGGGAAAGGGTGGATTTGAGGCTGAAGGCAGCAGGAAAGCCTGCAGCCCCCAGGTGTGTGGGGCTACGCAAGCGGTTCCAAAGAGCTTTAGAACAAGGCATAGTTTTCCCTGCTGGCTCCTTGGGTGTGGGACCCATATCCATACCTATGGCAATTTTTGTGCCTGGCGTGGCGCCAAGTGGGAAAGGGTGGTTTTGAGGCTGAAGGCAGCAGGAAAGCCTGCAGCCCCCAGGTGTGTGGGGCTACGCAAGCGTTTCCCAAAGAGCTTTAGAACAAGGCATAGTTTTCCCTGCTGGCTCTTTGGGCGTCGGACCAATCTCCAGACATATGGGCATTTTTGTGCCTGGCGCGGCGCCAAGTGGGAAAGGGTGTTTTTGAGGCTGAAGGCAGCAGGAAAGCCTGCAGCCCCCAGGTCTGTGGGGCTACGCAAGAGGTTCCCAAAGAGCTTTAGAACAAGGCATAGTTTTCCCTGCTGGCTCTTTGGGCGTTGGACCCATCTCCAGAAATATGGCCATTTTGGGGCTTGGCGCGGCAACAAGTGGGGAAGGGTGTTTTTGAGGCTGAAGGCAGCAGGAAAGCCTGCAGCCCGCAGGTGTGTGGGGCTACGCAAGCCGTTCCCAAAGAGCTTTAGAACAAGGCATAGTTTTCCCTGCTGGCTCTTTGGGCGTGGGACCCATCAACAGACATTTGGCCATTTTTGTGCCTGGTGCGGCCAGAAGTGGGAATAGGTGTTTTTGAGGCTGAAAGTGCCAAAAAAGCCTGCAGCCCGCAGCTGTGTGGGGCTACGCAAGCGGTTCCCAAAGAGCTTTAGAACAAGGCATAGTTTTCCCTGCTGGCTCTTTGGGCGTGGGACCAATCTCCAGACATATGGGCATTTTTTTGCCTGGCGCGGCGCCACGTGGGAAAGGGTGGTTTTGAGGCTGAAGGCAGCAGGAAAGCCTGCAGCCCCCAGGTGTGTGAGGCTACGCAAGCCGTTCCCAAAGAGCTTTAGAACAAGGCATAGTTTTCCCTGCTGGGTCTTTGGGCGTGGGACCAATATCCGGACATTGGCCATTTTTGTGCCTGGCGCGGCGCCAAGTGAGAAAGGGTGGTTTTGAGGCTGAAGGCAGCAGGAAAGCCTGCAGCCCCCAGGTCCATGGGGCTACGCAAGAGGTTCCCAAAGAGCTTTAGAACAAGGCATAGTTTTCCCTGCTGGCTCTTTGGGCGTTTGACCAGTCTCTAGCAATATGGCCATTTTTGGGCCTGGCGCGGCGCCAAGTGGGAAAGGGTGGTTTTGAGGCTGAAGGCACCAGGAAAGCCTGCAGCCCCCAGGTGTGTGGGGCTACGCAAGCGGTTCCCAAAGAGCTTTAGAACAAGGCATAGTTTTCCCTGCTGGCTCTTTGGGCGTGGGACCAATCTCCAGACATATGGGCATTTTTGTGCCTCGCGCGGCTCCAAGTGGGAAAGGGTGGTTTTGAGGCTGAAGGCAGCAGGAAAGCCTGCAGCCCCCAGGTGTGTGGGGCTACGCAAGAGGTTCCCAAAGAGCTTTAGAACAAGGCCTAGTTTTCCCTGCTGGCTGTTTGGGTGTGGGACCCATATCCATACCTATGGCCATTTTTGTGCCTGGCGTGGCGCCAAGTGGGAAAGGGTGTTTTTGAGGCTGAAGGCAGCAGGAAAGCCTGCAGCCCCCAGGTCTGTGGGGCTACGCAAGCCGTTCCCAAAGAGCTTTAAAACAAGGCATAGTTTTCCCTGCTGGCTCTTTGGGCGTGGGACCAATCTGCAGACATATGGCCATTTTGGGGCTTGGCGCGGCGCCAAGTGGGAAAGGGTGGTTTTGATGCTGAAAGAGCCAAAAAAGCCTGCAGCCCGCAGGTGTGTAGGGCTACGCAAGCGGTTCCCAAAGAGCTTTAGAACAAGGCCTAGTTTTCCCTGCTGGCTCTTTGCGCGTGGGACCAGTCTCCAGCCATATGGCCATTTTTGTGCCTGGCGCGGCGCCAAGTGGGAAAGGGTGTTTTTGAGGCTGAAGGCAGCAGGAAAGCCTGCAGCCCCCAGGTGTGTGGGGCTATGCAAGCGTTTCCCAAAGAGCTTTAGAACAAGGCATAGTTTTCCCTGCTGGCTCTTTGGGCGTGGGACCAGTCTCCAGACATATGGGCATTTTGGGGTTTGGCGCGGCGACAAGTTGGGCAGGGTGGTTTTGAGGCTGAAGGCAGCAGGAAAGCCTGCAGCCCCCAGGTGTGTGGGGCTATGCAAGCGGTTCCAAAGAGCTTTAGAACAAGGCATATTTTTCCCTGCTGGCTCCTTGGGTGTGGGACCCATATCCATACCTATGGCAATTTTTGTGCCTGGCGTGGCGCCAAGTGGGAAAGGGTGGTTTTGAGGCTGAAGGCAGCAGGAAAGCCTGCAGCCCCCAGGTGTGTGGGGCTACGCAAGCGTTTCCCAAAGAGCTTTAGAACAAGGCATAGTTTTCCCTGCTGGCTCTTTGGGCGTGGAACCCATATCCATACCTATGGCAATTTTTGTGCCTGGCGTGGCGCCAAGTGGGAAAGGGTGGTTTTGAGGCTGAAGGCAGCAGGAAAGCCTGCAGCCCCCAGGTCTGTGGGGCTACGCAAGCGGTTCCCAAAGAGCTTTAGAACAAGGCATAGTTTTCCCTGCTGGCTCTTTGGGCGTGGGACCAATCTCCAGCCATATGGCCATTTTTGTGCCTGGCGCGGCGCCAAGTGTGAAAGGGTGGTTTTGAGGCTGAAGGCAGCAGGAAAGCCTGCAGCCCCTAGGTCTGTGGGGCTACGCAAGAGGTTCCCAAAGAGCTTTAGAACAAGGCATAGTTTTCCCTGCTGGCTCTTTGGGCGTTGGACCCATCTCCAGACATATGGCCATTTTGGGGCTTGGCGCGGCAACAAGTGGGGAAGGGTGGTTTTGAGGCTGAAGGCAGCAGGAAAGCCTGCAGCCCCCAGGTGTGTGGGGCTATGCAAGCGTTTCCCAAAGAGCTTTAGAACAAGGCCTAGTTTTCCCTGCTGGCTCTTTGGGCGTGGGACCAGTCTCCAGCCATATGGCCATTTTTGTGCCTGGCGCGGCGCCAAGTGGGAAAGGGTGGTTTTGAGCCTGAAGGCAGCAGGAAAGCCTGCAGCCCCCAGGTGTGTGGGGCTACGCAAGCGGTTCCCAAAGAGCTTTAGAACAAGGCATAGTTTTCCCTGCTGGCTCTTTGGGCGTGGGACCAATCTGCAGACATATGGCCATTTTTGTGCCTGGCGCGGTGCCAAGTGGGAAAGGGTGGTTTTGAGGCTGAAGGCAGCAGGAAAGCCTGCAGCCCCCAGGTCTGTGGGGCTACGCAAGCCGTTCCCAAAGAGCTTTAAAACAAGGCATAGTTTTCCCTGCTGGCTCTTTGGGCGTGGGACCAATCTCCAGACATATGGGCATTTTGGGGCTTGGCGCGGCGACAAGTGGGGCAGGGTGGTTTTGAGGCTGAAGGCAGCAGGAAAGCCTGCAGCCCCCAGGTCCGTGGGGCTACGCAAGCGGTTCCCAAAGAGCTTTAGAACAAGGCCTAGTATTCCCTGCTGGCTCTTTGGGCGTGGGACCCATCAACAGACATATGGCCATTTTTGTGCCTGGTGCGGCCACAAGTGGGAAAGGGTGGTTTTGATGCTGAAAGAGCCAAAAAAGCCTGTAGCCCCCAGGTGTGTAGGGCTACGCAAGCGGTTCCCAAAGAGCTTTAGAACAAGGCCTAGTTTTCCCTGCTGGCTCTTTGGGCGTGGGACCAGTCTCCAGCCATATGGCCATTTTTGTGCCTGGCGCGGCGCCAAGTGGGAAAGGGTGTTTTTGAGGCTGAAGGCAGCAGGAAAGCCTGCAGCCCCCAGGTCTGTGGGGCTACGCAAGCCGTTCCCAAAGAGCTTTAGAACAAGGCATAGTTTTCCCTGCTGGCTCTTTGGGCGTGGGACCAATCTGCAGACATATGGCCATTTTTGTGCCTGGCGCGGCGCCAAGTGGGAAAGGGTGTTTTTGAGGCTGAAGGCAGCAGGAAAGCCTGCAGCCCCCAGGTGTGTGGGGCTACGCAAGCGGTTCCCAAAGAGCTTTAGAACAAGGCATAGTTTTCCCTGCTGGCTCCTTGGGTGTGGGACCCATATCCATACCTATGGCAATTTTTGTGCCTGCCGTGGCGCCAAGTGGGAAAGGGTTGTTTTGAGGCTGAAGGCAGCAGGAAAGCCTGCAGCCCCCAGGTCTGTGGGGCTACCCAAGCGTTTCCCAAAGAGCTTTAGAACAAGGCATAGTTTTCCCTGCTGGCTCTTTGGGCGTGGGACCAATCTCCAGACATATGGGCATTTTGGGGCTTGGCGCGGCGACAAGTGGGGCAGGGTGGTTTTGAGGCTGAAGGCAGCAGGAAAGCCTGCAGCCCGCAGGTGTGTGGGGCTATGCAAGCGGTTCCCAAAGAGCTTTAGAACAAGGCATAGTTTTCCCTGCTGGCTCTTTGGGCGTGGGACCAGTCTCTAGCCATATGGCCATTTTTGGGCCTGGCGCGGCGCCAAGTGGGAAAGGGTGGTTTTGAGGCTGAAGGCAGCAGGAAAGCCTGCAGCCCCCAGGTGTGTGGGGCTACGCAAGCGGTTCCAAAGAGCTTTAGAACAAGGCATAGTTTTCCCTGCTGGCTCCTTGGGTGTGGGACCCATATCCATACCTATGGCAATTTTTGTGCCTGGCGTGGCGCCAAGTGGGAAAGGGTGGTTTTGAGGCTGAAGGCAGCAGGAAAGCCTGCAGCCCCCAGGTGTGTGGGGCTACGCAAGCGTTTCCCAAAGAGCTTTAGAACAAGGCATAGTTTTCCCTGCTGGCTCTTTGGGCGTGGGACCAATCTCCAGACATATGGGCATTTTTGTGCCTGGCGCGGCGCCAAGTGGGAAAGGGTGGTTTTGAGGCTGAAGGCAGCAGGAAAGCCTGCAGCCCCCAGGTGTGTGGGGCTACGCAAGAGGTTCCCAAAGAGCTTTAGAACAAGGCATAGTTTTCCCTGCTGGCTCTTTGGGCGTTGGACCCATCTCCAGACATATGGGCATTTTGGGTCTTGGCGCGGCAACAAGTGGGGAAGGGTGGTTTTGAGGCTGAAGGCAGCAGGAAAGCCTGCAGCCCCCAGGTCTGTGGGGCTACGCAAGCCGTTCCCAAAGAGCTTTAGAACAAGGCCTAGTTTTCCCTGCTGGCTCTTTGGGCGTGGGACCCATCAACAGACATTTGGCCATTTTTGTGCCTGGTGCGGCCAGAAGTGGGAATAGGTGTTTTTGAGGCTGAAAGTGCCAAAAAAGCCTGCAGCCCGCAGCTGTGTGGGGCTACGCAAGCGGTTCCCAAAGAGCTTTAGAACAAGGCATAGTTTTCCCTGCTGGCTCTTTGGGCGTGGGACCAATCTCCAGACATATGGGCATTCTTTTGCCTGGCGCGGCGCCACGTGGGAAAGGGTGGTTTTGAGGCTGAAGGCAGCAGGAAAGCCTGCAGCCCCCAGGTGTGTGAGGCTACGCAAGCCGTTCCCAAAGAGCTTTAGAACAAGGCCTAGTTTTCCCTGCTGACTCTTTGGGCGTGGGACCAGTCTCCAGCCATATGGCCATTTTTGTGCCTGGCGCGGCTCCAAGTGGGAAAGGGTGGTTTTGAGGCTGAAGGCAGCAGGAAAGCCTGCAGCCCCCAGGTCCATGGGGCTACGCAAGAGGTTCCCAAAGAGCTTTAGAAGAAGGCATAGTTTTCCCTGCTGGCTCTTTGGGCATGGGACCAGTCTCTAGCAATATGTCCATTTTTGGGCCTGGCGCGGCGCCAAGTGGGAAAGGGTGGTTTTGAGGCTGAAGGCAGCAGGAAAGCCTGCAGCCCCCAGGTGTGTGGGGCTACGCAAGCGGTTCCCAAAGAGCTTTAGAACAAGGCCTAGTTTTCCCTGCTGGCTCTTTGGGCGTGGGACCAGTCTCCAGCCATATGGCCATTTTTGTGCCTGGCGCGGCGCCAAGTGGGAAAGGGTGTTTTTGAGGCTGAAGGCAGCAGGAAAGCCTGCAGCCCCCAGGTCTGTGGGGCTACGCAAGCCGTTCCCAAAGAGCTTTAGAACAAGGCATAGTTTTCCCTGCTGGCTCTTTGGGCGTGGGACCAATCTGCAGACATATGGCCATTTTTGTGCCTGGCGCGGCGCCAAGTGGGAAAGGGTGTTTTTGAGGCTGAAGGCAGCAGGAAAGCCTGCAGCCCCCAGGTGTGTGGGGCTACGCAAGCGGTTCCCAAAGAGCTTTAGAACAAGGCATAGTTTTCCCTGCTGGCTCCTTGGGTGTGGGACCCATATCCATACCTATGGCAATTTTTGTGCCTGCCGTGGCGCCAAGTGGGAAAGGGTTGTTTTGAGGCTGAAGGCAGCAGGAAAGCCTGCAGCCCCCAGGTCTGTGGGGCTACCCAAGCGTTTCCCAAAGAGCTTTAGAACAAGGCATAGTTTTCCCTGCTGGCTCTTTGGGCGTGGGACCAATCTCCAGACATATGGGCATTTTGGGGCTTGGCGCGGCGACAAGTGGGGCAGGGTGGTTTTGAGGCTGAAGGCAGCAGGAAAGCCTGCAGCCCGCAGGTGTGTGGGGCTATGCAAGCGGTTCCCAAAGAGCTTTAGAACAAGGCATAGTTTTCCCTGCTGGCTCTTTGGGCGTGGGACCAGTCTCTAGCCATATGGCCATTTTTGGGCCTGGCGCGGCGCCAAGTGGGAAAGGGTGGTTTTGAGGCTGAAGGCAGCAGGAAAGCCTGCAGCCCCCAGGTGTGTGGGGCTACGCAAGCGGTTCCAAAGAGCTTTAGAACAAGGCATAGTTTTCCCTGCTGGCTCCTTGGGTGTGGGACCCATATCCATACCTATGGCAATTTTTGTGCCTGGCGTGGCGCCAAGTGGGAAAGGGTGGTTTTGAGGCTGAAGGCAGCAGGAAAGCCTGCAGCCCCCAGGTGTGTGGGGCTACGCAAGCGTTTCCCAAAGAGCTTTAGAACAAGGCATAGTTTTCCCTGCTGGCTCTTTGGGCGTGGGACCAATCTCCAGACATATGGGCATTTTTGTGCCTGGCGCGGCGCCAAGTGGGAAAGGGTGGTTTTGAGGCTGAAGGCAGCAGGAAAGCCTGCAGCCCCCAGGTGTGTGGGGCTACGCAAGAGGTTCCCAAAGAGCTTTAGAACAAGGCATAGTTTTCCCTGCTGGCTCTTTGGGCGTTGGACCCATCTCCAGACATATGGGCATTTTGGGTCTTGGCGCGGCAACAAGTGGGGAAGGGTGGTTTTGAGGCTGAAGGCAGCAGGAAAGCCTGCAGCCCCCAGGTCTGTGGGGCTACGCAAGCCGTTCCCAAAGAGCTTTAGAACAAGGCCTAGTTTTCCCTGCTGGCTCTTTGGGCGTGGGACCCATCAACAGACATTTGGCCATTTTTGTGCCTGGTGCGGCCAGAAGTGGGAATAGGTGTTTTTGAGGCTGAAAGTGCCAAAAAAGCCTGCAGCCCGCAGCTGTGTGGGGCTACGCAAGCGGTTCCCAAAGAGCTTTAGAACAAGGCATAGTTTTCCCTGCTGGCTCTTTGGGCGTGGGACCAATCTCCAGACATATGGGCATTCTTTTGCCTGGCGCGGCGCCACGTGGGAAAGGGTGGTTTTGAGGCTGAAGGCAGCAGGAAAGCCTGCAGCCCCCAGGTGTGTGAGGCTACGCAAGCCGTTCCCAAAGAGCTTTAGAACAAGGCCTAGTTTTCCCTGCTGACTCTTTGGGCGTGGGACCAGTCTCCAGCCATATGGCCATTTTTGTGCCTGGCGCGGCTCCAAGTGGGAAAGGGTGGTTTTGAGGCTGAAGGCAGCAGGAAAGCCTGCAGCCCCCAGGTCCATGGGGCTACGCAAGAGGTTCCCAAAGAGCTTTAGAAGAAGGCATAGTTTTCCCTGCTGGCTCTTTGGGCATGGGACCAGTCTCTAGCAATATGTCCATTTTTGGGCCTGGCGCGGCGCCAAGTGGGAAAGGGTGGTTTTGAGGCTGAAGGCAGCAGGAAAGCCTGCAGCCCCCAGGTGTGTGGGGCTACGCAAGCGGTTCCCAAAGAGCTTTAGAACAAGGCATAGTTTTCCCTGCTGGCTCTTTGGGCGTGGGACCCATCAACAGACATTTGGCCATTTTTGTGCCTGGTGCGACCAGAAGTGGGAATAGGTGTTTTTGAGGCTGAAAGTGCCAAAAAAGCCTGCAGCCCGCAGCTGTGTGGGGCTACGCAAGCGGTTCCCAAAGAGCTTTAGAACAAGGCATAGTTTTCCCTGCTGGCTCTTTGGGCGTGGGACCAATCTCCAGACATATGGGCATTTTTTTGCCTGGCGCGGCGCCAAGTGGGAAAGGGTGGTTTTGAGGCTGAAGGCAGCAGGAAAGCCTGCAGCCCCCAGGTGTGTGAGGCTACGCAAGCGGTTCCCAAAGAGCTTTAGAACAAGGCATAGTTTTCCCTGCTGGCTCTTTGGGCGTGGGACCAATATCCGGACATTGGCCATTTTTGTGCCTGGCGCGGCGCCAAGTGAGAAAGGGTGGTTTTGAGGCTGAAGGCAGCAGGAAAGCCTGCAGCCCCCAGGTCCATGGGGCTACGCAAGAGGTTCCCAAAGAGCTTTAGAACAAGGCATAGTTTTCCCTGCTGGCTCTTTGGGCGTGGGACCAGTCTCTAGCAATATGGCCATTTTTGGGCCTGGCGCGGCGCCAAGTGGGAAAGGGTGGTTTTGAGGCTGAAGGCAGCAGGAAAGCCTGCAGCCCCCAGGTGTGTGGGGCTACGCAAGCGGTTCCCAAAGAGCTTTAGAACAAGGCATAGTTTTCCCTGCTGGCTCTTTGGGTGTGGGACCAGTCTCCAGCCATATGGCCATTTTTGTGCCTGGCCCGGCGCCAAGTGGGAAAGGGTGGTTTTGAGGCTGAAGGCAGCAGGAAAGCCTGCAGCCCCCAGGTCTGTGGGGCTACGCAAGCGGTTCCCAAAGAGCTTTAGAACAAGGCATAGTTTTCCCTGCTGGCTGTTTGGGTGTGGGACCCATATCCATACCTATGGCCATTTTTGTGCCTGGCGTGGCGCCAAGTGGGAAAGGGTGTTTTTGAGGCTGAAGGCAGCAGGAAAGCCTGCAGCCCCCAGGTGTGTGGGGCTACGCAAGCCGTTCCCAAAGAGCTTTAAAACAAGGCATAGTTTTCCCTGCTGGCTCTTTGGGCGTGGGACCAATCTGCAGACATATGGCCATTTTGGGGCTTGGCGCGGCGCCAAGTGGGAAAGGGTGGTTTTGAGGCTGAAAGTGCCGAAAAAGCCTGCAGCCCCCAGATCTGTGGGGCTACGCAAGCGGTTCCCAAAGAGCTTTAGAACAAGGCATAGTTTTCCCTGCTGGCTCTTTGGGTGTGGGACAAGTCTCCAGCCATATGGCCATTTTTGTGCCTGGCGCGGCGCCAAGTGGGAAAGGGTGGTTTTGAGGCTGAAGGCAGCAGGAAAGCCTGCAGCCCCCAGGTCTGTGGGGCTACGCAAGCGGTTCCCAAAGAGCTTTAGAACAAGGCCTAGTATTCCCTGCTGGCTCTTTGGGCGTGGGACCCATCAACAGACATATGGCCATTTTTGTGCCTGGTGCGGCCACAAGTGGGAAAGGGTGGTTTTGATGCTGAAAGAGCCAAAAAAGCCTGCAGCCCGCAGGTGTGTAGGGCTACGCAAGCGGTTCCCAAAGAGCTTTAGAACAAGGCCTAGTTTTCCCTGCTGGCTCTTTGGGCGTGGGACCAGTCTCCAGCCATATGGCCATTTTTGTGCCTGGCGCGGCGCCAAGTGGGAAAGGGTGGTTTTGAGGCTGAAGGCAGCAGGAAAGCCTGCAGCCCCCAGGTGTGTGGGGCTATGCAAGCGTTTCCCAAAGAGCTTTAGAACAAGGCCTAGTTTTCCCTGCTGGCTCTTTGGGCGTGGGACCAGTCTCCAGACATATGGGCATTTTGGGGTTTGGCGCGGCGACAAGTTGGGCAGGGTGGTTTTGAGGCTGAAGGCAGCAGGAAAGCCTGCAGCCCCCAGGTGTGTGGGGCTATGCAAGCGGTTCCAAAGAGCTTTAGAACAAGGCATAGTTTTCCCTGCTGGCTCCTTGGGTGTGGGACCCATATCCATACCTATGGCAATTTTTGTGCCTGGCGTGGCGCCAAGTGGGAAAGGGTGGTTTTGAGGCTGAAGGCAGCAGGAAAGCCTGCAGCCCCCAGGTGTGTGGGGCTACGCAAGCGTTTCCCAAAGAGCTTTAGAACAAGGCATAGTTTTCCCTGCTGGCTCTTTGGGCGTGGGACCCATATCCATACCTATGGCAATTTTTGTGCCTGGCGTGGCGCCAAGTGGGAAAGGGTGGTTTTGAGGCTGAAGGCAGCAGGAAAGCCTGCAGCCCCCAGGTCTGTGGGGCTACGCAAGCGTTTCCCAAATAGCTTTAGAACAAGGCATAGTTTTCCCTGCTGGCTCTTTGGGCGTGCGACCAATCTCCCGCCATATGGGCATTTTTGTGCCTGGCGCGGCGCCAAGTGTGAAAGGGTGGTTTTGAGGCTGAAGGCAGCAGGAAAGCCTGCAGCCCCTAGGTCTGTGGGGCTACGCAAGAGGTTCCCAAAGAGCTTTAGAACAAGGCATAGTTTTCCCTGCTGGCTCTTTGGGCGTTGGACCCATCTCCAGACATATGGCCATTTTGGGGCTTGGCGCGGCAACAAGTGGGGAAGGGTGGTTTTGAGGCTGAAGGCAGCAGGAAAGCCTGCAGCCCCCAGGTGTGTGGGGCTATGCAAGCGTTTCCCAAAGAGCTTTAGAACAAGGCCTAGTTTTCCCTGCTGGCTCTTTGGGCGTGGGACCAGTCTCCAGCCATATGGCCATTTTTGTGCCTGGCGCGGCGCCAAGTGGGAAAGGGTGGTTTTGAGCCTGAAGGCAGCAGGAAAGCCTGCAGCCCCCAGGTGTGTGGGGCTACGCAAGAGGTTCCCAAAGAGCTTTAGAACAAGGCATAGTTTTCCCTGCTGGCTCTTTGGGCGTGGGACCAATCTGCAGACATATGGCCATTTTTGTGCCTGGCGCGGTGCCAAGTGGGAAAGGGTGGTTTTGAGGCTGAAGGCAGCAGGAAAGCCTGCAGCCCCCAGGTCTGTGGGGCTACGCAAGCCGTTCCCAAAGAGCTTTAAAACAAGGCATAGTTTTCCCTGCTGGCTCTTTGGGCGTGGGACCAGTCTCCAGACATATGGGCATTTTGGGGCTTGGCGCGGCGACAAGTGGGGCAGGGTGGTTTTGAGGCTGAAGGCAGCAGGAAAGCCTGCAGCCCCCAGGTGTGTGGGGCTATGCAAGCGTTTCCCAAAGAGCTTTAGAACAAGGCGTAGTTTTCCCTGCTGGCTCTTTGGGCGTGGGACCAGTCTCTAGCCATATGGCCATTTTTGGGCCTGGCGCGGCGCCAAGTGGGAAAGGGTGGATTTGAGGCTGAAGGCAGCAGGAAAGCCTGCAGCCCCCAGGTGTGTGGGGCTACGCAAGCGGTTCCAAAGAGCTTTAGAACAAGGCATAGTTTTCCCTGCTGGCTCCTTGGGTGTGGGACCCATATCCATACCTATGGCAATTTTTGTGCCTGGCGTGGCGCCAAGTGGGAAAGGGTGGTTTTGAGGCTGAAGGCAGCAGGAAAGCCTGCAGCCCCCAGGTGTGTGGGGCTACGCAAGCGTTTCCCAAAGAGCTTTAGAACAAGGCATAGTTTTCCCTGCTGGCTCTTTGGGCGTCGGACCAATCTCCAGACATATGGGCATTTTTGTGCCTGGCGCGGCGCCAAGTGGGAAAGGGTGTTTTTGAGGCTGAAGGCAGCAGGAAAGCCTGCAGCCCCCAGGTCTGTGGGGCTACGCAAGAGGTTCCCAAAGAGCTTTAGAACAAGGCATAGTTTTCCCTGCTGGCTCTTTGGGCGTTGGACCCATCTCCAGAAATATGGCCATTTTGGGGCTTGGCGCGGCAACAAGTGGGGAAGGGTGTTTTTGAGGCTGAAGGCAGCAGGAAAGCCTGCAGCCCCCAGGTGTGTGGGGCTACGCAAGCCGTTCCCAAAGAGCTTTAGAACAAGGCATAGTTTTCCCTGCTGGCTCTTTGGGCGTGGTACCCATCAACAGACATTTGGCCATTTTTGTGCCTGGTGCGGCCAGAAGTGGGAATAGGTGTTTTTGAGGCTGAAAGTGCCAAAAAAGCCTGCAGCCCGCAGCTGTGTGGGGCTACGCAAGCGGTTCCCAAAGAGCTTTAGAACAAGGCATAGTTTTCCCTGCTGGCTCTTTGGGCGTGGGACCAATCTCCAGACATATGGGCATTTTTTTGCCTGGCGCGGCGCCACGTGGGAAAGGGTGGTTTTGAGGCTGAAGGCAGCAGGAAAGCCTGCAGCCCCCAGGTGTGTGAGGCTACGCAAGCCGTTCCCAAAGAGCTTTAGAACAAGGCATAGTTTTCCCTGCTGGGTCTTTGGGCGTGGGACCAATATCCGGACATTGGCCATTTTTGTGCCTGGCGCGGCGCCAAGTGAGAAAGGGTGGTTTTGAGGCTGAAGGCAGCAGGAAAGCCTGCAGCCCCCAGGTCCATGGGGCTACGCAAGAGGTTCCCAAAGAGCTTTAGAACAAGGCATAGTTTTCCCTGCTGGCTCTTTGGGCGTGGGACCAGTCTCTAGCAATATGGCCATTTTTGTGCCTGGCGCGGCGCCAAGTGGGAAAGGGTGGTTTTGAGGCTGAAGGCAGCAGGAAAGCCTGCAGCCCCCAGGTCTGTGGGGCTACGCAAGCGGTTCCCAAAGAGCTTTAGAACAAGGCATAGTTTTCCCTGCTGGCTCTTTGGGCGTGGGACCAATCTCCAGACATATGGGCATTTTTGTGCCTCGCGCGGCTCCAAGTGGGAAAGGGTGGTTTTGAGGCTGAAGGCAGCAGGAAAGCCTGCAGCCCCCAGGTGTGTGGGGCTACGCAAGAGGTTCCCAAAGAGCTTTAGAACAAGGCCTAGTTTTCCCTGCTGGCTGTTTGGGTGTGGGACCCATATCCATACCTATGGCCATTTTTGTGCCTGGCGTGGCGCCAAGTGGGAAAGGGTGTTTTTGAGGCTGAAGGCAGCAGGAAAGCCTGCAGCCCCCAGGTCTGTGGGGCTACGCAAGCCGTTCCCAAAGAGCTTTAAAACAAGGCATAGTTTTCCCTGCTGGCTCTTTGGGCGTGGGACCAATCTGCAGACATATGGCCATTTTGGGGCTTGGCGCGGCGCCAAGTGGGAAAGGGTGGTTTTGAGGCTGAAAGTGCCGAAAAAGCCTGCAGCCCCCAGGTGTGTGGGGCTACGCAAGCGGTTCCCAAAGAGCTTTAGAACAAGGCATAGGTTTCCCTGCTGGCTCTTTGGGTGTGGGACAAGTCTCCAGCCATATGGCCATTTTTGTGCCTGGCGCGGCGCCAAGTGGGAAAGGGTGGTTTTGAGGCTGAAGGCAGCAGGAAAGCCTGCAGCCCCCAGGTCTGTGGGGCTACGCAAGCGGTTCCCAAAGAGCTTTAGAACAAGGCCTAGTATTCCCTGCTGGCTCTTTGGGCGTGGGACCCATCAACAGACATATGGCCATTTTTGTGCCTGGTGCGGCCACAAGTGGGAAAGGGTGGTTTTGATGCTGAAAGAGCCAAAAAAGCCTGCAGCCCGCAGCTGTGTAGGGCTACGCAAGCGGTTCCCAAAGAGCTTTAGAACAAGGCCTAGTTTTCCCTGCTGGCTCTTTGGGCGTGGGACCAGTCTCCAGCCATATGGCCATTTTTGTGCCTGGCGCGGCGCCAAGTGGGAAAGGGTGGTTTTGAGGCTGAAGGCAGCAGGAAAGCCTGCAGCCCCCAGGTGTGTGGGGCTATGCAAGCGTTTCCCAAAGAGCTTTAGAACAAGGCATAGTTTTCCCTGCTGGCTCTTTGGGCGTGGGACCAGTCTCCAGACATATGGGCATTTTGGGGCTTGGCGCGGCGACAAGTGGGGCAGGGTGGTTTTGAGGCTGAAGGCAGCAGGAAAGCCTGCAGCCCCCAGGTGTGTGGGGCTATGCAAGCGGTTCCAAAGAGCTTTAGAACAAGGCATAGTTTTCCCTGCTGGCTCCTTGGGTGTGGGACCCATATCCATACCTATGGCAATTTTTGTGCCTGGCGTGGCGCCAAGTGGGAAAGGGTGGTTTTGAGGCTGAAGGCAGCAGGAAAGCCTGCAGCCCCCAGGTGTGTGGGGCTACGCAAGCGTTTCCCAAAGAGCTTTAGAACAAGGCATAGTTTTCCCTGCTGGCTCTTTGGGCGTGGGACCAATCTCCAGACATATGGCCATTTTTGTGCCTGGCGCGGCGCCAAGTGGGAAAGGGTGGTTTTGAGGCTGAAGGCAGCAGGAAAGCCTGCAGCCCCTAGGTCTGTGGGGCTACGCAAGAGGTTCCCAAAGAGCTTTAGAACAAGGCCTAGTTTTCCCTGCTGGCTCTTTGGGCGTTGGACCCATCTCCAGAAATATGGCCATTTTGGGGCTTGGCGCGGCAACAAGAGGGGAAGGGTGGTTTTGAGGCTGAAGGCAGCAGGAAAGCCTGCAGCCCCCAGGTGTGTGGGGCTATGCAAGCGTTTCCCAAAGAGCTTTAGAACAAGGCCTAGTTTTCCCTGCTGGCTCTTTGCGCGTGGGACCTGTCTCTAGCCATATGGCCATTTTTGGGCCTGGCGCGGCGCCAAGTGGGAAAGGGTGGTTTTGAGGCTGAAGGCAGCAGGAAAGCCTGCAGCCCCCAGGTCTGTGGGGCTACGCAAGCGTTTCCCAAAGAGCTTTAGAACAAGGCATAGTTTTCCCTGCTGGCTCTTTGGGCGTGGGACCAATCTCCAGCCATATGGGCATTTTTGTGCCTGGCGCGGCGCCAAGTGGGAAAGGGTGGTTTTGAGGCTGAAGGCAGCAGGAAAGCCTGCAGCCCCCAGGTGTGTGGGGCTACGCAAGAGGTTCCCAAAGAGCTTTAGAACAAGGCATAGTTTTCCCTGCTGGCTCTTTGGGCGTTGGACCCATCTCCAGACATATGGCCATTTTGGGGCTTGGCGCGGCAACAAGTGGGGAAGGGTGGTTTTGAGGCTGAAGGCAGCAGGAAAGCCTGCAGCCCCCAGGTGTGTGGGGCTATGCAAGCGGTTCCCAAAGAGCTTTAGAACAAGGCCTAGTTTTCCCTGCTGGCTCTTTGGGCATTGGACCCATCTCCAGACATATGGCCATTTTTGTGCCTGGCGCGGTGCCAAGTGGGAAAGGGTGGTTTTGAGGCTGAAGGCAGCAGGAAAGCCTGCAGCCCCCAGGTCTGTGGGGCTACGCAAGAGGTTCCCAAAGAGCTTTAGAACAAGGCATAGTTTTCCCTGCTGGCTCCTTGGGTGTGGGACCCATATCCATACCTATGGCAATTTTTGTGCCTGGCGTGGCGCCAAGTGGGAAAGGGTGGTTTTGAGGCTGAAGGCAGCAGGAAAGCCTGCAGCCCCCAGGTGTGTGGGGCTACGCAAGCCGTTCCCAAAGAGCTTTAGAACAAGGCATAGTTTTCCCTGCTGGCTCTTTGGGCGTGGGACCAATCTCCAGCCATATGGGCATTTTTGTGCCTGGCGCGGCGCCAAGTGGGAAAGGGTGTTTTTGAGGCTGAAGGCAGCAGGAAAGCCTGCAGCCCCCAGGTCCGTGGGGCTACGGAAGAGGTTCCCAAAGAGCTTTAGAACAAGGCATAGTTTTCCCTGCTGGCTCTTTGGGCATTGGACCCATCTCCAGACATATGGCCATTTTGGGGCTTGGCGCGGCGACAAGTGGGGAAGGGTGGTTTTGAGGCTGAAGGCAGCAGGAAAGCCTGAAGCCCCCAGGTGTGTGGGGCTATGCAAGCGTTTCCCAAAGAGCTTTAGAACAAGGCCTAGTTTTCCCTGCTGGCTCTTTGGGCGTGGGACCAGTCTCTAGCCATATGGCCATTTTTGTGCCTGGCGCGGCGACAAGTGGGAAAGGGTGGTTTTGAGGCTGAAGGCAGCAGGAAAGCCTGCAGCCCCCAGGTGTGTGGGGCTACGCAAGCCGTTCCCAAAGAGCTTTAGAACAAGGCATAGTTTTCCCTGCTGGCTCTTTGGGCGTGGGACCAATCTGCAGACATATGGCCATTTTTGTGCCTGGCGCGGTGCCAAGTGGGAAAGGGTGGTTTTGAGGCTGAAGGCAGCAGGAAAGCCTGCAGCCCCCAGGTGTGTAGGGCTACGCAAGCGGTTCCCAAAGAGCTTTAGAACAAGGCATATTTTTCCCTGCTGGCTCTTTGGGTGTGGGACCCATATCCATACCTATGGCCGTTTTTGTGCCTGGCGTGGCGCCAAGTGGGAAAGGGTGTTTTTGAGGCTGAAGGCAGCAGGAAAGCCTGCAGCCCCCAGGTGTGTGGGGCTACGCAAGCCGTTCCCAAAGAGCTTTAGAACAAGGCCTAGTTTTCCCTGCTGGCTCTTTGCGCGTGGGACCAATCTCCAGACATATGGGCATTTTATGGGCTTGGCGCGGAGACAAGTGGGGAAGGGTGGTTTTGAGGCTGAAGGCAGCAGGAAAGCCTGCAGCCCCCATTTGTGTGGGGCTACGCAAGCGGTTCCCAAAGAGCTTTAGAACAAGGCATAGTTTTCCCTGCTGGCTCTTTGGGCGTGGGACCCATATCCATACCTATGGCCACTTTTGTGTCTGGCGTGGCGCCAAGTGGGAAAGGGTGTTTTTGAGGCTGAAGGCAGCAGGAAAGCCTGCAGCCCCCAGGTGTGTGGGGCTACGCAAGCCGTTCCCAAAGAGCTTTAGAACAAGGCATAGTTTTCCCTGCTGGCTCTTTGGGCGTGGGACCAATCTCCAGACATATGGGCATTTTTGTGCCTCGCGCGGCTCTAAGTGGGAAAGGGTGGTTTTGAGGCTGAAGGCAGCAGGAAAGCCTGCAGCCCCCAGGTGTGTGGGGCTTCGCAAGCCGTTCCCAAAGAGCTTTAGAACAAGGCATAGTTTTCCCTGCTGGCTCTTTGGGCGTGGGACCAATCTCCAGACATATGGCCATTTTTGTGCCTGGCGCGGCGACAAGTGGGAAAGGGTGGTTTTGAGGCTGAAGGCAGCAGGAAAGCCTGCAGCCCCCAGGTGTGTGGGGCTACGCAAGCGGTTCCCAAAGAGCTTTAGAACAAGGCATAGTTTTCCCTGCTGGCTCTTTGGGCGTGGGACCAGTCTCCAGACATATGGCCATTTTTGTGCCTGGCGTGGCGCCAAGTGGGAAAGGGTGGTTTTGAGGCTGAAGGCAGCAGGAAAGCCTGCAGCCCCCAGGTGTGTGGGGCTACGCAAGCGTTTCCCAAAGAGCTTTAGAACAAGGCATAGTTTTCCCTGCTGGCACTTTGGGCGTGGGACCAATCTCCAGACATATGGGCATTTTATGGGCTTGGCGCGGCAACAAGTGGGGAAGGGTGGTTTTGAGGCTGAAGGCAGCAGGAAAGCCTGCAGCCCCCAGGTCTGTGGGGCTACGCAAGCGGTTCCCAAAGAGCTTTAGAACAAGGCATAGTTTTCCCTGCTGGCTCTTTGGGCGTGGGACCAGTCTCCAGACATATGGCCATTTTTGTGCCTGGCGTGGCGCCAAGTGGGAAAGGGTGGTTTTGAGGCTGAAGGCAGCAGGAAAGCCTGCAGCCCCCAGGTGTGTGGGGCTACGCAAGCGTTTCCCAAAGAGCTTTAGAACAAGGCATAGTTTTCCCTGCTGGCACTTTGGGCGTGGGACCAATCTCCAGACATATGGGCATTTTATGGGCTTGGCGCGGCAACAAGTGGGGAAGGGTGGTTTTGAGGCTGAAGGCAGCAGGAAAGCGTGCAGCCCCTATTTGTGTGGGGCTACGCAAGCGGTTCCCAAAGAGCTTTAGAACAAGGCCTAGTTTTCCCTGCTGGCTCTTTGGGCGTGGGACCCATATCCATACCTATGGCCACTTTTGTGTCTGGCGTGGCGCGAAGTGGGAAAAGGGTGTTTTTGAGGCTGAAGGCAGCAGGAAAGCCTGCAGCCCCCAGGTGTGTGGGGCTACGCAAGCCGTTCCCAAAGAGCTTTAGAACAAGGCATAGTTTTCCCTGCTGGCTCTTTGCGTGCGGGACCAGTCTCCAGCCATATGGCCATTTTTGTGCCTGGCCCGGCGCCAAGTGGGAAAGGGTGGTTTTGAGGCTGAAGGCAGCAGGAAAGCCTGCAGCCCCCAGGTGTGTGGGGCTACGCAAGCGCTTCCCAAAGAGCTTTAGAACAAGGCATAGTTTTCCCTGCTGGCTCTTTGGGTGTGGGACCCATATCCATACCTATGGCCATTTTTGTGTCTGGCGTGGCGACAAGAGGGGAAGGGTGGTTTTGAGGCTGAAGGCAGCAGGAAAGCCTGCAGCCCCCAGGTGCGTGGGGCTATGCAAGCGGTTCCCAAAGAGCTTTAGAACAAGGCATAGTTTTCCCTGCTGGCTCTTTGGGTGTGGGACCCATATCCATACCTATGGCCATTTTTGTGCCTGGCGTGGCGCCATGTGGGAATGGGTGTTTTTGAGGCTGAAGGCAGCAGGAAAGCCTGCAGCCCCCATGTGTGTGGGTCTACGCAAGAGGTTCCCAAAGAGCTTTAGAACAAGGCATAGTTTTCCCTGCTGGCTCTTTGGGCGTGGGACCAGTCTCTAGCCATATGGCCATTTTTGTGCCTGGCGCGGCGCCAAGTGGGAAAGGGTGGTTTTGAGGCTGAAGGCAGCAGGAAAGCCTGCAGCCCCCAGGTCTGTGGGGCTACGCAAGCGTTTCCCAAAGAGCTTTAGAACAAGGCCTAGTTTTCCCTGCTGGCTCTTTGGGCGTGGGACCAGTCTCTAGCCATATGGCCACTTTTGGGCCTGGCGCGGCGCCAAGTGGGAAAGGGTGTTTTTGAGGCTGAAGGCAGCAGGAAAGCCTGCAGCCCCCAGGTGTGTGGGGCTATGCAAGCCGTTCCCAAAGAGCTTTAGAACAAGGCATAGTTTTCCCTGCTGGCTCCTTGGGTGTGGGACCCATATCCATACCTATGGCCACTTTTGTGTCTGGTGTGGCGCCAAGTGGGAAAGGGTGTTTTTGAGGCTGAAGGCAGCAGGAAAGACTGCAGCCCCCAGGTGTGTGGGGCTACGCAAGCCGTTCCCAAAGAGCTTTAGAAGAAGGCCTAGTTTTCCCTGCTGGCTCTTTGGGCGTGGGACCAGTCTCTAGCCATATGGCCATTTTTGGGCCTGGCGTGGCGCCAAGTGGGAAAGGGTGGTTTTGAGGCTGAAGGCAGCAGGAAAGCCTGCAGCCCCCAGGTGTGTGGGGCTACGCAAGCGTTTCCCAAAGAGCTTTAGAACAAGGCCTAGTTTTCCATGCTGGCTCTTTGGGCGTGGGAGCAGTCTCTAGCCATATGGCCATTTTTGGGCCTGGCGCGGCGCCAAGTGGGAAAGGGTGGTTTTGAGGCTGAAGGCAGCAGGAAAGCCTGCAGCCCCCAGGTGTGTGGGGCTACCCAAGCGTTTCCCAAAGAGCTTTAGAACAAGGCCTAGTTTTCCCAGCTGGCTCTTTGGGCGTGGGACCAATCTCCAGACATATGGGCATTTTGGGGCTCTGCGCGGCGACAAGTGGGGAAGGGTGGTTTTGAGGCTGAAGGCAGCAGGAAAGCCTGCAGCCCCCAGGTGTGTGGGGCTACGCAAGCCGTTCCCAAAGAGCTTTAGAACAAGGCATAGTTTTCCCTGCTGGCTCTTTGGGCGTGGGACCAATCTCCAGACATATGGGCATTTTTGTGCCTCGCGCGGCTCCAAGTGGGAAAGGGTGGTTTTGAGGCTGAAGGCAGCAGGAAAGCCTGCAACCCCCAGGTCTGTGGGGCTACGCAAGCCGTTCCCAAAGAGCTTTAGAACAAGGCATAGTTTTCCCTGCTGGCTCTTTGGTCGTGGGACCAGTCTCCAGCCATATGGCCATTTTTGTGCCTGGCGCGGCGACAAGTGGGAAAGGGTGGTTTTGAGGCTGAAGGCAGCAGGAAAGCCTGCAGCCCCCAGGTGTGTGGGGCTACGCAAGCCGTTCCCAAAGAGCTTTAGAACAAGGCCTAGTTTTCCCTGCTGGCTCTTTGGGTGTGGGACCCATA
Organism: Chroicocephalus ridibundus; assembly: GCF_963924245.1. Lineage (NCBI taxonomy): Eukaryota > Metazoa > Chordata > Aves > Charadriiformes > Laridae > Chroicocephalus > Chroicocephalus ridibundus. The sequence goes on from NW_026961432.1 coordinate 1,191,411, forward strand.
TCCATACCTATGGCCACTTTTGTGTCTGGCGTGGCGACAAGTGGGGAAGGGTGGTTTTGAGGCTGAAGGCAGCAGGAAAGCCTGCAGCCCCCAGGTGTGTGGGGCTATGCAAGCGGTTCCCAAAGAGCTTTAGAACAAGGCATAGTTTTCCCTGCTGGCTCTTTGGGCGTGGGACCCATATCCATACCTATGGCCATTTTTGTGCCTGGCGTGGCGCCAAGTGGGAAAGGTGTTTTTGAGGCTGAAGGCAGCAGGAAAGCCTGCAGCCCCCAGGTGTGTGGGGCTCCGCAAGCCGTTCCCAAAGAGCTTTAGAACAAGGCCTAGTTTTCCCTGCTGGCTCTTTGGGTGTGGGACCCATATCCATACCTATGGCCATTTTTGTGCCTGGCGTGGCGCCAAGTGGGAAAGGGTGGTTTTGAGGCTGAAGGCAGCAGGAAAGCCTGCAGCCCCCATGTGTGTGGGGCTACGCAAGCCGTTCCCAAAGAGCTTTAGAACAAGGCATAGTTTTCCCTGCTGGCTCTTTGGGTGTGGGACCAGTCTCCAGCCATATGGCCACTTTTGTGTCTGGCGTGGCGACAAGTGGGGAAGGGTGGTTTTGAGGCTGAAGGCAGCAGGAAAGCCTGCAGCCCCCAGGTCTGTGGGGCTACGCAAGCCGTTCCCAAAGAGCTTTAGAACAAGGCATAGTTTTCCCTGCTGGCTCTTTGGGCGTGGGACCAATCTACAGACATATGGGCATTTTTGTGCCTGGCGCGGCGCCAAGTGGGAAAGGGTGGTTTTGAGGCTGAAGGCAGCAGGAAAGCCTGCAGCCCCCAGGTCTGTGGGGCTACGCAAGCGGTTCCCAAAGAGCTTTAGAACAAGGCATAGTTTTCCCTGCTGGCTCTTTGGGCGTGGGACCAGTCTCCAGACATATGGCCATTTTTGTGCCTGGCGTGGCGCCAAGTGGGAAAGGGTGGTTTTGAGGCTGAAGGCAGCAGGAAAGCCTGCAGCCCCCAGGTGTGTGGGGCTACGCAAGCGTTTCCCAAAGAGCTTTAGAACAAGGCATAGTTTTCCCTGCTGGCACTTTGGGCGTGGGACCAATCTCCAGACATATGGGCATTTTATGGGCTTGGCGCGGCAACAAGTGGGGAAGGGTGGTTTTGAGGCTGAAGGCAGCAGGAAAGCGTGCAGCCCCTATTTGTGTGGGGCTACGCAAGCGGTTCCCAAAGAGCTTTAGAACAAGGCCTAGTTTTCCCTGCTGGCTCTTTGGGCGTGGGACCCATATCCATACCTATGGCCACTTTTGTGTCTGGCGTGGCGCGAAGTGGGAAAAGGGTGTTTTTGAGGCTGAAGGCAGCAGGAAAGCCTGCAGCCCCCAGGTGTGTGGGGCTACGCAAGCCGTTCCCAAAGAGCTTTAGAACAAGGCATAGTTTTCCCTGCTGGCTCTTTGCGTGCGGGACCAGTCTCCAGCCATATGGCCATTTTTGTGCCTGGCCCGGCGCCAAGTGGGAAAGGGTGGTTTTGAGGCTGAAGGCAGCAGGAAAGCCTGCAGCCCCCAGGTCCGTGTGGCTACGCAAGAGGTTCCCAAAGAGCTTTAGAACAAGGCATAGTTTTCCCTGCTGGCTCTTTGGGCGTGGGACCAATCTGCATACATATGGCCATTTTTGTGCCTGGCGCGGTGCCAAGTGGGAAAGGGTGGTTTTGAGGCTGAAGGCAGCAGGAAAGCCTGCAGCCCCCAGGTGTGTGGGGCTACGCAAGCGCTTCCCAAAGAGCTTTAGAACAAGGCATAGTTTTCCCTGCTGGCTCTTTGGGTGTGGGACCCATATCCATACCTATGGCCATTTTTGTGTCTGGCGTGGCGACAAGAGGGGAAGGGTGGTTTTGAGGCTGAAGGCAGCAGGAAAGCCTGCAGCCCCCAGGTGCGTGGGGCTATGCAAGCGGTTCCCAAAGAGCTTTAGAACAAGGCATAGTTTTCCCTGCTGGCTCTTTGGGTGTGGGACCCATATCCATACCTATGGCCATTTTTGTGCCTGGCGTGGCGCCATGTGGGAATGGGTGTTTTTGAGGCTGAAGGCAGCAGGAAAGCCTGCAGCCCCCATGTGTGTGGGTCTACGCAAGAGGTTCCCAAAGAGCTTTAGAACAAGGCATAGTTTTCCCTGCTGGCTCTTTGGGCGTGGGACCAGTCTCTAGCCATATGGCCATTTTTGTGCCTGGCGCGGCGCCAAGTGGGAAAGGGTGGTTTTGAGGCTGAAGGCAGCAGGAAAGCCTGCAGCCCCCAGGTCTGTGGGGCTACGCAAGCGTTTCCCAAAGAGCTTTAGAACAAGGCCTAGTTTTCCCTGCTGGCTCTTTGGGCGTGGGACCAGTCTCTAGCCATATGGCCACTTTTGGGCCTGGCGCGGCGCCAAGTGGGAAAGGGTGTTTTTGAGGCTGAAGGCAGCAGGAAAGCCTGCAGCCCCCAGGTGTGTGGGGCTATGCAAGCCGTTCCCAAAGAGCTTTAGAACAAGGCATAGTTTTCCCTGCTGGCTCCTTGGGTGTGGGACCCATATCCATACCTATGGCCACTTTTGTGTCTGGTGTGGCGCCAAGTGGGAAAGGGTGTTTTTGAGGCTGAAGGCAGCAGGAAAGACTGCAGCCCCCAGGTGTGTGGGGCTACGCAAGCCGTTCCCAAAGAGCTTTAGAAGAAGGCCTAGTTTTCCCTGCTGGCTCTTTGGGCGTGGGACCAGTCTCTAGCCATATGGCCATTTTTGGGCCTGGCGTGGCGCCAAGTGGGAAAGGGTGGTTTTGAGGCTGAAGGCAGCAGGAAAGCCTGCAGCCCCCAGGTGTGTGGGGCTACGCAAGCGTTTCCCAAAGAGCTTTAGAACAAGGCCTAGTTTTCCATGCTGGCTCTTTGGGCGTGGGAGCAGTCTCTAGCCATATGGCCATTTTTGGGCCTGGCGCGGCGCCAAGTGGGAAAGGGTGGTTTTGAGGCTGAAGGCAGCAGGAAAGCCTGCAGCCCCCAGGTGTGTGGGGCTACCCAAGCGTTTCCCAAAGAGCTTTAGAACAAGGCCTAGTTTTCCCAGCTGGCTCTTTGGGCGTGGGACCAATCTCCAGACATATGGGCATTTTGGGGCTCTGCGCGGCGACAAGTGGGGAAGGGTGGTTTTGAGGCTGAAGGCAGCAGGAAAGCCTGCAGCCCCCAGGTGTGTGGGGCTACGCAAGCCGTTCCCAAAGAGCTTTAGAACAAGGCATAGTTTTCCCTGCTGGCTCTTTGGGCGTGGGACCAATCTCCAGACATATGGGCATTTTTGTGCCTCGCGCGGCTCCAAGTGGGAAAGGGTGGTTTTGAGGCTGAAGGCAGCAGGAAAGCCTGCAACCCCCAGGTCTGTGGGGCTACGCAAGCCGTTCCCAAAGAGCTTTAGAACAAGGCATAGTTTTCCCTGCTGGCTCTTTGGTCGTGGGACCAGTCTCCAGCCATATGGCCATTTTTGTGCCTGGCGCGGCGACAAGTGGGAAAGGGTGGTTTTGAGGCTGAAGGCAGCAGGAAAGCCTGCAGCCCCCAGGTGTGTGGGGCTACGCAAGCGGTTCCCAAAGAGCTTTAGAACAAGGCCTAGTTTTCCCTGCTGGCTCTTTGGGTGTGGGACCCATATCCATACCTATGGCCACTTTTGTGTCTGGCGTGGCGACAAGTGGGGAAGGGTGGTTTTGAGGCTGAAGGCAGCAGGAAAGCCTGCAGCCCCCAGGTGTGTGGGGCTATGCAAGCGGTTCCCAAAGAGCTTTAGAACAAGGCATAGTTTTCCCTGCTGGCTCTTTGGGCGTGGGACCCATATCCATACCTATGGCCATTTTTGTGCCTGGCGTGGCGCCAAGTGGGAAAGGTGTTTTTGAGGCTGAAGGCAGCAGGAAAGCCTGCAGCCCCCAGGTGTGTGGGGCTCCGCAAGCCGTTCCCAAAGAGCTTTAGAACAAGGCCTAGTTTTCCCTGCTGGCTCTTTGGGTGTGGGACCCATATCCATACCTATGGCCATTTTTGTGCCTGGCGTGGCGCCAAGTGGGAAAGGGTGTTTTTGAGGCTGAAGGCAGCAGGAAAGCCTGCAGCCCCCAGGTCTGTGGGGCTACGCAAGCGTTTCCCAAAGAGCTTTAGAACAAGGCATAGTTTTCCCTGCTGGCTCTTTGGGCGTGGGACCAGTCTCTAGCCATATGGCCATTTTTGTGCCTGGCGCGGCGCCAAGTGGGAAAGGGTGGTTTTGAGGCTGAAGGCAGCAGGAAAGCCTGCAGCCCCCAGGTCTGTGGGGCTACGCAAGCGTTTCCCAAAGAGCTTTAGAACAAGGCCTAGTTTTCCCTGCTGGCTCTTTGGGCGTGGGACCAGTCTCTAGCCATATGGCCACTTTTGGGCCTGGCGCGGTGCCAAGTGGGAAAGGGTGTTTTTGAGGCTGAAGGCAGCAGGAAAGCCTGCAGCCCCCAGGTCCGTGGGGCTACGCAAGCGGTTCCCAAAGAGCTTTAGAACAAGGCATAGTTTTCCCTGCTGGCTCCTTGGGTGTGGGACCCATATCCATACCTAAGGCCACTTTTGGGTCTGGTGTGGCGCCAAGTGGGAAAGGGTGTTTTTGAGGCTGAAGGCAGCAGGAAAGACTGCAGCCCCCAGGTGTGTGGGGCTACGCAAGCCGTTCCCAAAGAGCTTTAGAACAAGGCATAGTTTTCCCTGCTGGCTCTTTGGGCGTGGGACCAGTCTCTAGCCATATGGCCATTTTTGGGCCTGGCGTCGCGCCAAGTGGGAAAGGGTGGTTTTGAGGCTGAAGGCAGCAGGAAAGCCTGCAGCCCCCAGGTCTGTGGGGCTACGCAAGCCGTTCCCAAAGAGCTTTAGAACAAGGCATAGTTTTCCCTGCTGGCTCTTTGGGCGTGGGACCAATCTCCAGACATATGGGCATTTTTGTGCCTCGCGCGGCTCCAAGTGGGAAAGGGTGGTTTTGAGGCTGAAGGCAGCAGGAAAGCCTGCAGCCCCCAGGTGTGTGGGGCTACGCAAGCCGTTCCCAAAGAGCTTTAGAACAAGGCATAGTTTTCCCTGCTGGCTCTTTGGGCGTGGGACCAGTCTCTAGCCATATGGCCATTTTTGTGCCTGGCGCGGCGCCAAGTGGGAAAGGGTGGTTTTGAGGCTGAAGGCAGCAGGAAAGCCTGCAGCCCCCAGGTGTGTGGGGCTACGCAAGCGTTTCCCAAAGAGCTTTAGAACAAGGCATAGTTTTCCCTGCTGGCTCTTTGGGCGTGGGACCAGTCTCTAGCCATATGGCCATTTTTGTGCCTGGCGTGGCGCCAAGTGGGAAAGGGTGGTTTTGAGGCTGAAGGCAGCAGGAAAGCCTGCAGCCCCCATGTGTGTGGGGCTACGCAAGCGGTTCCCAAAGAGCTTTAGAACAAGGCATAGTTTTCCCTGCTGGCTCTTTGGGCGTGGGACCAATCTCCAGACATATGGCCATTTTTGTGCCTCGCGCGGCTCCAAGTGGGAAAGGGTGGTTTTGAGGCTGAAGGCAGCAGGAAAGCCTGCAGTCCCCAGGTGTGTGGGGCTACGCAAGCCGTTCCCAAAGAGCTTTAGAACAAGGCATAGTTTTCCCTGCTGGCTCTTTGGGTGTTGGACCAGTCTCCAGCCATATGGCCATTTTTGTGCCTGGCGCGGCGACAAGTGGGAAAGGGTGGTTTTGAGGCTGAAGGCAGCAGGAAAGCCTGCAGCCCCCAGGTGTGTGGGGCTACGCAAGCGTTTCCCAAAGAGCTTTAGAACAAGGCATAGTTTTCCCTGCTGGCTCTTTGGGTGTGGGACCAGTCTCCAGCCATATGGCCATTTTTGTGCCTGGCGCGGCGCCAAGTGGGAAAGGGTGGTTTTGAGGCTGAAGGCAGCAGGAAAGCCTGCAGCCCCCAGGTCTGTGGGGCTACGCAAGCCGTTCCCAAAGAGCTTAAGAACAAGGCATAGTTTTCCCTGCTGGCTCTTTGGGTGTGGGACCCATATCCATACCTATGGCCACTTTTGTGTCTGGCGTGGCGACAAGTGGGGAAGGGTGGTTTTGAGGCTGAAGGCAGCAGGAAAGCCTGCAGCCCCCAGGTGTGTGGGGCTATGCAAGCGGTTCCCCAAGAGCTTTAGAACAAGGCATAGTTTTCCCTGCTGGCTCTTTGGGTGTGGGACCCATATCCATACCTATGGCCATTTTTGTGCCTGGCATGGCGCCAAGTGGGAAAGGTGTTTTTGAGGCTGAAGGCAGCAGGAAAGCCTGCAGCCCCCAGGTGTGTGGGGCTCCGCAAGCCGTTCCCAAAGAGCTTTAGAACAAGGCATAGTTTTCCCTGCTGGCTCTTTGGGCGTGGGACCAGTCTCTAGCCATATGGCCATTTTTGGGCCTGGCGCGTCTCCAAGTGGGAAAGGGTGGTTTTGAGGCTGAAGGCAGCAGGAAAGCCTGCAGCCCCCAGGTGTGTGGGGCTACGCAAGCGTTTCCCAAAGAGCTTTAGAACAAGGCATAGTTTTCCCTGCTGGCTCTTTGGGCGTGGGACCAGTCTCTAGCCATATGGCCATTTTTGGGCCTGGCGCGGCGCCAAGTGGGAAAGGGTGTTTTTGAGGCTGAAGGCAGCAGGAAAGCCTGCAGCCCCCAGGTCTGTGGGGCTACGCAAGCGGTTCCCAAAGAGCTTTAGAACAAGGCATAGTTTTCCCTGCTGGCTCCTTGGGTGTGGGACCCATATCCATACCTATGTCAATATTTGTGCCTGGCGTGGCGCCAAGTGGGAAAGGGGGTTTTTGAGGCTGAAGGCAGCAGGAAAGCCTGCAGCCCCCAGGTGTGTGGGGCTACGCAAGCCGTTCCCAAAGAGCTTTAGAACAAGGCCTAGTTTTCCCTGCTGGCTTTTTGGGCGTGGGACCAATCTCCAGACATATGGGCATTTTTGTGCCTGGCGCGGCGCCAAGTGGGAAAGGGTGGTTTTGAGGCTGAAGGCAGCAGGAAAGCCTGCAGCCCCCAGGTGTGTGGGGCTACGCAAGCGGTTCCCAAAGAGCTTTAGAACAAGGCATAGTTTTCCCTGCTGGCTCTTTGGGTGTGGGACCAGTCTCCAGACATATGGCCATTTTTGTGCCTGGCGTGGCGCCAAGTGGGAAAGGGTGGTTTTGAGGCTGAAGGCAGCAGGAAAGCCTGCAGCCCCCAGGTGTGTGGGGCTACGCAAGCGGTTCCCAAAGAGCTTTAGAACAAGGCCTAGTTTCCCAGCTGGCTCTTTGGGCGTGGGACCAATCTCCAGACATATGGCCATTTTTGTGCCTCGCGCGGCTCCAAGTGGGAAAGGGTGGTTTTGAGGCTGAAGGCAGCAGGAAAGCCTGCAGTCCCCAGGTGTGTGGGGCTACGCAAGCCGTTCCCAAAGAGCTTTAGAACAAGGCATAGTTTTCCCTGCTGGCTCTTTGGGTGTTGGACCAGTCTCCAGCCATATGGCCATTTTTGTGCCTGGCGCGGCGACAAGTGGGAAAGGGTGGTTTTGAGGCTGAAGGCAGCAGGAAAGCCTGCAGCCCCCAGGTGTGTGGGGCTACGCAAGCGTTTCCCAAAGAGCTTTAGAACAAGGCATAGTTTTCCCTGCTGGCTCTTTGGGTGTGGGACCAGTCTCCAGCCATATGGCCATTTTTGTGCCTGGCGCGGCGCCAAGTGGGAAAGGGTGGTTTTGAGGCTGAAGGCAGCAGGAAAGCCTGCAGCCCCCAGGTCTGTGGGGCTACGCAAGCCGTTCCCAAAGAGCTTAAGAACAAGGCATAGTTTTCCCTGCTGGCTCTTTGGGTGTGGGACCCATATCCATACCTATGGCCACTTTTGTGTCTGGCGTGGCGACAAGTGGGGAAGGGTGGTTTTGAGGCTGAAGGCAGCAGGAAAGCCTGCAGCCCCCAGGTGTGTGGGGCTATGCAAGCGGTTCCCCAAGAGCTTTAGAACAAGGCATAGTTTTCCCTGCTGGCTCTTTGGGTGTGGGACCCATATCCATACCTATGGCCATTTTTGTGCCTGGCATGGCGCCAAGTGGGAAAGGTGTTTTTGAGGCTGAAGGCAGCAGGAAAGCCTGCAGCCCCCAGGTGTGTGGGGCTCCGCAAGCCGTTCCCAAAGAGCTTTAGAACAAGGCATAGTTTTCCCTGCTGGCTCTTTGGGCGTGGGACCAGTCTCTAGCCATATGGCCATTTTTGGGCCTGGCGCGTCTCCAAGTGGGAAAGGGTGGTTTTGAGGCTGAAGGCAGCAGGAAAGCCTGCAGCCCCCAGGTGTGTGGGGCTACGCAAGCGTTTCCCAAAGAGCTTTAGAACAAGGCATAGTTTTCCCTGCTGGCTCTTTGGGCGTGGGACCAGTCTCTAGCCATATGGCCATTTTTGGGCCTGGCGCGGCGCCAAGTGGGAAAGGGTGTTTTTGAGGCTGAAGGCAGCAGGAAAGCCTGCAGCCCCCAGGTCTGTGGGGCTACGCAAGCGGTTCCCAAAGAGCTTTAGAACAAGGCATAGTTTTCCCTGCTGGCTCCTTGGGTGTGGGACCCATATCCATACCTATGTCAATATTTGTGCCTGGCGTGGCGCCAAGTGGGAAAGGGGGTTTTTGAGGCTGAAGGCAGCAGGAAAGCCTGCAGCCCCCAGGTGTGTGGGGCTACGCAAGCCGTTCCCAAAGAGCTTTAGAACAAGGCCTAGTTTTCCCTGCTGGCTTTTTGGGCGTGGGACCAATCTCCAGACATATGGGCATTTTTGTGCCTGGCGCGGCGCCAAGTGGGAAAGGGTGGTTTTGAGGCTGAAGGCAGCAGGAAAGCCTGCAGCCCCCAGGTGTGTGGGGCTACGCAAGCGGTTCCCAAAGAGCTTTAGAACAAGGCATAGTTTTCCCTGCTGGCTCTTTGGGTGTGGGACCAGTCTCCAGACATATGGCCATTTTTGTGCCTGGCGTGGCGCCAAGTGGGAAAGGGTGGTTTTGAGGCTGAAGGCAGCAGGAAAGCCTGCAGCCCCCAGGTGTGTGGGGCTACGCAAGCGGTTCCCAAAGAGCTTTAGAACAAGGCCTAGTTTCCCAGCTGGCTCTTTGGGCGTGGGACCAATCTCCAGACATATGGGCATTTTGGGGCTTTGCGCGGCGACAAGTGGGGAAGGGTGGTTTTGAGGCTGAAGGCAGCAGGAAAGCCTGCAGCCCCCAGGTGTGTGGGGCTACGCAAGCGGTTCCCAAAGAGCTTTAGAACAAGGCATAGTTTTCCCTGCTGGCTCTTTGGGAGTGGGACCAGTCTCCAGACATATGGCCATTTTTGTGCCTGGCGTGGCGCCAAGTGGGAAAGGGTGGTTTTGAGGCTGAAGGCAGCAGGAAAGCCTGCAGCCCCCAGGTGTGTGGGGCTACGCAAGCGTTTCCCAAAGAGCTTTAGAACAAGGCATAGTTTTCCCTGCTGGCACTTTGGGCGTGGGACCAATCTCCAGACATATGGGCATTTTATGGGCTTGGCGCGGCAACAAGTGGGGAAGGGTGGTTTTGAGGCTGAAGGCAGCAGGAAAGCCTGCAGCCCCCAGGTGTGTGGGGCTACGCAAGCGGTTCCCAAAGAGCTTTAGAACAAGGCATAGTTTTCCCTGCTGGCTCTTTGGGTGTGGGACCCATATCCATACCTATGGCCATTTTTGTGCCTGGCGTGGCGCCAAGTGGGAAAGGGTGTTTTTGAAGCTGAAGGCAGCAGGAAAGCCTGCAGCCCCCAGGTCTGTGGGGCTACGCAAGCGGTTCCCAAAGAGCTTTAGAACAAGGCATAGTTTTCCCTGCTGGCTCTTTGGGCGTGGGACCAGTCTCTAGCCATACGGCCATTTTTGGGCCTGGCGCGGCGCCAAGTGGGAAAGGGTGTTTTTGAGGCTGAAGGCAGCAGGAAAGCCTGCAGCCCCCAGGTCCGTGGGGCTACGCAAGCGGTTCCCAAAGAGCTTTAGAACAAGGCATAGTTTTCCCTGCTGGCTCCTTGGGTGTGGGACCCATATCCATACCTATGTCAATATTTGTGCCTGGCGTGGCGCCAAGTGGGAAAGGGTGTTTTTGAGGCTGAAGGCAGCAGGAAAGCCTGCAGCCCCCAGGTGTGTGGGGCTACGCAAGCGGTTCCAAAGAGCTTTAGAACAAGGCATAGTTTTCCCTGCTGGCTTTTTGGGCGTGGGACCAATCTCCAGACATATGGGCATTTTTGTGCCTGGCGCGGTGCCAAGTGGGAAAGGGTGGTTTTGAGGCTGAAGGCAGCAGGAAAGCCTGCAGCCCCCAGGTGTGTGGGGCTACGCAAGCGGTTCCCAAAGAGCTTTAGAACAAGCGATAGTTTTCCCTGCTGGCTCTTTGGGTGTGGGACCAGTCTCCAGACATATGGCCATGTTTGTGCCTGGCGTGGCGCCAAGTGGGAAAGGGTGGTTTTGAGGCTGAAGGCAGCAGGAAAGCCTGCAGCCCCAGGTGTGTGGGGCTACGCAAGCGGTTCCCAAAGAGCTTTAGAACAAGGCCTAGTTTCCCAGCTGGCTCTTTGGGCGTGGGACCAATCTCCAGACATATGGGCATTTTGGGGCTTTGCGCGGCGACAAGTGGGGAAGGGTGGTTTTGAGGCTGAAGGCAGCAGGAAAGCCTGCAGCCCCCAGGTGTGTGGGGCTACGCAAGCGTTTCCCAAAGAGCTTTAGAACAAGGCATAGTTTTCCCTGCTGGCACTTTGGGCGTGGGACCAATCTCCAGACATATGGGCATTTTATGGGCTTGGCGCGGCAACAAGTGGGGAAGGGTGGTTTTGAGGCTGAAGGCAGCAGGAAAGCCTGCAGCCCCCAGGTGTGTGGGGCTACGCAAGCGGTTCCCAAAGAGCTTTAGAACAAGGCATAGTTTTCCCTGCTGGCTCTTTGGGTGTGGGACCCATATCCATACCTATGGCCATTTTTGTGCCTGGCGTGGCGCCAAGTGGGAAAGGGTGTTTTTGAAGCTGAAGGCAGCAGGAAAGCCTGCAGCCCCCAGGTCTGTGGGGCTATGCAAGCGGTTCCCAAAGAGCTTTAGAACAAGGCATAGTTTTCCCTGCTGGCTCTTTGGGCGTGGGAGCAGTCTCTAGCCATATGGCCATTTTTGTGCCTGGCGCGGTGCCAAGTGGGAAAGGGTGGTTTTGAGGCTGAAGGCAGCAGGAAAGCCTGCAGCCCGCAGGTGTGTGGGGCTACGCAAGCGGTTCCCAAAGAGCTTTAGAACAAGGCATAGTTTTCCCTGCTGGCTCTTTGGGCGTGGGACCAGTCTCCAGACATATGGCCATTTTTGTGCCTGGCGTGGCGCCAAGTGGGAAAGGGTGGTTTTGAGGATGAAGGCAGCAGGAAAGCCTGCAGCCCCCAGGTGTGTGGGGCTACCCAAGCGTTTCCCAAAGAGCTTTAGAACAAGGCATAGTTTTCCCTGCTGGCTCTCTGGGCGTGGGACCAATCTCCAGACATATGGGCATTTTATGGGCTTGGCGCGGAGACAAGTGGGGAAGGGTGGTTTTGAGGCTGAAGGCAGCAGGAAAGCGTGCAGCCCCCATTTGTGTGGGGCTACGCAAGCGCTTCCCAAAGAGCTTTAGAACAAGGCATAGTTTTCCCTGCTGGCTCTTTGGGCGTGGGACCAGTCTCCAGACATATGGCCATTTTTGTGTCTGGCGTGGCGCCAAGTGGGAAAGGGTGTTTTTGAGGCTGAAGGCAGCAGGAAAGCCTGCAGCTCCCAGGTGTGTGGGGCTACGCAAGCCGTTCCCAAAGAGCTTTAGAACAAGGCATAGTTTTCCCTGCTGGCTCTTTGGGCGTGGGATCAATCTCCAGACATATGGGCATTTTTGTGCCTCGCGCGGCTCTAAGTGGGAAAGGGTGGTTTTGAGGCTGAAGGCAGCAGGAAAGCCTGGAGCCCCCAGGTGTGTGGGGCTTCGCAAGCCGTTCCCAAAGAGCTTTAGAACAAGGCATAGTTTTCCCTGCTGGCTCTTTGGGCGTGGGAACAGTCTCCAGCCATATGGCCATTTTTGTGCCTGGCGCGGCGCCAAGTGGGAAAGGGTGGTTTTGAGGCTGAAGGCAGCAGGAAAGCCTGCAGCCCCCATGTGTGTGGGGCTACGCAAGCCGTTCCCAAAGAGCTTTAGAACAAGGCATAGTTTTCCCTGCTGGCTCTTTGGGTGTGGGACCAGTCTCCAGCCATATGGCCACTTTTGTGTCTGGCGTGGCGACAAGTGGGGAAGGGTGGTTTTGAGGCTGAAGGCAGCAGGAAAGCCTGCAGCCCCCAGGTCTGTGGGGCTACGCAAGCCGTTCCCAAAGAGCTTTAGAACAAGGCATAGTTTTCCCTGCTGGCTCTTTGGGCGTGGGACCAATCTACAGACATATGGGCATTTTTGTGCCTGGCGCGGCGCCAAGTGGGAAAGGGTGGTTTTGAGGCTGAAGGCAGCAGGAAAGCCTGCAGCCCCCAGGTCTGTGGGGCTACGCAAGCGGTTCCCAAAGAGCTTTAGAACAAGGCATAGTTTTCCCTGCTGGCTCTTTGGGCGTCGGACCAGTCTCCAGACATATGGCCATTTTTGTGCCTGGCGTGGCGCCAAGTGGGAAAGGGTGGTTTTGAGGCTGAAGGCAGCAGGAAAGCCTGCAGCCCCCAGGTGTGTGGGGCTACGCAAGCGTTTCCCAAAGAGCTTTAGAACAAGGCATAGTTTTCCCTGCTGGCACTTTGGGCGTGGGACCAATCTCCAGACATATGGGCATTTTATGGGCTTGGCGCGGCAACAAGTGGGGAAGGGTGGTTTTGAGGCTGAAGGCAGCAGGAAAGCGTGCAGCCCCTATTTGTGTGGGGCTACGCAAGCGGTTCCCAAAGAGCTTTAGAACAAGGCCTAGTTTTCCCTGCTGGCTCTTTGGGCGTGGGACCCATATCCATACCTATGGCCACTTTTGTGTCTGGCGTGGCACCAAGTGGGAAAAGGGTGTTATTGAGGCTGAAGGCAGCAGGAAAGCCTGCAGCCCCCAGGTGTGTGGGGCTACGCAAGCCGTTCCCAAAGAGCTTTAGAACAAGGCATAGTTTTCCCTGCTGGCTCTTTGTGCGTGGGACCAATCTCCAGACATATGGCCATTTTTGTGCCTGGCGCGGCGACAAGTGGGAAAGGGTGGTTTTGAGGCTGAAGGCAGCAGGAAAGCCTGCAGCCCCCAGGTGTGTGGGGCTACGCAAGCGCTTCCCAAAGAGCTTTAGAACAAGGCATAGTTTTCCCTGCTGGCTCTTTGGGTGTGGGACCCATATCCATACCTATGGCCATTTTTGTGTCTGGCGTGGCGACAAGAGGGGAAGGGTGGTTTTGAGGCTGAAGGCAGCAGGAAAGCCTGCAGCCCCCAGGTGCGTGGGGCTATGCAAGCGGTTCCCAAAGAGCTTTAGAACAAGGCATAGTTTTCCCTGCTGGCTCTTTGGGTGTGGGACCCATATCCATACCTATGGCCATTTTTGTGCCTGGCGTGGCGCCAAGTGGGAAAGGGTGTTTTTGAGGCTGAAGGCAGCAGGAAAGCCTGCAGCCCCCATGTGTGTGGGTCTACGCAAGAGGTTCCCAAAGAGCTTTAGAACAAGGCCTAGTTTTCCCTGCTGGCTCTTTGGGCGTGGGACCAGTCTCTAGCCATATGGCCACTTTTGGGCCTGGCGCGGCGCCAAGTGGGAAAGGGTGTTTTTGAGGCTGAAGGCAGCAGGAAAGCCTGCAGCCCCCACGTGTGTGGGGCTACGCAAGCGTTTCCCAAAGAGCTTTAGAACAAGGCATAGTTTTCCCTGCTGGCTCCTTGGGTGTGGGACCCATATCCATACCTATGGCCACTTTTGTGTCTGGTGTGGCGCCAAGTGGGAAAGGGTGTTTTTGAGGCTGAAGGCAGCAGGAAAGCCTGCAGCCCCCATGTGTGTGGGGCTACGCAAGCCGTTCCCAAAGAGCTTTAGAAAAAGGCATAGTTTTCCCTGCTGGCTCTTTGGGCGTGGGACCAGTCTCTAGCCATATGGCCATTTTTGGGCCTGGCATGGCGCCAAGTGGGAAAGGGTGTTTTTGAGGCTGAAGGCAGCAGGAAAGCCTGCAGCCCCCAGGTGTGTGGGGCTACGCAAGCGTTTCCCAAAGAGCTTTAGAACAAGGCCTAGTTTTCCCTGCTGGCTCTTTGGGCGTGGGAGCAGTCTCTAGCCATATGGCCATTTTTGGGCCTGGCGCGGCGCCAAGTGGGAAAGGGTGGTTTTGAGGCTGAAGGCAGCAGGAAAGCCTGCAGCCCCCAGGTGTGTGGGGCTACCCAAGCGTTTCCCAAAGAGCTTTAGAACAAGGCCTAGTTTTCCCAGCTGGCTCTTTGGGCGTGGGACCAATCTCCAGACATATGGGCATTTTGGGGCTCTGCGCGGCGACAAGTGGGGAAGGGTGGTTTTGAGGCTGAAGGCAGCAGGAAAGCCTGCAGCCCCCAGGTGTGTGGGGCTACGCAAGCCGTTCCCAAAGAGCTTTAGAACAAGGCATAGTTTTCCCTGCTGGCTCTTTGGGCGTGGGACCAATCTCCAGACATATGGGCATTTTTGTGCCTCGCGCGGCTCCAAGTGGGAAAGGGTGGTTTTGAGGCTGAAGGCAGCAGGAAAGCCTGCAGCCCCCAGGTGTGTGGGGCTACGCAAGCCGTTCCCAAAGAGCTTTAGAACAAGGCATAGTTTTCCCTGCTGGCTCTTTGGGCGTGGGACCAGTCTCCAGCCATATGGCCATTTTTGTGCCTGGCGCGGCGACAAGTGGGAAAGGGTGGTTTTGAGGCTGAAGGCAGCAGGAAAGCCTGCAGCCCCCAGGTGTGTGGGGCTACGCAAGCGGTTCCCAAAGAGCTTTAGAACAAGGCCTAGTTTTCCCTGCTGGCTCTTTGGGTGTGGGACCAGTCTCCAGCCATATGGCAATTTTTGTGCCTGGCGCGGCGACAAGTGGGAAAGGGTGGTTTTGAGGCTGAAGGCAGCAGGAAAGCCTGCAGCCCCCAGGTGTGTGGGGCTACGCAAGCGGTTCCCAAAGAGCTTTAGAACAAGGCCTAGTTTTCCCTGCTGGCTCTTTGGGTGTGGGACCCATATCCATACCTATGGCCACTTTTGTGTCTGGCGTGGCGACAAGTGGGGAAGGGTGGTTTTGAGGCTGAAGGCAGCAGGAAAGCCTGCAGCCCCCAGGTGTGTGGGGCTATGCAAGCGGTTCCCAAAGAGCTTTAGAACAAGGCATAGTTTTCCCTGCTGGCTCTTTGGGCGTGGGACCCATATCCATACCTATGGCCATTTTTGTGCCTGGCGTGGCGCCAAGTGGGAAAGGTGTTTTTGAGGCTGAAGGCAGCAGGAAAGCCTGCAGCCCCCAGGTCCGTGGGGCTCCGCAAGCCGTTCCCAAAGAGCTTTAGAACAAGGCCTAGTTTTCCCTGCTGGCTCTTTGGGTGTGGGACCCATATCCATACCTATGGCCACTTTTGTGTCTGGTGTGGCGCCAAGTGGGAAAGGGTGTTTTTGAGGCTGAAGGCAGCAGGAAAGCCTGCAGCCCCCAGGTGTGTGGGGCTACGCAAGAGGTTCCCAAAGAGCTTTAGAACAAGGCATAGTTTTCCCTGCTGGCTCTTTGGGCGTGGGACCAGTCTCTAGCCATATGGCCATTTTTGTGCCTGGCGTGGCGCCAAGTGGGAAAGGGTGGTTTTGAGGCTGAAGGCAGCAGGAAAGCCTGCAGCCCCCAGGTCCGTGGGGCTACGCAAGCGGTTCCCAAAGAGCTTTAGAACAAGGCATAGTTTTCCCTGCTGGCTCTTTGGGCGTGGGACCAGTCTCTAGCCATATGGCCATTTTTGGGCCTGGCGCGGCGCCAAGTGGGAAAGGGTGTTTTTGAGGCTGAAGGCAGCAGGAAAGCCTGCAGCCCCCAGGTGTGTGGGGCTACGCAAGCGGTTCCCAAAGAGCTTTAGAACAAGGCATAGTTTTCACTGCTGGCTCCTTGGGTGTGGGACCCATATCCATACCTATGTCAATATTTGTGCCTGGCGTGGCGCCAAGTGGGAAAGGGTGGTTTTGAGGCTGAAGGCAGCAGGAAAGCCTGCAGCCCCCAGGTGTGTGGGGCTAACCAAGCGGTTCCCAAAGAGCTTTAGAACAAGGCATAGTTTTCCCTGCTGGCTCTTTGGGTGTGGGACCAGTCTCCAGACTTATGTCCATTTTTGTGCCTGGCGTGGTGCCAAGTGGGAAAGGGTGGTTTTGAGGCTGAAGGCAGCAGGAAAGCCTGCAGCCCCCAGGTGTGTGGGGCTACGCAAGCGGTTCCCAAAGAGCTTTAGAACAAGGCCTAGTTTCCCAGCTGGCTCTTTGGGCGTGGGACCAATCTCCAGACATATGGGCATTTTGGGGCTTTGCGCGGCGACAAGTGGGGAAGGGTGGTTTTGAGGCTGAAGGCAGCAGGAAAGCCTGCAGCCCCCATGTGTGTGGGGCTACGCAAGCGGTTCCCAAAGAGCTTTAGAACAAGGCATAGTTTTCCCTGCTGGCTCTTTGGGCGTGGGACCAATCTCCAGACATATGGCCATTTTTGTGCCTCGCGCGGCTCCAAGTGGGAAAGAGTGGTTTTGAGGCTGAAGGCAGCAGGAAAGCCTGCAGTCCCCAGGTGTGTGGGGCTACGCAAGCGGTTCCCAAAGAGCTTTAGAACAAGGCATAGTTTTCCCTGCTGGCTCTTTGGGTGTGGGACCAGTCTCCAGCCATATGGCCATTTTTGTGCCTGGCGCGGCGACAAGTGGGAAAGGGTGGTTTTGAGGCTGAAGGCAGCAGGAAAGCCTGCAGCCCCCAGGTGTGTGGGGCTACGCAAGCGTTTCCCAAAGAGCTTTAGAACAAGGCATAGTTTTCCCTGCTGGCTCTTTGGGTGTGGGACCAGTCTCCAGCCATATGGCCATTTTTGTGCCTGGCGCGGCGCCAAGTGGGAAAGGGTGGTTTTGAGGCTGAAGGCAGCAGGAAAGCCTGCAGCCCCCAGGTCTGTGGGGCTACGCAAGCCGTTCCCAAAGAGCTTAAGAACAAGGCATAGTTTTCCCTGCTGGCTCTTTGGGTGTGGGACCCATATCCATACCTATGGCCACTTTTGTGTCTGGCGTGGCGACAAGTGGGGAAGGGTGGTTTTGAGGCTGAAGGCAGCAGGAAAGCCTGCAGCCCCCAGGTGTGTGGGGCTATGCAAGCGGTTCCCCAAGAGCTTTAGAACAAGGCATAGTTTTCCCTGCTGGCTCTTTGGGTGTGGGACCCATATCCATACCTATGGCCATTTTTGTGCCTGGCATGGCGCCAAGTGGGAAAGGTGTTTTTGAGGCTGAAGGCAGCAGGAAAGCCTGCAGCCCCCAGGTGTGTGGGGCTCCGCAAGCCGTTCCCAAAGAGCTTTAGAACAAGGCATAGTTTTCCCTGCTGGCTCTTTGGGCGTGGGACCAGTCTCTAGCCATATGGCCATTTTTGGGCCTGGCGCGGCTCCAAGTGGGAAAGGGTGGTTTTGAGGCTGAAGGCAGCAGGAAAGCCTGCAGCCCCCAGGTCTGTGGGGCTACGCAAGCGTTTCCCAAAGAGCTTTAGAACAAGGCCTAGTTTTCCCTGCTGGCTCTTTGGGCGTGGGACCAGTCTCTAGCCATATGGCCATTTTTGGGCCTGGCGCGGCGCCAAGTGGGAAAGGGTGGTTTTGAGGCTGAAGGCAGCAGGAAAGCCTGCAGCCCCCAGGTCTGTGGGGCTACGCAAGCGGTTCCCAAAGAGCTTTAGAACAAGGCATAGTTTTCCCTGCTGGCTCTTTGGGCGTGGGACCAGTCTCTAGCCATACGGCCATTTTTGGGCCTGGCGCGGCGCCAAGTGGGAAAGGGTGTTTTTGAGGCTGAAGGCAGCAGGAAAGCCTGCAGCCCCCAGGTCTGTGGGGCTACGCAAGCGGTTCCCAAAGAGATTTAGAACAAGGCATAGTTTTCCCTGCTGGCTCCTTGGGTGTGGGACCCATATCCATACCTATGTCAATATTTGTGCCTGGCGTGGCGCCAAGTGGGAAAGGGTGTTTTTGAGGCTGAAGGCAGCAGGAAAGCCTGCAGCCCCCAGGTGTGTGGGGCTACGCAAGCCATTCCCAAAGAGCTTGGGAAGCCCCAATGTTCCTTCTAGTCATTTTCAGTGTGGGTGCCTTCTCCACGTGGTTCCTGGTTTCACAGCAGCTCTGAAGAGAATGTTAGCAAAGAGTTAACCGGGACAGTGCAAACAGTACTCAAAGACAGGGAGAGCAAGCTCTCTCTTGGCACTTTGGATGTGGGACATACAGCGAGATGTTTGCTGCTTTTACATTTGGCTGTTGGGAGATTTACAGCACAAAGATATCTAGTTGATTTGAAGCAGTTCCGAGAAAGTCTAAGCATAATCCCCACTTTTCCCTCCTGGCACTTCCCATGTGGGAGATACCGCAAGACGTTTCTGTGTATTGGGTACAGCGCTCTGCAGGGTGTTAGCAGAGATTTTCCCGGGACAGTGAAACCCTATGTCAGAGACAATGAAAAGAAGCCCCAATGTTCCTTCTAGTCATTTTCAGTGTGGGTGCCTTCTCCCCGTGGTTCCTGGTTTCACTGCAGCTCTGAAGAGAATGTTAGCAAAGAGGTAACCGGGACAGTGCAAACAGTACTCAAAGACAGGGAGAGCAAGCTCTCTCTTGGCACTTTGGATGCGGGACATACAGCGAGATGTTTGCTGTTTTACATTTGGCTGTTGGGAGATTTACAGCACAAAGATATCTAGTTGATTTGAAGCAGTTCCGAGAAAGTCTAAGCATAATCCCCACTTTTCCCTCCTGGCACTTTCCATGTGGGAGATACCGCAAGACGTTTCTGTGTATTGGGTACAGCGCTCTGCAGGGTGTTAGCAGATACTTTCCCGGGACAGTGAAACCCTATGTCAGAGACACTGAGAAGAAGCCCCAATGTTCCTTCTAGTGATTTTCAGTGTGGGTGCCTTCTCCCCGTGGTTCCTGGTTTCACTGCAGCTCTGAAGAGAATGTTAGCAAAGAGGTAACCGGGACAGTGCAAACAGTACTCAAAGACAGGGAGAGCAAGCTCTCTCTTGGCACTTTGGATGCGGGACATACAGCGAGATGTTTGCTGTTTTACATTTGGCTGTTGGGAGATTTACAGCACAAAGATATCTAGTTGATTTGAAGCAGTTCCGAGAAAGTCTAAGCATAATCCCCACTTTTCCCTCCTGGCACTTTCCATGTGGGAGATACCGCAAGACGTTTCTGTGTATTGGGTACAGCGCTCTGCAGGGTGTTAGCAGATACTTTCCCGGGACAGTGAAACCCTACGTCAGAGACACTGAGAAGAAGCCCCAATGTTCCTTCTAGTCATTTTCAGTGTGGGTGCCTTCTCCACGTGGTTCCTGGTTTCACAGCAGCTCTGAAGAGAATGTTAGCAAAGAGGTAACCGGGACAGTGCAAACAGTACTCAAAGACAGGGAGAGCAAGCTCTCTCTTGGCACTTTGGATGTGGGACATACAGCGAGATGTTTGCTGCTTTTACATTTGTCTGTTGGGAGATTTACAGCACAAAGATATCTAGTTGATTTGAAGCAGTTCCGAGAAAGTCTAAGCATAATCCCCACTTTTCCCTCCTGGCACTTTCCATGTGGGAGATACCGCAAGATGTTTCTGTGTATTGGGTACAGCGCTCTGCAGGGTGTTAGCAGAGATTTTCCCGGGACAGTGAAACCCTATGTCAGAGACAATGAAAAGAAGCCCCAATGTTCCTTCTAGTCATTTTCAGTGTGGGTGCCTTCTCCACGTGGTTCCTGGTTTCACTGCAGCTCTGAAGAGAATGTTAGAAAAGAGGTAACCGGGACAGTGCAAACAGTACTCAAAGACAGAGAGAGCAAGCTCTCTCTTGGCACTTTGGATGTGGGACATACAGCGAGATGTTTGCTGCTTTTACATTTGGCTGTTGGGAGATTTACAGCACAAAGATATCTAGTTGATTTGAAGCAGTTCCGAGAAAGTCTAAGCATAATCCCCACTTTTCCCTCCTGGCACTTTCCATGTGGGAGATACCGCAAGACGTTTCTGTGTATTGGGTACAGCGCTCTGCAGGGTGTTAGCAGAGACTTTCCCGGGACAGTGAAACCCTATGTCAGAGACAATGAAAAGAAGCCCCAATGTTCCTTCTAGTCATTTTCAGTGTGGGTGCCTTCTCCACGTGGTTCCTGGTTTCACTGCAGCTCTGAAGAGAATGTTAGCAAAGAGGTAACCGGGACAGTGCAAACAGTACTCAAAGACAGGGAGAGCAAGCTCTCTCTTGGCACTTTGGATGTGGGACATACAGCGAGATGTTTGCTGCTTTTACATTTGGCTGTTGGGAGATTTACAGCACAAAGATATCTAGTTGATTTGAAGCAGTTCCGAGAAAGTCTAAGCATAATCCCCACTTCTCCCTCCTGGCACTTTCCATGTGGGAGATACCGCAAGACGTTTCTGTGTATTGGGTACACCGCTCTGCAGGGTGTTAGCAGAGACTTTCCCGGGACAGTGAAACCCTATGTCAGAGACAACTAAAAGAAGCCCCAATGTTCCTTCTAGTCATTTTCAGTGTGGGTGCCTTCTCCACGTGGTTCCTGGTTTCACAGCAGCTCTGAAGAGAATGTTAGCAAAGAGGTAACCGGGACAGTGCAAACAGTACTCAAAGACAGGGAGAGCAAGCTCTCTCTTGGCACTTTGGATGTGGAACATACAGCGAGATGTTTGCTGCTTTTACATTTGGCTGTTGGGAGATTTACAGCACAAAGATATCTAGTTGATTTGAAGCAGTTCCGAGAAAGTCTAAGCATAATCCCCACTTTTCCCTCCTGGCACTTTCCATGTGGGAGATACCGCAAGACGTTTCTGTGTATTGGGTACAGCGCTCTGCAGGGTGTTAGCAGAGATTTTCCCGGGACAGTGAAACCCTATGTCAGAGACAATGAAAAGAAGCCCCAATGTTCCTTCTAGTCATTTTCAGTGTGGGTGCCTTCTCCACGTGGTTCCTGGTTTCACAGCAGCTCTGAAGAGAATGTTAGCAAAGAGGTAACCGGGACAGTGCAAACAGTACTCAAAGACAGGGAGAGCAAGCTCTCTCTTGGCACTTTGGATGTGGGACATACAGCGAGATGTTTGCTGCTTTTACATTTGGCTGTTGGGAGATTTACAGCACAAAGATATCTAGTTGATTTGAAGCAGTTCCGAGAAAGTCTAAGCATAATCCCCACTTCTCCCTCCTGGCACTTTCCAGGTGGGAGATACCGCAAGACATTTCTGTGTATTGGGTACACCGCTCTGCAGGGTGTTAGCAGAGACTTTCCCGGGACAGTGAAACCCTATGTCAGAGACAATGAAAAGAAGCCCCAATGTTCCTTCTAGTCATTTTCAGTGTGGGTGCCTTCTCCACGTGGTTCCTGGTTTCACAGCAGCTCTGAAGAGAATGTTAGCAAAGAGGTAACCGGGACAGTGCAAACAGTACTCAAAGACAGGGAGAGCAAGCTCTCTCTTGGCACTTTGGATGTGGGACATACAGCGAGATGTTTGCTGCTTTTACATTTGGCTGTTGGGAGATTTACAGCACAAAGATATCTAGTTGATTTGAAGCAGTTCCGAGAAAGTCTAAGCATAATCCCCACTTCTCCCTCCTGGCACTTTCCATGTGGGAGATACCGCAAGACGTTTCTGTGTATTGGGTACAGCGCTCTGCAGGGTGTTAGCAGAGACTTTCCCGGGACAGTGAAACCCTATGTCAGAGACACTGAGAAGAAGCCCCAACGTTCCTTCCAGGCACTTTCAGTGTGCGCGCCTTCTCCACGTGGTTCCTGGTTTCACTGCAGCTCTGAAGAGAATGTTAGCAAAGAGGTAACCGGGACAGTGCAAACAGTACTCAAAGACAGGGAGAGCAAGCTCTCTCTTGGCACTTTGGATGTGGAACATACAGCGAGATGTTTGCTGCTTTTACATTTGGCTGTTGGGAGATTTACAGCACAAAGATATCTAGTTGATTTGAAGCAGTTCCGAGAAAGTCTAAGCATAATCCCCACTTTTCCCTCCTGGCACTTTCCATGTGGGAGATACCGCAAGACGTTTCTGTATATTGGGTACAGCGCTCTGCAGGGTGTTAGCAGAGACTTTCCCGGGACAGTGAAACCCTATGTCAGAGACACTGAGAAGAAGCCCCAACGTTCCTTCCAGGCACTTTCAGTGTGCGCGCCTTCTCCACGTGGTTCCTGGTTTCACTGCAGCTCTGAAGAGAATGTTAGCAAAGAGGTAACCGGGACAGTGCAAACAGTACTCAAAGACAGAGAGAGCAAGCTCTCTCTTGGCACTTTGGATGTGGGACATACAGCGAGATGTTTGCTGCTTTTACATTTGGCTGTTGGGAGATTTACAGCACAAAGATATCTAGTTGATTTGAAGCAGTTCCGAGAAAGTCTAAGCATAATCCCCACTTTTCCCTCCTGGCACTTTCCATGTGGGAGATACCGCAAGACGTTTCTGTGTATTGGGTACAGCGCTCTGCAGGGTGTTAGCAGATACTTTCCCGGGACAGTGAAACCCTATGTCAGAGACAATGAAAAGAAGCCCCAATGTTCCTTCTAGTCATTTTCAGTGTGGGTGCCTTCTCCACGTGGTTCCTGGTTTCACTGCAGCTCTGAAGAGAATGTTAGCAAAGAGGTAACCGGGACAGTGCAAACAGTACTCAAAGACAGGGAGAGCAAGCTCTCTCTTGGCACTTTGGATGTGGGACATACAGCGAGATGTTTGCTGCTTTTACATTTGGCTGTTGGGAGATTTACAGCACAAAGATATCTAGTTGATTTGAAGCAGTTCCGAGAAAGTCTAAGCATAATCCCCACTTCTCCCTCCTGGCACTTTCCATGTGGGAGATACCGCAAGACGTTTCTGTGTATTGGGTACAGCGCTCTGCAGGGTGTTAGCAGAGACTTTCCCGGGACAGTGAAACCCTATGTCAGAGACAACTAAAAGAAGACCCAATGTTCCTTCTAGTCATTTTCAGTGTGGGTGCCTTCTCCACGTGGTTCCTGGTTTCACTGCAGCTCTGAAGAGAATGTTAGCAAAGAGGTAACCGGGACAGTGCAAACAGTACTCAAAGACAGGGAGAGCAAGCTCTCTCTTGGCACTTTGGATGTGGAACATACAGCGAGATGTTTGCTGCTTTTACATTTGGCTGTTGGGAGATTTACAGCACAAAGATATCTAGTTGATTTGAAGCAGTTCCGAGAAAGTCTAAGCATAATCCCCACTTTTCCCTCCTGGCACTTTCCATGTGGGAGATACCGCAAGACGTTTCTGTGTATTGGGTACAGCGCTCTGCAGGGTGTTAGCAGAGATTTTCCCGGGACAGTGAAACCCTATGTCAGAGACAATGAAAAGAAGCCCCAATGTTCCTTCTAGTCATTTTCAGTGTGGGTGCCTTCTCCACGTGGTTCCTGGTTTCACAGCAGCTCTGAAGAGAATGTTAGCAAAGAGGTAACCGGGACAGTGCAAACAGTACTCAAAGACAGGGAGAGCAAGCTCTCTCTTGGCACTTTGGATGTGGGACATACAGCGAGATGTTTGCTGCTTTTACATTTGGCTGTTGGGAGATTTACAGCACAAAGATATCTAGTTGATTTGAAGCAGTTCCGAGAAAGTCTAAGCATAATCCCCACTTTTCCCTCCTGGCACTTTCCATGTGGGAGATACCGCAAGACGTTTCTGTGTATTGGGTACAGCGCTCTGCAGGGTGTTAGCAGAGATTTTCCCGGGACAGTGAAACCCTATGTCAGAGACAATGAAAAGAAGCCCCAATGTTCCTTCTAGTCATTTTCAGTGTGGGTGCCTTCTCCACGTGGTTCCTGGTTTCACAGCAGCTCTGAAGAGAATGTTAGCAAAGAGGTAACCGGGACAGTGCAAACAGTACTCAAAGACAGGGAGAGCAAGCTCTCTCTTGGCACTTTGGATGTGGGACATACAGCGAGATGTTTGCTGCTTTTACATTTGGCTGTTGGGAGATTTACAGCACAAAGATATCTAGTTGATTTGAAGCAGTTCCGAGAAAGTCTAAGCATAATCCCCACTTTTACCTCCTGGCACTTTCCATGTGGGAGATACCGCAAGACGTTTCTGTGTATTGGGTACAGCGCTCTGCAGGGTGTTAGCAGAGATTTTCCCGGGACAGTGAAACCCTATGTCAGAGACAATGAAAAGAAGCCCCAATGTTCCTTCTAGTCATTTTCAGTGTGGGTGCCTTCTCCACGTGGTTCCTGGTTTCACAGCAGCTCTGAAGAGAATGTTAGCAAAGAGGTAACCGGGACAGTGCAAACAGTACTCAAAGACAGGGAGAGCAAGCTCTCTCTTGGCACTTTGGATGTGGGACATACAGCGAGATGTTTGCTGCTTTTACATTTGGCTGTTGGGAGATTTACAGCACAAAGATATCTAGTTGATTTGAAGCAGTTCCGAGAAAGTCTAAGCATAATCCCCACTTCTCCCTCCTGGCACTTTCCATGTGGGAGATACCGCAAGACGTTTCTGTGTATTGGGTACAGCGCTCTGCAGGGTGTTAGCAGAGACTTTCCCGGGACAGTGAAACCCTATGTCAGAGACACTGAGAAGAAGCCCCAACGTTCCTTCCAGGCACTTTCAGTGTGCGCGCCTTCTCCACGTGGTTCCTGGTTTCACTGCAGCTCTGAAGAGAATGTTAGCAAAGAGGTAACCGGGACAGTGCAAACAGTACTCAAAGACAGGGAGAGCAAGCTCTCTCTTGGCACTTTGGATGTGGAACATACAGCGAGATGTTTGCTGCTTTTACATTTGGCTGTTGGGAGATTTACAGCACAAAGATATCTAGTTGATTTGAAGCAGTTCCGAGAAAGTCTAAGCATAATCCCCACTTTTCCCTCCTGGCACTTTCCATGTGGGAGATACCGCAAGACGTTTCTGTATATTGGGTACAGCGCTCTGCAGGGTGTTAGCAGAGACTTTCCCGGGACAGTGAAACCCTATGTCAGAGACACTGAGAAGAAGCCCCAACGTTCCTTCCAGGCACTTTCAGTGTGGGTGCCTTCTCCACGTGGTTCCTGGTTTCACTGCAGCTCTGAAGAGAATGTTAGCAAAGAGGTAACCGGGACAGTGCAAACAGTACTCAAAGACAGGGAGAGGAAGCTCTCTCTTGGCACTTTGGATGTGGGACATACAGCGAGATGTTTGCTGCTTTTACATTTGGCTGTTGGGAGATTTACAGCACAAAGATATCTAGTTGATTTGAAGCAGTTCCGAGAAAGTCTAAACATAATCCCCACTTTTCCCTCCTGGCACTTTCCATGTGGGAGATACCGCAAGACGTTTCTGTATATTGGGTACAGCGCTCTGCAGGGTGTTAGCAGAGACTTTCCCGGGACAGTGAAACCCTATGTCAGAGACACTGAGAAGAAGCCCCAACGTTCCTTCCAGGCACTTTCAGTGTGCGCGCCTTCTCCACGTGGTTCCTGGTTTCACTGCAGCTCTGAAGAGAATGTTAGCAAAGAGGTAACCGGGACAGTGCAAACAGTACTCAAAGACAGGGAGAGCAAGCTCTCTCTTGGCACTTTGGATGTGGGACATACAGCGAGATGTTTGCTGCTTTTACATTTGGCTGTTGGGAGATTTACAGCACAAAGATATCTAGTTGATTTGAAGCAGTTCCGAGAAAGTCTAAGCATAATCCCCACTTCTCCCTCCTGGCACTTTCCATGTGGGAGATACCGCAAGACGTTTCTGTGTATTGGGTACAGCGCTCTGCAGGGTGTTAGCAGAGACTTTCCCGGGACAGTGAAACCCTATGTCAGAGACACTGAGAAGAAGCCCCAACGTTCCTTCCAGGCACTTTCAGTGTGCGCGCCTTCTCCACGTGGTTCCTGGTTTCACTGCAGCTCTGAAGAGAATGTTAGCAAAGAGGTAACCGGGACAGTGCAAACAGTACTCAAAGACAGGGAGAGCAAGCTCTCTCTTGGCACTTTGGATGTGGAACATACAGCGAGATGTTTGCTGCTTTTACATTTGGCTGTTGGGAGATTTACAGCACAAAGATATCTAGTTGATTTGAAGCAGTTCCGAGAAAGTCTAAGCATAATCCCCACTTTTCCCTCCTGGCACTTTCCATGTGGGAGATACCGCAAGACGTTTCTGTATATTGGGTACAGCGCTCTGCAGGGTGTTAGCAGAGACTTTCCCGGGACAGTGAAACCCTATGTCAGAGACACTGAGAAGAAGCCCCAACGTTCCTTCCAGGCACTTTCAGTGTGCGCGCCTTCTCCACGTGGTTCCTGGTTTCACTGCAGCTCTGAAGAGAATGTTAGCAAAGAGGTAACCGGGACAGTGCAAACAGTACTCAAAGACAGGGAGAGCAAGCTCTCTCTTGGCACTTTGGATGTGGGACATACAGCGAGATGTTTGCTGCTTTTACATTTGGCTGTTGGGAGATTTACAGCACAAAGATATCTAGTTGATTAGAAGCAGTTCCGAGAAAGTCTAAACATAATCCCCACTTTTCCCTCCTGGCACTTTCCATGTGGGAGATACCGCAAGACGTTTCTGTATATTGGGTACAGCGCTCTGCAGGGTGTTAGCAGAGACTTTCCCGGGACAGTGAAACCCTATGTCAGAGACACTGAGAAGAAGCCCCAACGTTCCTTCCAGGCACTTTCAGTGTGCGCGCCTTCTCCACGTGGTTCCTGGTTTCACTGCAGCTCTGAAGAGAATGTTAGCAAAGAGGTAACCGGGACAGTGCAAACAGTACTCAAAGACAGGGAGAGCAAGCTCTCTCTTGGCACTTTGGATGTGGGACATACAGCGAGATGTTTGCTGCTTTTACATTTGGCTGTTGGGAGATTTACAGCACAAAGATATCTAGTTGATTTGAAGCAGTTCCGAGAAAGTCTAAACATAATCCCTACTTCTCCCTCCTGGCACTTTCCATGTGGGAGATACCGCAAGACGTTTCTGTGTATTGGGTACAGCGCTCTGCAGGGTGTTAGCAGACACTTTCCCGGGACAGTGAAACCCTATGTCAGAGACACTGAGAAGAAGCCCCAACTTTCCTTCCAGGCACTTTCAGTGTGCGTGCCTTCTCCACGTGGTTCCTGGTTTCACAGCAGCTCTGAAGAGAATGTTAGCAAAGAGGTAACCGGGACAGTGCAAACAGTACTCAAAGACAGGGAGAGCAAGCTCTCTCTTGGCACTTTGGATGTGGGACATACAGCGAGATGTTTGCTGCTTTTACATTTGGCTGTTGGGAGATTTACAGCACAAAGATATCTAGTTGATTTGAAGCAGTTCCGAGAAAGTCTAAGCATAATCCCCACTTTTCCCTCCTGGCACTTTCCATGTGGGAGATACCGCAAGACGTTTCTGTATATTGGGTACAGCGCTCTGCAGGGTGTTAGCAGAGACTTTCCCGGGACAGTGAAACCCTATGTCAGAGACACTGAGAAGAAGCCCCAACGTTCCTTCCAGGCACTTTCAGTGTGCGCGCCTTCTCCACGTGGTTCCTGGTTTCACTGCAGCTCTGAAGAGAATGTTAGCAAAGAGGTAACCGGGACAGTGCAAACAGTACTCAAAGACAGGGAGAGCAAGCTCTCTCTTGGCACTTTGGATGTGGGACATACAGCGAGATGTTTGCTGCTTTTACATTTGGCTGTTGGGAGATTTACAGCACAAAGATATCTAGTTGATTTGAAGCAGTTCCGAGAAAGTCTAAGCATAATCCCCACTTTTCCCTCCTGGCACTTTCCATGTGGGAGATACCGCAAGACGTTTCAGTGTATTGGGTACAGCGCTCTGCAGGGTGTTAGCAGAGATTTTCCCGGGACAGTGAAACCCTATGTCAGAGACAATGAAAAGAAGCCCCAATGTTCCTTCTAGTCATTTTCAGTGTGGGTGCCTTCTCCACGTGGTTCCTGGTTTCACAGCAGCTCTGAAGAGAATGTTAGCAAAGAGGTAACCGGGACAGTGCAAACAGTACTCAAAGACAGGGAGAGGAAGCTCTCTCTTGGCACTTTGGATGTGGGACATACAGCGAGATGTTTGCTGCTTTTACATTTGGCTGTTGGGAGATTTACAGCACAAAGATATCTAGTTGATTTGAAGCAGTTCCGAGAAAGTCTAAGCATAATCCCCACTTTTCCCTCCTGGCACTTCCCATGTGGGAGATACCGCAAGACGTTTCTGTGTATTGGGTACAGCGCTCTGCAGGGTGTTAGCAGAGATTTTCCCGGGAAAGTGAAACCCTATGTCAGAGACAATGAAAAGAAGCCCCAATGTTCCTTCTAGTCATTTTCAGTGTGGGTGCCTTCTCCACGTGGTTCCTGGTTTCACAGCAGCTCTGAAGAGAATGTTAGCAAAGAGGTAACCGGGACAGTGCAAACAGTACTCAAAGACAGGGAGAGCAAGCTCTCTCTTGGCACTTTGGATGTGGGACATACAGCGAGATGTTTGCTGCTTTTACATTTGGCTGTTGGGAGATTTACAGCACAAAGATATCTAGTTGATTTGAAGCAGTTCCGAGAAAGTCTAAGCATAATCCCCACTTTTCCCTCCTGGCACTTTCCATGTGGGAGATACCGCAAGACGTTTCTGTATATTGGGTACAGCGCTCTGCAGGGTGTTAGCAGAGACTTTCCCGGGACAGTGAAACCCTATGTCAGAGACACTGAGAAGAAGCCCCAACTTTCCTTCCAGGCACTTTCAGTGTGCGTGCCTTCTCCACGTGGTTCCTGGTTTCACAGCAGCTCTGAAGAGAATGTTAGCAAAGAGGTAACCGGGACAGTGCAAACAGTACTCAAAGACAGGGAGAGCAAGCTCTCTCTTGGCACTTTGGATGTGGGACATACAGCGAGATGTTTGCTGCTTTTACATTTGGCTGTTGGGAGATTTACAGCACAAAGATATCTAGTTGATTTGAAGCAGTTCCGAGAAAGTCTAAGCATAATCCCCACTTTTCCCTCCTGGCACTTTCCATGTGGGAGATACCGCAAGACGTTTCTGTATATTGGGTACAGCGCTCTGCAGGGTGTTAGCAGAGACTTTCCCGGGACAGTGAAACCCTATGTCAGAGACACTGAGAAGAAGCCCCAACGTTCCTTCCAGGCACTTTCAGTGTGCGCGCCTTCTCCACGTGGTTCCTGGTTTCACTGCAGCTCTGAAGAGAATGTTAGCAAAGAGGTAACCGGGACAGTGCAAACAGTACTCAAAGACAGGGAGAGCAAGCTCTCTCTTGGCACTTTGGATGTGGGACATACAGCGAGATGTTTGCTGCTTTTACATTTGGCTGTTGGGAGATTTACAGCACAAAGATATCTAGTTGATTTGAAGCAGTTCCGAGAAAGTCTAAGCATAATCCCCACTTTTCCCTCCTGGCACTTCCCATGTGGGAGATACCGCAAGACGTTTCTGTGTATTGGGTACAGCGCTCTGCAGGGTGTTAGCAGAGATTTTCCCGGGAAAGTGAAACCCTATGTCAGAGACAATGAAAAGAAGCCCCAATGTTCCTTCTAGTCATTTTCAGTGTGGGTGCCTTCTCCACGTGGTTCCTGGTTTCACAGCAGCTCTGAAGAGAATGTTAGCAAAGAGGTAACCGGGACAGTGCAAACAGTACTCAAAGACAGGGAGAGCAAGCTCTCTCTTGGCACTTTGGATGTGGGACATACAGCGAGATGTTTGCTGCTTTTACATTTGGCTGTTGGGAGATTTACAGCACAAAGATATCTAGTTGATTTGAAGCAGTTCCGAGAAAGTCTAAGCATAATCCCCACTTTTCCCTCCTGGCACTTTCCATGTGGGAGATACCGCAAGACGTTTCTGTATATTGGGTACAGCGCTCTGCAGGGTGTTAGCAGAGACTTTCCCGGGACAGTGAAACCCTATGTCAGAGACACTGAGAAGAAGCCCCAACTTTCCTTCCAGGCACTTTCAGTGTGCGTGCCTTCTCCACGTGGTTCCTGGTTTCACAGCAGCTCTGAAGAGAATGTTAGCAAAGAGGTAACCGGGACAGTGCAAACAGTACTCAAAGACAGGGAGAGCAAGCTCTCTCTTGGCACTTTGGATGTGGGACATACAGCGAGATGTTTGCTGCTTTTACATTTGGCTGTTGGGAGATTTACAGCACAAAGATATCTAGTTGATTTGAAGCAGTTCCGAGAAAGTCTAAGCATAATCCCCACTTTTCCCTCCTGGCACTTTCCATGTGGGAGATACCGCAAGACGTTTCTGTATATTGGGTACAGCGCTCTGCAGGGTGTTAGCAGAGACTTTCCCGGGACAGTGAAACCCTATGTCAGAGACAATGAAAAGAAGCCCCAACGTTCCTTCCAGGCACTTTCAGTGTGGGTGCCTTCTCCACGTGGTTCCTGGTTTCACTGCAGCTCTGAAGAGAATGTTAGCAAAGAGGTAACCGGGACAGTGCAAACAGTACTCAAAGACAGGGAGAGCAAGCTCTCTCTTGGCACTTTGGATGTGGGACATACAGCGAGATGTTTGCTGCTTTTACATTTGGCTGTTGGGAGATTTACAGCACAAAGATATCTAGTTGATTTGAAGCAGTTCCGAGAAAGTCTAAGCATAATCCCCACTTTTCCCTCCTGGCACTTTCCATGTGGGAGATACCGCAAGACGTTTCTGTGTATTGGGTACAGCGCTCTGCAGGGTGTTAGCAGAGACTTTCCCGGGACAGTGAAACCCTATGTCAGAGACACTGAGAAGAAGCCCCAACTTTCCTTCCAGGCACTTTCAGTGTGGGTGCCTTCTCCACGTGGTTCCTGGTTTCACTGCAGCTCTGAAGAGAATGTTAGCAAAGAGGTAACCGGGACAGTGCAAACAGTACTCAAAGACAGGGAGAGCAAGCTCTCTCTTGGCACTTTGGATGTGGGACATACAGCGAGATGTTTGCTGCTTTTACATTTGGCTGTTGGGAGATTTACAGCACAAAGATATCTAGTTGATTTGAAGCAGTTCCGAGAAAGTCTAAGCATAATCCCCACTTTTCCCTCCTGGCACTTTCCATGTGGGAGATACCGCAAGACGTTTCTGTGTATTGGGTACAGCGCTCTGCAGGGTGTTAGCAGAGACTTTCCCGGGACAGTGAAACCCTATGTCAGAGACACTGAGAAGAAGCCCCAACGTTCCTTCCAGGCACTTTCAGTGTGCGCGCCTTCTCCACGTGGTTCCTGGTTTCACTGCAGCTCTGAAGAGAATGTTAGCAAAGAGGTAACCGGGACAGTGCAAACAGTACTCAAAGACAGGGAGAGCAAGCTCTCTCTTGGCACTTTGGATGTGGGACATACAGCGAGATGTTTGCTGCTTTTACATTTGGCTGTTGGGAGATTTACAGCACAAAGATATCTAGTTGATTTGAAGCAGTTCCGAGAAAGTCTAAGCATAATCCCCACTTTTCCCTCCTGGCACTTTCCATGTGGGAGATACCGCAAGACGTTTCTGTGTATTGGGTACAGCGCTCTGCAGGGTGTTAGCAGACACTTTCCCGGGACAGTGAAACCCTATGTCAGAGACACTGAGAAGAAGCCCCAACTTTCCTTCCAGGCACTTTCAGTGTGCGTGCCTTCTCCACGTGGTTCCTGGTTTCACAGCAGCTCTGAAGAGAATGTTAGCAAAGAGGTAACCGGGACAGTGCAAACAGTACTCAAAGACAGGGAGAGCAAGCTCTCTCTTGGCACTTTGGATGTGGGACATACAGCGAGATGTTTGCTGCTTTTACATTTGGCTGTTGGGAGATTTACAGCACAAAGATATCTAGTTGATTTGAAGCAGTTCCGAGAAAGTCTAAGCATTATCCCCACTTTTCCCTCCTGGCACTTTCCATGTGGGAGATACCGCAAGACGTTTCTGTGTATTGGGTACAGCGCTCTGCAGGGTGTTAGCAGATACTTTCCCGGGACAGTGAAACCCTATGTCAGAGACACTGAGAAGAAGCCCCAACGTTCCTTCCAGGCACTTTCAGTGTGCGCGCCTTCTCCACGTGGTTCCTGGTTTCACTGCAGCTCTGAAGAGAATGTTAGCAAAGAGGTAACCGGGACAGTGCAAACAGTACTCAAAGACAGGGAGAGCAAGCTCTCTCTTGGCACTTTGGATGTGGGACATACAGCGAGATGTTTGCTGCTTTTACATTTGGCTGTTGGGAGATTTACAGCACAAAGATATCTAGTTGATTTGAAGCAGTTCCGAGAAAGTCTAAGCATAATCCCCACTTTTCCCTCCTGGCACTTTCCATGTGGGAGATACCGCAAGACGTTTCAGTGTATTGGGTACAGCGCTCTGCAGGGTGTTAGCAGACACTTTCCCGGGACAGTGAAACCCTATGTCAGAGACACTGAGAAGAAGCCCCAACTTTCCTTCCAGGCACTTTCAGTGTGCGTGCCTTCTCCACGTGGTTCCTGGTTTCACTGCAGCTCTGAAGAGAATGTTAGCAAAGAGGTAACCGGGACAGTGCAAACAGTACTCAAAGACAGGGAGAGCAAGCTCTCTCTTGGCACTTTGGATGTGGGACATACAGCGAGATGTTTGCTGCTTTTACATTTGGCTGTTGGGAGATTTACAGCACAAAGATATCTAGTTGATTTGAAGCAGTTCCGAGAAAGTCTAAGCATAATCCCCACTTTTCCCTCCTGGCACTTTCCATGTGGGAGATACCGCAAGACTTTTCTGTATATTGGGTACAGCGCTCTGCAGGGTGTTAGCAGAGACTTTCCCGGGACAGTGAAACCCTATGTCAGAGACACTGAGAAGAAGCCCCAACGTTCCTTCCAGGCACTTTCAGTGTGGGTGCCTTCTCCACGTGGTTCCTGGTTTCACTGCAGCTCTGAAGAGAATGTTAGCAAAGAGGTAACCGGGACAGTGCAAACAGTACTCAAAGACAGGGAGAGCAAGCTCTCTCTTGGCACTTTGGATGTGGGACATACAGCGAGATGTTTGCTGCTTTTACATTTGGCTGTTGGGAGATTTACAGCACAAACATATCTAGTTGATTTGAAGCAGTTCCGAGAAAGTCTAAGCTGTTGCGTGAAAAGGGGCAAAGCAGTTTTAGCAGAAGATAAACCCCCTTGCGTTCTAACACTCCTCACCGAGGTGGGAGGCTAGGTGCGGCTAGGTTTAAATTCTGAGTGATGCCCAATTCAGCACTATCAGTCCAATCGCGTTTAATATGTATTAAACTATTACGATTTGGATACACTAATAGTGGACTGCACCTTCAGTCTAGTCGTGCTCATGAACTAGCACGGCCACTCTCGAGTCTTTGGTCGTGTTCAGTGAGAAACCAAAACGACTAGCTACTTAAAAAAGTGCAGTTTATTTAAACAACAGATATATAGGTTCTTAGGATTGCCGGTGATAAATACACTGTCTGCAAAGCACGTGCAAACGAAAGTATTGTTACATATACAAAACGCGCGACAAAGTTATAAACGATACAGCCTGGCTTTAAATGTAGGAAAAGAGAGTCTCTAGAGAAATTTCTAAGTTTCCCGAGGAAGCACTCGGTATAATCTAAGTCTTACCCAAAGGCGTCCCTATGGGGGGGGAAGAGAGGCTCAGCCCGTCGACTGATCCCAGAAGTCAGTGATGTAATTCTTTATGATGGTGTCTTCCCTGGGTATCCCCCCTCTCTTGGGCTATTTTTATACTATTTGTTATCTTCAAGGTGGAGTTTGAGTGACTTTAGTCATACATACTTTTATCATGATTGGTGTAAATTTCTCTCGCTTCACAATTAAAGGTATAGTTTACGAGAAATTCAGGGCGCAGACTCAAGAAGGAGTGGTCGCACCTTGGAGGCGGGTAGCCTTCGGGATGGAGGTGTGTTTTGGTATTATAATGACATTATAATGAGCAAAGTTCGCACAAAGGACAGCATTTCATCAAAATTTGACAAAATGTTGGCTCTGAGCATCTAGCGGGCAGCTAATTGGCAGCTTATCTGTTTCATGGTATCATCCCATTCCTGTATCCGCTATACATCATAAGGTAAAGCCACGGAATAATTGCATCCCGTCCCGTACCTCATGTAGCTTATCAGGGAACCACAGATGTTGTGTCCTTCATGCCAGCTGCGGCTATTTTCTACCTCAGAAGCCTCTTGATTTTATACTTTTTCCTTAATGTGTGAACAATGCTGTACTTTTGTATTTTTTAGCCAATTTAGTATTTATTCCACATAATCCACCCCGTGACTACAGTCACTCAAGCTCCACGATACTCAATACTGATAGGAAAGATCACATGTGTTCTTGTGGTGAGGGATATCAAGTGCAAATACATCTCGTGGAGTGATCAAATGAGTTAAACTTTTCATCATAATCCAAAGTCTAACATACAAAACAATTGTCAAAGCGAAGCACAAAACAATGAGTATTAGTAAAACAACAACAGGATGGAGCATCTTGTTATAAAGTCCTGTAACTGTCGGTGACCATCCAAAAAGAGTATCTCCCCATCCATGTCCTCCGTCTCTCTTGACTCTTTCCAGTACTTGGTGTATTTCTTCAACATCATGATGGACGGTAATCAAAGTTCTCTGTCCATTTTCTTGGGCCTCTTTCAACAGTCGCTTCAATTCATCGTGTTGTAGTAACTTCTTCACCAGTGAGAGATTCATTCCGATGGGGGTAGGCAACAAATCTCGAATCAATGTATAATTAGATTGTAGCAATTGAAAAGATGTAACAGGAGCTGAATAATTGAAGTCACATCCGATAATGTTAGTAAAGTTACAAACACAAAGGTTTGAGTGATTACTTATATCAACTACTACGTCATCTATGAATACAAGACTACAGGGAGACCTCATGCAAACACACCCTTTCCCAATATATACAAGCACAGTTTCTGGGGTTTCATCGGGATGTATCTCAAAGTGACAAACGTTCTGGTTGGTGTCAAGACAAATGTCTTGTGCTTTCAGGGTATTACTCTCACAAATGAATCCTTGTTGGTCTCGTGAAACGCATGCGTCAACATCAACAGTTTGCCACTTATTCTCATTTTGTTGTGCCCACACTCTGTGCTCTATTGGATAGAGTATGGCTCCTTGGTGATTCAACCCCAGCGCAATGATTGGGTATATGGTG
Source organism: Chroicocephalus ridibundus (assembly GCF_963924245.1). NCBI lineage: Eukaryota > Metazoa > Chordata > Aves > Charadriiformes > Laridae > Chroicocephalus > Chroicocephalus ridibundus. The sequence continues at coordinate 1,226,384 of NW_026961432.1, forward strand.
TATACCAAAGCATTGCGTATTGTTAAGACAAAAGCTGTGGCCTTGCTCTCAATGGGATCATAGGTGAAGTTAACCAGATACCACCAGGACTGAAATTTTTTCTCAAATTCAATTGCGTTATCCCATATTACTTTTCGAATTTCGGTGGGCAAGGTGCCTTCTTCACCTTCCCTTATGATTGCGGCTGTCATAGATTGCATCCACAATTGGGCTTGGATACAACTAAGAGCCAAGGAAACATTGTTTTGGGTTGTACCAAGTGCATCTGTGATCAACTGATGGTCTTTTTCACCCGTTTCTTCCCACTGAGGCAATATATTCGATAAAAGCCATTGGTGGTTTCCCAATGCTAATAGAGAGGACTGTAGGGGACGTCTTAATTTGTCCAGATCAGTAGTGGTTGTGACTAGTTTGTTGGCAAGTATCTCAGCATCTATACTATTTAAGACTCCCAGGCCTGTTCCTAAGATACCAGTCACATCCCTCTTCAGTCGTTGTGAAGTGGCAAAAGTTCGTCTGCGTAACCATGCTGACCATCCTGCATAAGATGTACTTAGGAATGGTAAACAAGTGGGTTTGATCGCAGAGATTTTAATCTGCATGGACAATTCTACTCGTTTGAGGGAATATGTGGGATTAAACAGTATCTGTTGTTGACCTGTGTGTTTAATAACATAAGGGCCAATGTTGAAAATGTAAGGAGTTAAACTAATGGAGGGCTTAGAAGGTACGCCTTTGAGAGTTTGTGGGGGTGTAGGTTCTGGATTTATTTCGGCAAGTTCAGGTGTATTTGAGTCAATCATAAATTCAAATAACAATTCTGTGCCCCTGTAGCCCCAAATACAATACACTATTGTAGGTTTGATAAAAGTGAAATTGTGCCAGCAATCTGAATTTGGCTCCATAATTTTGTAACAGTCAGTGTTGTATTTGTCTGGTTTGGTAGAGTCTACATAGATGGTTTTAATTAAAGTTGGCCTGTGGTGAGTAGACCCATTGATAAATCGGCAACCAATGTGTATTCTCTTTCCAAGGGTGGCCTCGATTTTAGCCATTTGAAGTGAATCATTCCATCTCCATTTATCTCTGGAATATACTTCACTTCCTTGTATAACCAGAGTGGAGAGATTTAAACCCCTTTTGTTTCCTGGTGTTCCAGTGCTTGCAGTGTACCGTGACAATGCATTATCCCAAAGGTCAGGTGCTACGTCTATCTTGAATTCAAATAGCAGCGCTATTTCATCCTGTTGCCAACGACAAGTTACAAGAGTGGGTTCAACAAGAGTAAAATTATACCAGCAATCCCACTTGTCGGTGACACAGTGCTTTGTTGTCATTGAGCGTGGGTTCTGAGGGCGAAATATCTCTATTCTCATGGCCTTCTCATGGTTTGAGCCGTTGATCATTCTACACCCTACTCGGGCTTCCACCCCTGCCTTACCTTTCAGGACTGGGTACCAACTATTCCAGGTCCACTCATGTAACACCTCATTTTCCTGTAGAACTACAGTGGCCAAACTCAATTCTCCCTTTCTAGTACCTGCCATCGCATTGTGTTTAACAAAGGCTTGAGACCATGGCCACTCTGGGTCTCTCTGACTACAAACGACAGGGAAT